>NC_090823.1:20087101-20403820 GCF_000390325.3 Nicotiana tomentosiformis | reverse complement strand
ATATGATAGAACTTTAATACTTAATTGATTGCATTTTCTTCATTTCATTTCAATAATAAATAATATAATTAACACATAGATAGTGCATGGAGAATTTCCAAACGAAAAGCCGAAACAGAGAAGTATTAGCACTTAAGTTGTTTCTTAACTAACATAACTTGAATGTATAAAAATTCTAACTCTTTAAAATATTTTTCAACTCTAACTATTATAACCTAAATTATACGAAGTATTAGCACGTTTCTTTAGTTTGTTTTTTTATATAAACAAGAATTATTATATTGCAAAAAATTTTAACAAGAATTTATATAAACAAGTATTAAACAAGAATTTATATAAACAATAAAAAAATAGCTAACTAATCTAAACAAATATATTTTTAACATCACTATATACATATTATATTATAAAAATTATTGTTAATTTATCTATACTATATTGCAAATTATATAGCTAATTTGTACATACTATTTTGCTAAATTAATGCAAAAAACCCTAGAAAGTGAACCAACGAATCTACTGCCGTACCACCACCGGAGGGGAGATGAGACGCCGGATTCCTGCACCCAAAATGAGTTAAACAACTTGGAAACAGAAAATTTGGGGTGTAAGGGGGGAGGCTGGACGAGGGAAATGGAGCAGGTGAGGAGGAGAGGGCGAGTGAGAGAGAGGAAAATCATACCTAATATGGTTAGATTAGCGGATAAAATTAACAAATAGAACGGGTGGGGGCAGAAGAGGAGAGGGGAGGAGAGGGAAATAAGTTAGAGAAGAGAGAAGAAAGAAGAAAAAACGGGTTAGGGTGTATTACAAAAAAACGATTTGCGACCGAATCGGTCGCAAATTTGAAATTTCAAATTTTAAATTGAGACTGATTCAGTCGCAAATGTTGTTGACCAGTCAGACTTCGTTTTAATTGCATATTCTGACCAAATCGGTCGCAGTCTTTAATTTTTTATTTTTAAAATTTTTAATATTTGCAACTGATTCAGTCGCAAACCATAAATAAAAATATTGCGGTATTTTCCGCGTAATTGAGCGATCGAATCAGTTGTAATTTTGAGCCAAATTTTTTTTAAAAAAATAAACATGTATTTTTAATAAAGTTTCCGACCGATTTAGTTGCGACTGAATTAAATCGGTCGGAATTATTCAGTCGCAAAGTTGTACTTTTTTTAGTTGTTTACATAATAAATGAAGTCGAAGCAAGATTTTATTTTTGGAGTCAGGGGGAGGGGGAGGATTGAATTTTATAAAGCAATATATCATAAAATCTTTCGAGGTTCATTAATATCAAAAGTAACACATTCTCAAGAATCTCATAATTCTATCGAAGTGTAGCATAATATTTTCATCTCACTAGCACCACAAAGAATTTGTTTGAGTCCCGGTCTCTCCAATATTCTAATAGCCCGAGGGACAAAGAAGAAAAAGAAAAGCATGTATAACACGGAGGAAGATCATAAAAACAAAGTGAGGTAACGAAACACTCACAATGGAAGTGCGCTATAGGTATTGTTCCATTGTTGATGAGTTCAAATTTACAAGTATCCCCTACTTGGACATCATTTGGTTCTCTGAACTGTTGTCATCCCCTGGTAATTGCAACGTGATGTGTCATTGGCCCTAGCGACACTGACCAAGATCTCCATTTTTCATCTATCAGAATCATCTCACAACCTCTATTCATCAAGCCATTTGAGTTTGCAAAATCCATTGGAAGATACTGCTCGAATTATATCCAAATGTATAGATCAATATCGCATTATCACACACAAAAAATAAGAAGTTAAACTAGGCAGAATACATAGACAGCCCATTTGTTGGGAATAAACTCCCTACGGAAATAATATTCACGGTAATAAAAGAGGAATAATAACGTAGCATCGAGATACGGTAATCAACAAAAATAAAAGAGTGACAACGACACCAAAACTTTTACTTGGAAAACCCTTTTGAATAAGGAAAAAAATCACGGCCCCGAGAGGAACAACTGATATCACTATAGCAAAAAATTTACACTTTGTAAGTCTGAGTAAAATATTCCAAAGATTACTATAACACTTAAAAGAAATAACCCTCTTTTGATATTCCCACCTCACTACAATATCGCTCACTTTCTATTTTTCTCACATACTGTTTTCTCATACCCTATCTATGAAACCTCACTCTTTCTTTTTCTTTGTTGGTGTGTAGAAATGAGAGCCGAAGAGAATCTCACATTTTTCCTTCATTTTCTTCTTTCATTTATGTGGATGTACCCCTTTCCTTCCTTTTCTTTCTTCCATTTATGGGAATGGACCTCACAAATCTCCCCCACCAGACCCATTCACATGAAGGATGTAATACTAGACTTCTAACTTGAGTGCACACCAACAAGTTCTTTGCACAATTCGAACTTGTCTCATGGCACCGCCTTGATCAGCATATCTACGAGATTCTCACTTGTAGAAATCTTCAAGACTTTTAGAGATTTATTCTTTACCATTTCTCGCATCCAGTGATATCTCACGTCGATATGCTTCGTCCTTGCATAATACATGGTGTTTTTACTCAGGTTATTGCACTTTGACTGTCATAATAGATAACATACTCGTTTTGATGTAGTCTAGCTCTCGATGAAACTGTTTCAGCTAAACCATCTCCTTGCCAACTTCAGTAGCGGCAATATACTCTACTTCAGTTGTAGAGAGTGCAACACACTTCCAACTTCGACTGCTATTATATAGCTCCCCCTGAAAATATGAACATGTATCATGTAGTAGATTTACGATTATCAAGATCATCTGCCATATCAGCATCCGTGTAGCCCTTCAAAATTGGATCAAATCTACCAAAACACAAGCAATCTACTACAATACCTCTTAGGTACCCGAGTATCTACTTGATTGTTTCTCAATGTTCCTTTTCAGAATTTTCAAAGAATCTGCTAACATCACCAACTGCATAAGCAATATCAGGTCTGGTGTATACCATTGCATACATCAAGCTTCCGACTTCTGAAGAATAAGGAACTCTAGCCATGTTCCCTTTCTCCTCCACTTTTGTAGGACACATCTTCTTGCTCAACTTTCGATGACCAACAAGAGGTGTGATGACCATCTTAGCACTTTTCATGTTGAAGTGTTGCAGTACGCATTCAATGTTATCACGACCCCAAATTTCCTCCGTAGGAGGTCGTGATGACTCTGTCTATACGGAATAATCATAAATATCTGAAATAAATAAACTACAATTTAAATAATTACAACTCCCAAAATCCGGTAGAAATAAGTCACAAGCTTCTAAAATTTATTCTCAATGTTTCTATGTATCAATGTCTAAAGAAAAATAAGGAAGCAACATAAAATGATAGAAGGGGACTCCGCAGTCTGCGAACGCTGGCAGATATACCTCGAAGTCTCCGTGCGCAGGTAACTCACTGACGTCTAGACTGGAAAGATGTACCTGGATCTGCACAAAAATATGTGCAGAAGCGTACCCAGTAAGTGCCAAGCCTATCCTCGGTAGAGTAGTGACGAGGTCAGGTCAGGCCCTACTGGAGATTAGATAATGACATGAAATTTTTTTAAAGCAATTTAATAAGATAAAATGACTATGAAAATGAATCAAATAGTATGTCACATTTAATGACACCAAATAATTTCAAATAATATCTCATGGAATCAAAACAGAATTCCTTTCAATTTTGTAAAAATCACAACAATTAATCGAAGGCAACTATGGCCATAAATCAATATCAACAAGGGCACTACCGAGGTACCACCTCGTAGTCCCAAATCATAAATAAATTCACAATATCTCATTTTCTTATCTCATCGCGGGAGCCTTCACAATTTATTTTAAAGAAAATATTTTTCCCGAAATAGCATCCCGCGTTTAAGCCATCCTTATCAAACCGCATGACTTCTAGTAGTTCTCCCTACTAGCCACGCATATCAAAGCCACTCTTATCTCACCGCATACGTTTCAATACCCAGATCATATACCACCGCATGAGTATCAATATCACAATATATCACAATTTGCACCTCAAGTGCCCAATTATTTCAATTTGCCAAAGTAAATCAACAACAATATTTTTCCACAATAAAGAGCTCACGACTCCATCACAATGAGTACAAAAATCTTACAAAATTATTCAAATTTAAATAATTTAGCAAAGTAATATTTCAAAATCTTTAATACGTTGCTTCAATACCAAATTTAAAAATGTCAAATACTTCAAATTAATAATATTTAATTTAAAGAAAATCAATTTCAAATAATGCACAGAATAAAAGAAACAAAGTTTCAACTAAACAGGTAAAACAATTAGCAGGAAAAGGTCAAACAAATTTAAGGTATATATCTCAGATCAATGATGAAGAATATAACAAGATAAACTAATTTAATAAATTAATTAATATGCAACAGTGATCTTCATAATTTAAAAATATAATCCTTCACATTTAGTCCGTGTACACACTCGTCACCTCGTGTACACGACTTTCATCACATTATAATTAATACCAATCCTAGGGGAAATTTTCCCCACACAAGGTTAGACAAGTCACTTACCTCGACTTGCTCCAATTTAACCAAGTAGTATGCTTTTTCCTCGATTTTCCGATTCCGGTCGACTCATATCTAGTCATAAATAATTCGATACAGTCAACAAAAATTATAGAATTAATTCTATAAGAAAATACTATATTTTTCAATAAAAATCCGAAATTAACTCAAAAATGGTCTCGGAATCCGGCGAAAGTTATGAAATATGAACGTCCATTCAATCGCGAGTCTAACCATACCAAAATGACTAAATTCTAATAACAATTCGACCCTCAAATCCTCAAATCTATCCATGAGGGGTTTTCAAAAATTTCTAACTTAAATCACCAATTAAATGTTAAAATAGTGATGGATTCGGGTAATCTAATCAAGATTGAGTTAAGAATACTTACTCCGATGTTTTCTCTGAAAATCTCCCAAAAATCGCCTCAATCCGAGCTCCAAATCATTAAGAATGGAAAATGGGACGAAGTCCCATTTTATGAACTTAAACATTTTGTCGAGTGGTTTCTTCTTCGCGAACGCGACCCTTGTCTCGCGTTCGCGAAGCACAAAAATGTGCTGCCCAACTTTTCTCTTCACGAACGCGACCAACACTTCGCGAACGCGAAGCTTTGCAAACTCAAACCTTCGCGAACGTGTAGAAAAAAAGACTGGGGTTCCCAGCTGCCTCGCTCTCCTTCGCGAACGCGACGCCACTCACGTGTTCGCGATGCACACACGCCCTACCCTTCGCGTTCGCGTCCTCTCCTCTGAGAACGCGTAGAACAAAAATTCACCAGCCCAGAACACTCTTCGCGAACTCAAGGATCCTCTCGCGAGCGCAAAAGAGGAAACCAGAAAAATTGCAGCAGCAGATATCAGCCATCTCACCAAGGCCAAAAATGATCCGTTAACCATCTGGAACATGCCCGAGCCCCTCGAGACCTTAACTAAATATACCAACAAGTCCTAATATATCATATGAACTTATTCGAGTCTTCAAATCACATCCAACAACGCTAAAAATATGAATCACACATAGATTCAAGCCTAATAAACTTTGAAACTTCCAATTTCTACAATTGACTCCGGAACCTATCAAATCACGTCCGATTTACCTCGAATTTTGCACACAAGTCATAAATGACATAACGGAGGTACTCAAATTTTCAGAATCGGATTTCGACCCCGATATCAAAAAGTCAACCCCTCGGTCAAACTTCCCAAAAATTCAACTTTCAGCATTTCAAGCCTAATTCCTCTATGGACTTCCAAATAAAATTTCGATCACGCTCCTAAGTCCAAAATCACCATACGGAGCTGTTGGAATCATCAAAATTCTATTCTGGGGTCATTTGCACATAATTCGACATTTGGTCACTATTTGAACTTAAACTTTTAATTTTTCATCAAAATTTCATATCTCGGGCTAGGGACCTCGGAATTTGATTCCAAACATACGCCCAAGTCCCAATTCACGATACGGACCTACTGAAACTGTCAAAATACTGATCCGAGTCTGTTTACTAAAAATGTTGACCAAGGTCAATTCAGTAGAGGTTTAAAGCTCTAATTCACATTTTAATTTATTTTTCGCATAAACATTTCTGAAAAATTTTACGGACTGCGCACGCAAGTCGTGTAATGATAAATAGTGCTTTTCGAGGTCTTAGAACACAGAATTAATCATTAAATTTAAAGATGACATTTTGGGTCATCACATTCTCCACCTCTAAAATAAACGTTCGTCATCGAACGGAGTTAGAAAAAGTACCTGAGTTGGTGAATAAGTATGGATAACGGTTGTGCATATCATGCTCGGCCTCCCAAGTCACCTCCTCGACCGGATGACCCCTCCATTCAACCTTTACGGAAGCAATGTTCTTTGATCTCATCTTTTGAACCCGCTTATCTAAAATAGCCACTGGTTCCTCAACATAAGATAGATCCTTGTCCAACTGAACCGAACTGAAGTCTAACACATGAGACGGATCGTCGTGATATTTTCGAAGCATAGAAACATGGAATACTGGATGAACTGCAGAGAGACTAGGTGGTAGCGCAAGTCTGTAAGCCACCTCTCCAACTCTTTCAAGAATCTCAAAAGGCCCAATATACCTAGGGCTCAACTTGTCCCTTTTCCCGAACCTCATCACACCCTTCATAGGCGAAACCCAAAGCAATACTCGCTCACCAACCATGAATGCAACATCACGAACCTTCCGATACACATAACTCTTTTGTCTAGATTGGGTTGTACGAAGTCGATCCTGAATCAACTTCACCTTTTTCAAGGCATCCTGAACCAAGTCTGTACCCAATAGTCTAGCCTCGCCCGGTTCGAACCAACCCATTGGAGACCGGCATTGCCTACCATATAAAGCCTCATACGGAGCCATCTGAATGCTTGACTGGTAACAGTTATTGTAAGCAAACTCCGCAAGTGGTAAGAACTGATCCCAAGCACCCCCAAAATCTCTCACACATGCACGAAGCATATCCTCCAGTATCCGAATAGTGCGTTCGGACTGCCCGTCCATCTGAGGGTGAAATGTTGTACTCAACTCTAGCCGAGTACCCAACTCACGCTGTAGTGCCTTCCAAATCCGTGAGGTAAACTGTGTACCCCGGTCAGAGATGATAGATACCGGTACATCGTGAAGTCTGACAATATCGTGAATATATACCTGAGCCAGCTGCTCTGAAGAGTAAGTAGTAATCACAGGAATGAAATGAGCTGATTTGGCCAGCCTATCCACAATCACCCAAACTACATCAAACTTCCGCTGAGTTCGTGGGAGCCCAACAACGAAATTCATACTGATCCGCTCCCATTTCCATTCTGGAATCTCTAACTTTTGAAGTAATCCACTCGGTCACTGATGCTCATATTTTACCTGTTGACAATTTAGACACCGAGATACATACCCCACTATGTCTTTCTTCATCCGCCTCCACCAATAGTTTTGTCTCAAGTCCTGATACATCTTTGCAGCACCCAGATGTATGTAGTACCGCAAACTGTGAGCCTCCTGGAGAATCAACTCATGCAAACCGTCCACATTAGGCACACATAGCCTGCCCTGCATCCGTAATACATCGTCATCTCCAATAGTGACTTCTTTGGCATCACCGTGCTGAATTATATTCTTAAGGACAAGCAGATGGAGGTCATCATACTGGCGATCCCTGATACGATCATAAAGAGAAGACTGAGAAACCACGCAAGCCAAAATCGACTCGGCTCGGAAACATCCAATCTAACAAACTGGTTGGCCAAGGCCAAAGGCCTCTCTACTACCAGTAAATATGCTAAGCTGCCCAAACTCTCCGCCTTACGACTCAAGGCATCGGCCACCACATTGGCCTTCCCAGGATGATAGAGAATGGTGATATCATAATCCTTAAGCAACTCCAACCATCTCCGCTGCCGCAAATTAAGATCCTTCTGTTTAAACAGATGTTGTAGACTCCAGTGATCGGTGTAGATCTCACAATGGACACCGTACAAATAATGCCACCAAATTTTTAAGGCATGAACAATAGCTGCTAACTCCAGGTCATGTACAGGATAATTCTTCTCATGCACCTTTAACTGTCTGGACGCGTAGGCAATCACCCTACCATCTTGCATCAATACTGCGCCGAGACCAATACGCGACACGTCATAATACACAGTATAAGATCATGTACCTATAGGTAATACCAATACAGGGCTATAGTCAAAGCTGTCTTGAGATTTTAGAAGCTCTCCTCATATTCCTCGGTCCACCTAAACGGAGCACCCTTCTAGGTCAATTTGGTCATAGATGCAGCAATAGAAAAGAAACCCTTTACAAATCGGCGATAATACCAAGCCAAACCAAGGAAACTCCGGATTTCCGTAACTGAGGATGGTCTGGACCAATTCTGCACTGCTTCAATCTTCTTCGGATATACCTTGATCCCCTCGCATGAAACTATATGACCCAAAAATCCCACCAAATCAAGCCAGAACTCACACTTTGAGAATTTTGCATATAACTTTTTTTCTCTCAAAATCTGCAGCATAGTCCTCAGGTGTTATTCATGATCTTCCTGACTCTGGGAATACACCATAATGTCGTCAATAAACACAATGACAAAAGAATCAAGATAGGGCTGAAATACACTATTTATTAAGTGCATAAATATTGCTGGGGCGTTGGTCAGCCCAAAAGACATCACAAGGAACACTTAATGACCGTACCGAGTCCTGAAAGCAGTCTTCGGGATATATGGCTCCCGAATCTTCAACTGATGATAGCCTGAACGCAAGTCAATTTTAGAGAATATCCTGGCACCCTGAAGCTGATCAAATAGGTCATCAATATGTGGCAATGGATACTTGTTCTTCACTGTAACCTTGTTCTGCTGGCGGTAATCAATACACATCCACATAAAACTATCCTTCTTCTTTACAAATAAGATAGGAGCACCCCAAGGCGATACACTAGGCCAAATGAAACCCTTATCAAGCAATTCCTGTAACTATTCTTTCAATTCATTCAACTCTGCTGGGCCATATGGTATGGTGGAATAGAAATGGGCTGAGTGCCCGGTAAAAAATCAATGCCAAAATCAATATCCCTGTCGGGGTGGCATACCTGGAAGATCCGCTGGAAATACATCGAAAAAATCCCTTATTATAGGAATTGACTCCACGGTAGGAGTATCAATACTAAAATCTCTTACATAGGCCAGATACGCATCACACCCCTTCTCAACCATTCGTTGAGCTTTAAGAAATAAAACAACCCTGCTAGGAACATGATCCAAGGTACCTCTCCACTCTAGCCGCGGTAGACCTGGCATAGCCAAAGTCACCGTCTTGGCGTAACAATCAAGAATAGCATGATAGGGCGACAACCAGTCCATGCCCAAAATAATATCGAAATCCACCATACTTAGCAATAATAAATCAGCTCTGGTCTCAAAATCGCTGATAACAATTAAACACGACCAATACACGCAGTCCACAATAATAGATTCACCCACGGGTGTAGATACATAAACAGAAGAACTCAAGTAAATAGGTGATATACCCAAATACGGGGCAAAATAAGATTACACATAAGAATAAGTGGAGCCTGGATCAAATAAGACTGATGCATCTCTATAATAGACCAGAATAATATCTGCAATAACAAAATCGGATGCAACAACATCTGTCCTAGTAGGAAGGGCATAATATCTGGCCTGGACTCCCCCTCTAGGGCGACCTCTACCTGTCCGACCTCCATCTCTAGTTGGTTGTGCAGGTGGAGTTGCAACTGGTGTAGTAATCATATCCTGAGAAGCCTGAGGACCCTATAGAATAGGTGGGGCCGGAGAAATTTGTGGAGGTGCACCCCTCCTAAATTTGGGGCAATCTCTCATAATATGACGAGTGTCACCACACTAAAAACAAGCCCTCAGATGACGTGGTTGCTGGGACTGGCTCGGTCCTAATCGACTAGACTGTCCGCTGAAAGCACCCCGTACAGGAGGTACAAAAGACACTGGTGGCGCATAATATAGAATCTGAGGTCTGGGAGTAGTCGGAATACCACCGGAAGCTGGAAGTGCTGAATGAATAGGATGGCTCACATAACCTCTACCATGACGGGCTGCAACTGGGGCGCGAGAATTATTACATGTGCAAGAATCTCGAGGTGTCTTAGCTTCCCTCTCTTCCCTCTCCCGAGTCCGCATACCTTCTAATCTCCTAGCAATTGACACCACCTGTTGGTATGTGATATCCATCTCTAGTTCTCGGGCCATACTGTATTTGATACTAGAGTGGAGACCCTCAATAAATCTACGAACACGCTCTCGAACAGTAGCAACTAAGGCTGGTGCATGCCTAGCCAAATAACTGAATCAGACCGCATATTCTGACACGATCATAGAACCCTGGCGCAGCTTCTCAAACTCTGCGCACCATGCATCTCTAAGACTCTGAGGAGCATACTCCCTTAAGAACATATCTGAAAATTGAGTCCAAGTAAGTGAAGCTGCCTCAGCCGGACAATCCAACTCATATGCCCGCCACCACTGGTAGGCTGCTCCTTTAAACTCGAATGCCGTGAAATAAACCCCACTGGAATCCACAATACCCATAGTATGAAGGATTCAGTGACATTCCTCCAGAAAACCCTGAGCATCCTCTGAAGCTAAACCGCTGAAAGTGGGAGGGTGGTACTTCTTATACCTCTCGAGCTTGAGCTGCTCCCCCTCTGAAACTGTTGTCCTAATCTCAGGCCGAACTGGGACAACTGGCTGCACTGGTATAACCTCTGGGGCATGGTCAACTTGGGCCCGTGGTTCTGGAGTACGGGTGGCGGGAGTATGTGCTCCTCCCCCAGCCTGAGATGTGGCAGGAACAAGTGGAATTAACCCTGCCTGAGCTAGAGTGCCAAACATGCTAAAAATCTGGGCAAGAGTCTCCTGAAGTGCAAGAGTAGCAACAGGCGTCTCAGGTGCATGCTCTCCAACTAGAGCTACTGGTGGGTCTGGTGCAGCAGCTCGTGCAGGTACTCTAGTTGCACCACGTGTTCTTCCTCAGTCTCTGGCTCGGCCTCTGCCCCGACCCCGGCCTCCTGCGGCTCCAACAGGGGGCGCGGGTGTCTGATCATCAGATCCAGTTGTGCGTGTCCTCACCATCTATGAGAGAATAGAAAGACAATTGTTTAGAACTTTGAACTCAACAAAGGCGCACAATAAGGAATCAAAGAAGAATATTTCCTAACAGTTCCATAGCCTCTCGAAGATAAGTATAGATGTCTCCTTACCGATCCACAAGACTCTACTAAACCTGCTTGTGACTCATAACACCTATGAACCTAGTGCTCTGATACCAACTTGCCACGACCCCAAATTCCCTCCGTAGGAGGTTGTGATGGCACCTAGTCTTAGAGACTAGGTAAGCCTATCAATGTGGAATAATCATAAATATCTGAAATAAATAAACTACAATTCAAATAATTACAACTCCCAAAACCCGGTAGAAATAAGTCACAAGCTTCTAAAAATGTATTCTCTTAACTCTGTAAGTCACTAGGCCGAATGAAACCCTTATCAAGCAATTCCTGTAACCGTTCTTTTAATTCTTTCAACTCTGCTGGGCCATACGGTATGGTGGAATAGAAATGGGCTGAGTGCCCGGTAACAAAACAATGCCAAAATCAATATCCCTATCGGGTGACATACCTGGAAGATCCGCTGGAAATACATCGGAAAAATCCCTTACTATAGGAACTGACTCCACGGTAGGAGTATCAATACTAACATCTCTTACATAGGCCAGATACGCATCACACCCCTTCTCAACCATTCGTTGAGCTTTAAGAAATGAAACAACCCTGCTAGGAACATGATCCGAGGTACCTCTCCACTCTAGCCGTGGTAGACCTGGCATAGCCAATGTCACCGTCTTGGCATAACAATCAAGAATAGCATGATAGGGCGACAACCAGTCTATGCCCAAAATAATATCGAAATCCACCATACTTAGCAATAATAAATCAGCTCTGGTCTCAAAACCGCTAATAACAATTAAACACGACCGATACACGTAGTCCACAATAATAGATTCACCACGGGTGTAGATACATAAACAGAAGAACTCAAGTAAATACGTGATATACCCAAATACGGGGCAAAATAAGATTACACATAAGAATAAGTGGAGCCTGGATCAAATAAGACTGATGCATCTCTATAACAGACCAGAATAATATCTGTAATAACAAAATCGGATGCAACGGCATCTGTCCTAGCAGGAAGGGCATAATATTTGGCCTGGCCTCCCTCTCTAGGGCGACCTCTACCTGTCTGACCTCCATCTCTAGCTGGTTTTGCAGGTGGAGTTGCTACTGGTGTAGTAATCATGGCCTGAGAAGCCTGAGGACCCTATGGAATAGGTGGGGCCGGAGAAATTTATGGAGGTGCACCCGTCCTTAATCTGGGGCAATCTCTCATAATATGACGAGTGTCACCACACTAAAAACAAGCCTTCGGAGGACGTGGCTGCTGGGACTGGCTCGGGCCTGATCAACTAGACTGTCCACTGAAAGCACCCCATACAGGAGGTAAAAAAACACTGGTGGCGCATAATATGGAATCTGAGGTCTGGGAGTAGTCGGAATACCATTGGAAGCTGGAAGTGCTGAATGAATAGGACGGCTCACATAACCTCTACCATGACAGGCTACAACTAGGGCACGAGAATTATTATATGTGCCAGAATCTCGAGGTGTTTTAGCTTCCCTCTTTTCCCTCTCCCGAGTCCGCATACCTTCCAATCTCCTATCAATTGACACCACCTGTTGGTATGTGATATCCATCTCTAGTTCTCGGGCCATACTGTATTTGATACTAGAGTGGAGACCCTCAATATATCTGCGAACACGCTCTCGAATAGTAGCAACTAAGGCTGGTGCATGCCTAGCCAAATAACTGAATCAGACCGCATATTCTGACACGGTCATAGAACCCTGGCACAGCTTCTCAAACTCTACGCGCCATGCATCTCTAAGACTCTGAGGAACATACTCCCTTAAGAACATATCTGAAAATTGAGTCCAAGTAAGTGAAGCTGCCTCAGTCGGACAATCCAACTCATATGCCTGCCACCACTGGTAGGCTGCTCCTCTAAACTCGAATGTCATGAAATAAACCCCACTGGAATCCACAATACCCATAGTACGAAGGATACAGTGACATTCCTCCAGAAAACCCTGAGCATCCTCTGAAGCTAAACCGCTGAAAGTGGGAGGGTGGTACTTCTTATACTTCTCGAGCCTGAGCTGCTCCCCCTCTGAAACTGTTGTCCTAATCTCAGGTCGACCTGGGACAACTGGCTGCACTGGTATAACCTCTGGGGCATGGTCAACTTGGGCCCGTGGTTCTGGAGTACGGGCAGTGGGAGCATGTGCTCCTCCCCCGGCCTGAGATATGGCAGGAACAAGTGGAATTAACCCTGCCTGAGCTAGAGTGCCAAACATGCTAAAAAACTGGGCAAGAGTCTCCTGAAGTGTAGGAGTAGCAACAGGCATCTCAGGTGCATGCTCTCCAACTAGAGCTACTGGTGGGTCTGGTGCAGCAGCTCGTGCAGGTACTCTAGTTGCACCACGTGTTCTTCCTCGGCCTCTGGCTCGGCCTCTGCCCCGACCCCGGCCTCCTGCGGCTCCAACAGGGGATGCGGGTGTCTGATCATCAGATCCAGTTGTGCGTGTCCTCACCATCTGTGAGAGAATAGAAAGACAATTGTTTAGAACTTTGAACTCAACAAAGGCGCACAATAAGGAATCAAAGAAGAATATTTCCTAACAGTTCCATAGCCTCTCGAAGATAAGTATAGATGTCTCCGTACCGATCCGCAAGACTCTACTAAACCTGCTTGTGACTCATAACACCTATGAACCTAGTACTCTGATACCAACTTGTCACGACCCCAAATTCCCTCCGTAGGAGGTCGTGATGGCACCTAGTCACTAAGACTAGGTAAGCCTATCAATGTGGAATAATCATAAATATCTGAAATAAATAAACTACAATTCAAATAATTACAACTCCCAAAACCCGGTAGAAATAAGTCACAAGCTTCTAAAAATGTATTCTCTTAACTCTGTAAGTCACTAGGCCGAATGAAACCCTTATCAAGCAATTCCTATAACCGTTCTTTTAATTCTTTCAAATCTGCTGGGCCATACGGTATGGTGGAATAGAAATGGGCTGAGTGCCCGGTAATAAAACAATGCCAAAATCAATATCTCTGTCGGGTGGCATACCTGGAAGATCCGCTGGAAATACATCGGAAAAATCCCTTACTATAGAAACTGACTCCACGGTAGGAGTATCAATACTAACATCTCTTACATAGGCTAGATACGTATCACACCCCTTCTCAACCATTCGTTGAGCTTTAAGAAATGAAACAACCCTGCTAGGAACATGATCCGAGGTACCTCTCCACTCTAGACGCGGTAGACCTGGCATAGCCAACGTCACCGTTTTGGCATAACAATCAAGAATAGCATGATAGGGCAACAACCAGTCCATGCCCAAAATAATATCTAAATCCACCATACTTAGCAATAATAAATCAGCTCTGGTCTCAAAACCGCTGATAACAATTAAACACGACCGATACACGCAGTCCACAATAATAGATTCACCCACGGGTGTAGATACATAAACAGAAGAACTCAAGTAAATACGTGATATACCCAAATAAAGGGCAAAATAAAATTACACATAAGAATAAGTGGAGCCTGGATCAAATAAGACTGATGCATCTCTATAACAGACCAGAATAATACCTGTAATAATAGAATCAGATGCAACGGCATCTGTCCTAGCAGGAAGGTCATAATATCTGGCCTGGCCTCCCCCTCTGGGGCGACCTCTACCTGTCCGACCTCCATCTCTAGCTGGTTGTGCAGGTGCAATTGCAACTGGTGTAGTAATCATGGCCTGAGAAGCCTGAGGACCCTATGGATTAGGTGGGGTCGGAGAAATTTGTGGAGGTGCACCCCTCCTAAATCTGGGTCAATCTCTCATAATATGACGAGTGTCACCACACTAAAAACAAGCCCTCAGAGGACGTGGATGCTGGGACTGGCTCGGGCCTGATCGACTAGACTGTCCATTGAAAGCACCCCATACAGGAGGTACAAAAGACATTGGTGGCGCATAATATGGAATCTGAGGTCTGGGAGTAGTCGGAATACCACTGGAAGCTGGAAGTCTCTTAGCTTCCCTCTCTTCCCTCTCCTGAGTCTGCATACCTTCCAATCTCCTAGCAATTGACACCACCTGTTGGTATGTGATATCCATCTCTAGCTCTCAGGCCATACTGTATCTGATACTAGGGTGGAAACCCTCAATAAATCTACGAACACGCTCTCGAACAGTAGCAACTAAGGCAGGTGCATGCCTAGCCAAATAACTGAACCAGACCGCATATTCTGACACGGTCATAGAACCCTGGCGCAACTGCTCAAACTCTGTACGCCATACATCTCTAAGACTCTGAGGAACATACTCCCTTAAGAACATATCTGAAAATTGAGTCCAAGTAAGTGAAGCTGCCTCAGCTGGACAATCCAACTCATATGCCCGCCACCACTGGTAGGCTGGTCCTCTAAACTCGAATGCCGTGAAATAAACCCCACTGGAATCCATAATACCCATAGTACGAAGGATAAAGTGACATTCCTCCAGAAAACCCTGAGCATCCTCTGAAGCTAAACCACTGAAAGTGGGAGGGTGGTACTTCTTATACCTCTCGAGCCTGAGCTGCTCCCCCTCTGAAACTGTTGTCCTAATCTCAGGCCAAACTGGGACAACTGGCTGCACTGATATAACCTCTGGGGCATGGTCAACTTGGGCCCGTGGTTCTGGACTACGGGCGGCGGGAGTATGTGCTCCTCCCCTGGCCTGAGATGTGGCAGGAGCAAGTGGAATTAACTCTGCCTGAGCTAGAGTGCCAAACATGCTAAAAAACAGGGCAAGAGTCTCTTGAAGTGCAGGAGTAGCAACAGGTGTCTCAGGTGCCTGTTCTCCAACTAGAGTTACTGGTGGGTCTGGTGCAGCAGCTCGTGCAGGTACTCTAGTTGCACCACGTGTTCTTCCTCGGCCTCTGCCCCACCCCCGGCCTCTTGCGGCTCCAACAGGGGGTGCGGGTATCTGATCATCAGATCCAGTTGTGCGTGTCCTCACCATCTGTGAGAGAATAGAAAGACAATTGTTTAGAACTTTGAACTCAACAAAGGCGCACGATAAGGAATCAAAGAAGAATATTTCCTAACAGTTCCATAGCCTCTAAAAAATGATTAGTACAGATGTCTCCGTACCGATCCGCAAGACTCTACTAAACCTGCTTGTGACTCATAACACCTATGAACCTTGTGCTCTGATACCAACTTGTCACGACCCCAAATTCCCTCCGTAGGAGGTCGTGATGGCACCTAGTCTCTAAGACTAAGTAAGCCTATCAATGTGGAATAATCATAAATATCTGAAATAAATAAACTACAATTCAAATAATTACAACTCCCAAAACCCGGTAGAAATAAGTCACAACCTTTTAAAAATGTATTCTCATTGTTTCTATGTATCAAGGTCTAAAGAAAAATAAGGAAGCAACATAAAATGATAGAATGGGACTCTGGAGTCTGCGGATGCTGGCAGAAATACCTCGAAATCTCCATGCACAGGTAACTCACTGACGTCTAGACTGGAAAGATGTACCTGGATCTGCACAAAAATATGTGCAGAAGCATACCCAGTAAGTGCCAAGCCTTACCTCGGTAGAGTAGTGACGAGGTCAGGTCAGGCCCTACTGGAGAATAGATAATGATACGAATTTTTTTTAAAACAATTTAATAAGATAAAATGACTATGGAAATGAATCAAATAGTATGTTACATTTAATAAGGGCACTACCGAGGTACCGCCTCGTAGTCCCAAATCATAAATAAATTCACAATATCTTATTTTCTTATCTCACCGCGGGAGCCTTCACAATTTATTTTACATAAAATATTTTTTCCGAAATAGCATCCCGCATTTTAGCCATCCTTATCACACCGCATGACTTCTAGTAGTTCCCCCTACTAGCCACGCATATCAAGCCACCCTTATCTCACCGCATGCGTTTCAATACCCAGACCATATACCACCGCATGCGTATCAATATCACAATATATCACAATTTGCATCTCAAGTGCCCAATTATTTCAATTTGCCAAAGTAAATCAACAATAATATTTTTCCACAATAAAGAGCTCACGGATCATGCCAACATAAATCATCAATAATATTTTTACATAATAAAGAGCTCACGACTCCATCACAATGAGTACAAAAATCATACAAAATTATTCAAAAATAAATAATTTAGCAAAATAATATTTCAAAATGTTTAATACGTTGCTTCAATACCAAATTTAAAAATGTCAAATACTTCATATTAATAATATTTAATTTAAAGAAAATCAATTTCAAATAATGCACAGAATAAAAGAAACCAAGTTTCAACTAAACAGGTAAAACAATTAGCAGGAAAAGGTCAAACAAATTTAAGGTATATATCTCAGATCAATGATGAAGAATATAACAAGATAAACTAATTTAATAAATTAATTAATATGCAACAGTGATCTTCATAATTTAAAAACATAATCCTTCATATTTAGTCCGTGTACACACTCGTCACATCGTGTACACGACTTTCATAACATTACAATTAATACCAATCCTAGAGGAAATTTCCCCCACACAAGGTTAGACAAGTCACTTACCTCGACTTGCTCTAATTTAACCAAGTAGTATGCTTTTTCCTCGATTTTCCGATTCCGGTCGACTCGTATCTAGTCATAAATAATTTGATACAGTCAACAAAAATTATAGAATTAATTCTATAAGAAAATACTATATTTTTCAATAAAAATCTGAAATTAACTCAAAAATGGTCTCGGAATCCGACGAAAGTTACGAAATATGAACGCCCATTCAATCGCGAGTCTAACCATACCAAAATGACTAAATTCTAATAACAATTCAACCATCAAATCCTCAAATCTATTCATGAGGGTTTTTCAAATTTTTCCAACTTAAATCACCAATTAAATGTTAAAACAGTGATGGATTCGGGTAATCTAATCAAGATTGAGTTAAGAACACTTACTCCGATGTTTTCTCTGAAAATCTTTCAAAAATTGCCTCAATCCGAGCCGTCCCATTTTATGAACTTAAACATTATGTCCAGTGGTTTCTTCTTCGCGAACGTGACCAACGCTTCGCGAATGCGAAGCTTTGCAAACTCAGACCTTCGCAAACGCGTCCCTTATCTCACGAACATGTAGAAAAATAGACGGGGGTTCCCAGCTGCATCGCTCTCCTTCACGAACGCGATGCCACTCACGTGTTCGCGATGCACACACTGCCCTACCCTTCGCGTTCGCGTCCTCTCCTCCGCGAATGCGTAGAACAAAAATTCACCAGCCCAGAACACTCATCACGAACGCGAGGATCCTCTCGCGAACGCAAAAGAGGAAACCAGAAAAATTGCAGCAGCAGATATCAGCCATCTCACCAAGTCCAAAAATGATCTGTTAACCATCCGGAACACGCCTGATCCCCTCGGGACCTCAACCAAATATACCAACAAGTCCTAATACATCATACGAACTTAGTCGAGTCTTCAAATTACATCCAACAACGCTAAAAACACGAATCACACATAGATTCAAGCCTAATAAACTTTGAAACTTTCAATTTCTACAATTGACTCCGGAACCTATCAAATCACGTCCGATTTACCTCGAATTTTGCACACAAGTCATAAATGACATAACGGAGGTACTCAAATTTTCAGAATCGTATTTCGACCCCGATATCAAAAAGTCAACCCCTCGGTCAAACTTCCCAAAAATTCAACTTTCGGCATTTCAAGCCTTATTCCGCTATGGACTTCCAAATAAAATTTCGATCATGCTCCTAAGTCCAAAATTATCATACGGAGCTATTGGAATCATCAAAATTCTTTTCCGGGGTAGTTTGCACATAATTCGACATCCGGTCACTATTTGAACTTAAACTTTTAATTTTTTATCAAAATTTCATATCTCGGGCTAGGGACCTCGGAATTTGATTCCGGACATACGCCCAAGTCCCAATTTATGATACAGACCTACCGAAACTGTCAAAATACTGATCCGAGTCCGTTTACTAAAAATATTGACCAAGGTCAATTCAGTGGAGTTTTAAAACTCTAATTCACATTTTCAATTATTTTTTGCATAAAAAGTTTTCGAAAAATTTTACGGATTGCGCACGCAAGTCGAGTAATGATAAATAGTGCTTTTCGAGGTCTTATAACACAGAATTAATCATTAAATTTAAAGATGATATTTTGGGTCATCACAAATGTACTTCTCCTCCGATAGCCACAACTTTCTGTTTGTTCTCTCTCGAACTATCTTCATCTCCAAAAATTTGTTGTGCTAGGCCCAAGTCCTTCATATCAAATGACTTGGATAAATCTCTCTTCAACTTTGCAATCAGCTCCTTGTCTCGTCCTACAATCAACATGTCATCCACATACAACAATAATATAATAAAGTTGTTAGAAGAAAATCTTTTAAAGTATACACATAGAACAGAATAGGTATTTATGTATGTTTGACTTTTCATGAATGAGGCAAACTTCATGTACCACTACCTTGGTGCCTGCTTCAATCCTTTGCACACCATGTGTTTCTTTCCAGATACTTCAAATCCTTATGGTTGCTCCATATAAATCCCTTATTCCAAATCTCCATGAAGAATTTGAGTTTTCACATACAAGTACTCCACTTCAAGATCTAGGCTAGCTACTAAGCTCAAAATTATTCGAGTAGAAGTCATATTGACAACAGGTGAGAAAATTTCATCAAAATCAATACATTTCTTTTGTTCGAAGCCTTTAACCACCAATCGAGCTTTGTATCTGACCAGCTTTCCATTTCCATCTTTCTTGAGTTTAAAGACCCACTTATATTTGAGTGGTCTTTTACCCTTTGGATGTTCAACCAGCTTGTACGTGTCATTTTTCTGTAGAGATTACATCTCTTCTTGCATGGCTTTCATTCACTACTTGTTTTCTGGATGGGACAACACCTCTTTAAGACTTTCTGGCTCTCCCTCATCATTGATGAGGACATACTCTGTGGAAGGGTACCTGCATGACTCTACCCTTGGCCGTTCTGATCTCATCAGAGGTTGAGGTTGTTCTTCTCCCTGAGTGGGGTGCTCCACTTGCTCGACACCAACATCAAGTTGCTCCTCCTACTTAATAACCTCATCAGGTTACCCCCCCCTCCCTCCCCCATGCTCGGCAACCTTGTCGGTCCTACTTTCTGCACTTGTGGGATTGTCAGAAGTAGAAGGAATAGTAACAAGGTTAGGAATTATACTTCTCTGGCATATCATCAGCAGTTCCAACTTTACTTTCTCGGAAGACTACATCTCTGCTTCTGATGACCTTCTTCTTTACAGGATCCCACAATCTTTATCTGAACTCTTCATCTCCATATCCGATGAATATGTAGGGAACAAATTTATCATCCAGCTTTGTTCTTTGCTCCTTTGATACATGTGTAAAAGCTCTGCAATCGAACATCTTCATATTCTAGCAAGACACTTCCTTGTTGGTCCAAACTCTCCCTGGGATGTCAAACTCCAATGGAACTGATGGACTCCTATTGATTAGGTAACATGTTGTCTGAACTACTTCACTCCAGAATGACTTAGGCAGTTTAGCCATTCTAAGCATGCTTCTCACCTTCTCCGCAATAGTGTAGTTAATCCTTTCGGCTACGCCATTGTGTTGTGGAGTTCCAGGAACTGTATTTTCATATCTGATCCCATGGCTCGAATAGTACTCTTAAAATTCCCTTGAAGTTTACTCACCTCCATTGTCACTTCGAAGACGCTTTAGTTTTTGGTGTGTCTCCCTTTCCAACAGAGCATGAAATTTCTGGAAAATTTGAAACACCTTATCTTTGGTTATCAAAATATAAACCCATAATTTTCATGAAGCATCATTAATAAAAGTAATAAAATATTTGTTACCGCCCATCGATTTAATTTCCATTGGACCACAAACATCAGAATATACCAAATGAAGTATATTCAATTTTATTTCAGATGAGACTCTATGCTGCTTACCATATAAATAGTAGTCACAAGGTTTTACCGTTGTACCTTTGGAATAAGAACTGAGTGATTTCTTGGCAAGAATTTGCAATCCCTTCTCGCTCATATGACCCATTATTTTGTGCCACAAATTTGTAGAAATCTCATCTTGTGCCGCGTTTAATTCACCTTGGAATATTTCTGCATTTGTCCTATACAACGTGCCATGAGCAACTCCCTTTGCAATCACCAATGATCCTTTGGTAAGTCTCCACTTTTGATTTGCAAAATAGTTCTCGTATCCATCTCGGTCTAAAGCAATTCCTGAGATCAAGTTCATCCATAAATCAGGTACATGTTGCATGTCCTTTAGAACCAATGTGCATCCGGAATTTGTCTTGATACAAATGTCACCAATCCCTGCAATCTTTGAGTAACTTATGTTACCCATTCTCACAGTGCCGAAATCACCTGCTATATATCTGTAAAAAATATTTCTTACCGGTGTGGCATGGTAAGATGTTGTTGTATCAACCACCCATTCTGACTCTCGACCTGACAAGTGCATGGATTCATCTTCCTCATTTATAAAGAGGACAACATTATCATTGTTTTGCACCATAGCGGTTGTGTTGTCGTCATTCTTCTAGCCATTACTTTTACCTTTACCCTTCCTTGGATTTGGGAAATCTCTTTTGAAGTGAACTGGTTGATCATAATTGTAGCAATTTCTGGCTCTTGATTTAGATCGGATCATTGACTTCCCACGAGCTCCGGATCTACCATAGTTTCTCGAATTCTTTTGATAACTCCTGCCTCTACCTTCTTTGATGAGAGCATGTCCTTGATTTTCAGGCTTTTTTCTCATCTTTTCATTGAGTAGAAGAGCTGTTGTGACATCTTTCAACTCAATGGTAGTCTTACCGTGCAGGATGGTTGTTGCTAAATTATCGTATAAAGATGGCAACAAGTTCAATAGCAAGATGGATTTATCTTCTTCCGCGATTTTCACTTCGAGGTTGGTGAGATGTGTGATTTGTCCGTTAAACACATTTAAATGTGACACAAATTCCGTACTTTCACCCATGTGTAAGGCGTATATCTACTTCTTCAGGTACAATTTATTTGTCAGCATTTTGGATATGTATAGGCTTTCCAACCTTGTCCAAATACCACGTGCAGTGTCTTCATCAACGATGTTACTTACCACATCATCTAATAAGTGCAACCTGATTGCACTAGCAGCCCTTTCATCAAAGTTACCCCAATCCTTAGCTTTCATAGTATCAAGCTTTTTGGCATCACTATCTAGTACCTTGTGTAATTCTTGTTGGATGAGCAGATCCCTCATTATTCTTTGCCATGCTGAAAAACTGTTATCTCCGTTGAATTTTGTTACCTCGTACTTTACTCCGGATATTATTTTTTCACCGAGTATAGTACTACCGATAGTGAATAGTACTTCTGTGACCAAACAGAACATGTACTCTGATATCAATTGTTGGGAATAAACCTCCTACATAAATAATATTCACGGTAATAAAAGTGGAATAATAACGTAGCACCGAGATACGGTAATCGACAAGAATAAAAGAGTGATAACGACACCAAGATTTTTACGTGGAAAACCCTTTTGAATAAGGGAAAAATTCATGACCCCGAGAGGAGCAACTGATATCACTATAGTAAAGAATTTTACACTTTGTAGGCCTGAGTAAAATACTCCAAAGGCCACTACAACACTCAAAAGAAATAATCCTCTTTTGATATTCCACCTCACTACAATACCGCTCACTCTCTATTTTTTTCACAGACTATTTTCTTATACCGTGTTTGTAAAATCTCACTCTTTCTTTCTCTTTGTTGGTGTGTAAAAATGAGAGTCGAAGCTCTCCTTTTATAGTATTGAGTGCCTACTATTTTTGACAATTTGAAAATTTGCAAATCAAGTGAATCCTAATGAATCTCACATTTTTCCTTCATTTTCTTCTTTCATATATGGGGATGGACCTCACATCCTTAAACTTGGCCATATTTTTGTGGTGTTCAATAGGTCATGAGTTGGGTTGAAGTGCCTAAGTGAAAAATATGGTCAAGTTTAAGGGGTTGTCTATGTATTCTGCCAAGAAACTACTACTCCCTCTGTTCTAGTTTATGTGAACCTATTTCCTTTTTGGTATGTTCCAAAAAGAATGACCCTTTCTAAATTTAGAAATAATTTTGCTTAAACTTATAATTTTACCCTTAATGAGAAGCTTTTATAACCTAATTGAAGGTTTAAAGTTCTTCAAATTTGGTTTGGAGTAGGTTTTGGAGCAATTGAGGTCTGTTTGGAATTTCGAGCCTGGGAATAGTTCCGTATGATAATTTAAGACTTGGACGCAAAATTTGGTGTCATTACGAGTAGTCTAAGTATGATTTGGCGCGTTCGGAGCAATTTGGAAACTTGAAATCCATATTTTGATTCAATTCAGTTTTGGGTTGTGATTCTTAGTTTCGTTGTCTATTTACGCATTTCAAAAGTTCGAGCAGGTCTGTATTATGTTTATAGACTTATTGGTGCATTTAGACGGACTCCCTTCCTAAAAAGAAAGATCCAACCCTAGACGCCACACCTTTTTTTTTTCCTCTCATCTCTCACTCGTCTGATCTCACACGCACCATTCTGACCGGACTATCTCTAATCTCCTTCACAATATATGCACTAGAAGCATAGAAAAATCTGGAATCAAGTCCAGAACTAAGATTTCAAAAGAAATCCAAAAATATGAAACAAAAACAGAAATAAAAAGGGGATTTCAAGGCTGTTTTCAACTTAGGTTTCTTTGGCTTCATAATTTCAGGGAATCTGAGTGCTATTTGAACGATATAATTACTGCCCGCTACTATTCTGATGTCCATGTTCCATTGATTTACATGTTCAACCGTTATTTGGCTATTTTGAGATCTTCATTTGGCTGTTGAGGTATGACCTTGATTTCAGTCATGTAATTGTTTGATTGGATGTTGTAATGCTATGAATTTGCAATAATCTTCTCTATTTCGTGTGTTCAAAATGTTTTCCAATATCACTGCCAAACTGATTTACTTTTGAATCACTTGAGTGCATGAAAGTAGTACAGATCCATGTAGAAAAGGTGCTTTGATGTTTCACAAGCATTCATATTATAATTAATATGTGTTCCACATGAATATGATGTTTATTTAAAGTAGGATTTGTAAGTGAGATTTTCAGGCTAATTCGAGAATCTAAAAGCAGTCAGCATCAATTCAGAAATTTGATTAATGTTAAATGGACTCGGAATGATAATACAGTTGTGAAAGAAGCTATCCATGCAACAGTTGCTTCCAAATTGAATCATTTTCTAGTTTAAAGTTCGATTGTCTCTGTTGTGTAGTCTTGACCACAATTGAATAGCCTAAATGTCCATGACGTAAATCCATTGGTAATTAACCTTTCCTTTTCCCCATTAGCTCTCTTTACGTGACTATGATAAATTGAGGCTTTAGCGCGAAACTGTGACCGGGAAGTGAACTTTGAAACGATGTAAGTTTCTTGTCTAACCTTGTAAGAGGGAATTTACCCCATAGCTATTTTAAATAGATATTTGTTTCTAATTGTGGGGGCTACGTACATACGAGGTGATGAGAGTGCATACGTAGCTACTACTTATGCTTATGTCCAGGTAGTTTTAGGACCCAAATCATGAACTATTGAGATGTTTGCACCCTACTTGTCAATTAAAGTGCCTAAATTATATTAGAACTTGCTAGAGGATTTGTGAAAGATTGCTAACAAAATTTGTATTATTTTGTGTATTAATCCATAATAACGTTCAAGCCAAATGATTATAATGTATCCTTCTCTTCTTGTGGAGCAGGAGGAACGCCTCGGCAGTTGCCGCTCGACCCTCGACAGTGTACACATTATTCTGGATCGGGCCGTACGACCTCGACATAAATCGTGCTTAATAATAATAATTACTCGGTACTTTGATGTTTTACTACAACTTGTGAAGATAAATGACTTATTGAAAATTATTAAATTGTGAATGAAGTATTTGCTCCTGCTAGCTAAGGAAAACTTGTTATTATTTACATAACCCATGTTTATTTAAATATTTCTATCTTAATATGATTGACCCTATAGTAAGTGTCGAAGTCGACCTCTCGTCACTACTTTTTCGAGGTTAGAGTTGATACTTACTGGGTACGCGTTGATTTACGTACTTATGCTACACTTGTTGCACTTTCTGTGCAGGATCTAAGACACGTGCATCAGGCGGTCCTACCGGCGCGCATCCTAGATATCCCGAGGCCTAGTGGTGAGCTGCCTTCTGAATCGTTCTGCAGCCCCTGGGTTTCTCTTTGTATTTGTGTTATATCTATTTCATGTTCAGACAGTAATTAGAATTTTGTATAATCTACTAGATGCTCATATACTTATGACACTAGGTCTTGGCACACACACTAGTAGAATTGTGGTTATCAACTGTTACCTTGGTTGTGAACCCACTCAACTATTTTGTTTTATTATTTAAATCTTTTGTTTCTTAAATCTGGCAAAGAAGGAAAATTTAATTACTCGAAAAATTATAAAAAGAGAAATAATCTATCTCAATCACTATTTGGCTTGCCTAGCGGTAACGTTGGGGCCATCACAACTTATAGGTGAAATTAGGTCGTGACAACATGGTATCAGAGCACTAGGTTCACGTAGGTCTCACAAGTTTTGAGAAGGCCTAATAAAGTATTGCGGGTCGGTACAAAGACGTTTGTACTTATCTTCGAGAGGCTATAGGATGTTAGGAAACTACCTATCTTCATCTCATATCGTGTAGTTGATGTAATACTAAGTATCTTTCACTTATTCTCTCACAGATGGTGAGAACGCGCTCTACTAAGGTTCCAGGCCAGGGAAAAGCTGCTCCCGCTATTGCTAGAGGCCATGGCAGAGGCCGAGGGAGGGCTCCAGCCCGTGGTAGGGGACGATGACGTCCCAGGATTGCTCCAGCTATGCCACCAGTAGATCCGACAGAGGATCCTATTGTTGAGGAGCAGGGCGAGGTGCTTGCGGCAGAGCCACCTCCGGTGGATTTCACGTCCGCATCGGGATTTCAGGAGGTCATGGGACGTATGATGTGGTTCATGGTTACTATGACTCAGACCGGTTTATTTCCGGTAGACCAGCCACATCTCAGGCGAGATGGGGAGCACAGACCCCTACCGCGCAGGTTCATGGGCATGCAGCTGCGGTATATCAAACCCAGGGTGCACTACCCGTGGGTGGAGCACAGCCAGTCGCAGCAGCTATACCGGAGCCCATATCACCTATGGTCGGTGATCCGCACAGGCTATTGGACAGATGGTCCAGGCTTCATACTCCTGTTTTCGGGGGTGAGCGACATGACAACCCCCATGATTTTATTGATCGGTACAGGGACAGACTGCACAATATGAGGATATTAGAGTACCACAGAGTAGACTTCACTACTTTTTAGCTGGAGGGCAAGGCCCGTAGGTGGTGTCAGTCACATCTTCTCGGCAGACTAGCAGGCTCTCCTCCTATGACTTGGGATCAGTTCACACGTCTCTTCTTAGACAGATACATTCCACCCTCCTAGAGGGAAGAGTTGCGGTTCCAGTACGAGCAGCTCCAGGAGGGTCAGATGTCAGTGACCGACTATGAGGCAAGGTTCTCCGAGTTGTCTCGCCATGCACTTATGATATTACCTACCAATGCAAAAAGAGAGCGGAGGTTTGTCGCCGGATTGCACTCTGGTATTCAGGCCATCATGGCTCTAGAGGTGGAGATTAGGACTTCTTACAGACTTGTTGTGGAGATAGCTCGGAGGATTAAGGGTGTCCGTCAGCGGATCCAAGATCAGGCGGCAAGGGAAAAGCGGTTTCGATATTCAGGAGAGTTCAATGGTGCCCCGGCTAGGGGCAGAGGTTAGTTCATGAAGGGTCAGTCTAGCAGGCCCCCTTATCCAGCACCGCCACCTCCTCAGGGTGCTCCAGTGCGACCTTATTTCAGTGCTATGCCAGAGAGTTCTTACCGCCCACTAGCTATTCAGGGATCCTCAAGTGGATATTCTGGCCATCAGGTCCAAACTTTAGGTCAGCAGTCCACTGTACTTAAGGGTTGTTTTGAGTGCAAGGATTTCAGTCATGTCCGAAGATTCTACCCCAAGCTTCGAGGCAAGGAAGTGCAGCAGGGTCAGCAGCCCATGATTACAACACCAGTTGTCCCACCAGCCGTCCGGCCGCCTAGAGGCGGAGGCCATTCAGGTGGCGCTATAGCTAGGTTCTATACTTTTACGGCCAGACCAGATGTAATGGCCTCATATGCCGTGATCACAAGTATTATTTCTGTCTGCGGTAGAGATGACTCAGTATTATTTGATCCAGGGTCTACATATTCCTATGTTTTATCTATGTTTGCTCATTACCTGGGTATTTCTTGTAGTCCTTGGGTACTCATGTTTATATGTCCACTCTTGTGGGCGATTTTACTGTTGTGGATCGGATCTGCAAGTCCTACATTATTACCTTCTGTGGTTACAAAACTAGAGCGGATCTTCTGTTGCTTGATATGACCGACTTTGAGATCATCCTGGGCATGTACTGGTTATCTCCATATCATGCCATCCTAGATTGCCATGCCAAGACTATTACCTCGGCGATGCCAGAGTTGCCAAGATTTGAGTGGAAGTGGAAGTGTATCGATTCATCTAATCATGTTATTTCCTTTTTGAAGGCTCAACACTTGGTCGAGAAGGGTTGTTTGGCTTATCTGGCCTATGTTCGAGACACTACTGCAGAGGCTCCGACAATTGATTCAGTGCCCGTAGTCTGAGAGTTCTCCGATGTGTTTCCTTCTGATCTTCAAGGCTTGCCACTAGATCATGATATTGATTTCTGTATTGACCTGGCTCCAGGTACCCAGCCTATATCTATCCCACCGTACCGTATGGCTCTGAAAGAGTTGAAGGAGTTGAAGGAACAACTTGAGGAATTACTAGCAAAGGGATTTGTCAGGCCGAGTGTGTCGCCTTGGGGCGCACCGGTATTATTTGTGAAGAAAAAGGATGGGACTATACAGATATGTATTGATTATCACCAATTGAACAAAGTTACCATTAAGAACAAGTACCCGTTTCCGTGTATTGATGATTTGTTTGACCAGTTGCAGGGTGGCAGAGTGTTCTCTGAGATCGACTTTAGATCGGGGTACCATCAGTTGAAGATTCAGGATTCGGATGTTCCGAAGATTACTTTCCGGACTAGATATGGCCATTATGAATTTCTGGTGATGTCCTTCGGCTTGACAAACGCCCCGACGGTGTTTATGGATCTGATGAATCGGGTGTTCGGGTCGTATATCGACTCGTTTGTCATCGTCTTCATTGACGATATTTTGATCTACTCGAGTAGTATGGAGGAGCACTAGCAGTATTTGAGAGTGGTGCTTCAGACCTTCCGGGAACAAAAGTTATACGCTAAGTTCTGCAAGTATGAGTTTTGGCTAGACTCTGTGGCATTCTTGGGGCATATTGTATCAGGCGAGGGTATTAAGGTTGATCCCAAAAAAATTAAGGCAGTTCAGAATTGGCATCGTCCCACCTCGGCGACTGAGATCAGGAGTTTCCTGGTTAGTAGGTTTTTAACGTCGGTTGTGGAGGGCTTTTCATCTACTGTAGCACCTTTGACCAGATTGACCCAGAAGGGTGCTCCATTCCGATGGTCTGATGATTGTGAGGCGAGCTTTTAGAAGCTCAAGACCGCATTGATTTCAGCACCGGTGTTAATGTTGCCTTTCGATTCAGGGATGTATACTGTGTATTGCGACGTTTCGCGCGTTGTCCTGGGTTGTGTATTAATGCAGGAGGGGCGTGTTATATCATACGCTTCATGTCAGTTGAAGCCCCATGAGAATAATTATCATGTACATGATTTAGTGTTGGCAGCGATTATTCATGCTCTTAAGATTTGGAGGCATTATCTTTATGGGGTGTCCTGTGAGGTTTACACTAATCATCGCAGCTTGTAGCACTTGTTCAAGCAAAGGGATCTAAATTTGAGGCAGCACAGGTGGCTTGAGTTACTGAAGAATTATGATATTACCATCCTTTATCAACCGGGCAAGGCGAATGTAGTGGTGGATGCCTTGAGAAGAAAGGCGGAGATTATGGGTAGTTTGGCATTCCTTTCACCAGAAGAAAGGTCACTAGCTTTGGACATCTAGTCCTTTGCTAACAGACTTGTGAGGTTAGATATTTCAGAGCCCAGCTGAGTTCCTGCATGTGTCGTTGCCCAGTCTTCACTATTTGAGCAGATCAAGGCTTGCCAGTTTGATGATCTACACTTGTTGGTTCTCCGAGAGACGATATTACGAGGTGGTACCAAGGAGGTTACTATCGGCGAAGATGGTGTTCTACGACTCTAGGGTCATCTATGTGTTCCTAATGTGGAGGGGATGAGGGAAAAGATCCTAGAGGAGGCACACAATTCTCGGTATTCTATTCATCCAGGTGCTACGAAGATGTATTATGACCTGAGGCAGCATTATTGGTGGCGGTGGATGAAGAAGGACATAGTTGAGTATGTATCTAGGTGCCTAAATTGTCAGCAGGTTAAGTATGAGCACCAGAGGCCATGTGTCCTACTTTTACATATGACTATACCGGAGTGAAAATAGGAACGCATTACTATGGACTATGTAGTTTTGTTGCCGCGTACCTTGCGAAAGTTTGATGCAGTTTGGGTCATTATCGACAGGTTGACCTAGTCGACACACTTCATTCCGGTTATGACCACGTATACTTCAGAGAGGTTGGCCCAGATTTATATTCAGAAGATAGTTCGATTGCATGGTGTGCCCATTTCTATCATATCAGATAGGGGGCCTCAGTTTACTTCACATTTCTAGAGAGCAGTACATAGTGAATTGGGGACCCGTGTAGAGCTCATCACAGCCTTTCACCCACAGACCGACGGGCAGTCAGAGCACACAGTTCAAATCTTGGAAGATATGCTCCGGGCATGTGTGATTGACTTCGGAGGTCAGTGGGATCGTTTCTTGCCTTTGACCGAGTTTGGTTATAACAACAGTTACCAATCCAGAATCGAGATGGCTCCATTTGAGGCTTTATACGGTCGGCAATGTCGTTTGCTCATCGGGTGGTTTGAGCCCGGCAAGGCTAAGTTATATGGCACTGATTTGGTGAAAGATGCCTTGGAAAAGGTAAAGTTGATCCAGGAGAGAATTCGTACAACACAGTCCAAAAATAAGAGTTACACGGATTAGAAAGCACATGATTTATCATTTATGGTGGGTGAGAAAGTTCTCTTGGAGGTTTCGCCGATTTGAGGTGTTGGGACGAGTTGGGGAGGTTGCTTACGAGCTTGCCTTGCTCCCAGTCTATCGGGAGTTCATCCGGTTTTCCATGTATCTATGCTCTGGAGGCATCACGCTGACCTGTCGCATGTGTTAGACATTAGCACAGTTCAGCTAGATTAGAGCTTGGGTTATGAGGATGAGCCAGTTGCCATTGTTGATAGGCAAGTTTGCCAGTTGAGGTCCAAGAAGATTTCTGAGGTAAAAGTTCAGTGGCGGGGCCAACCAGTCAAGGAAGCGACTTGGGAGGACGAGGAGGACATGCGGAGCAGATATCCACACTTGTTCAGCACTGCAGATATGAACCCGTTCGAGGATGAACACTTGTTTAAGAGGTGGAGAATGTAACGACCCAATCGGTTATTTTGTATTCCAGAACCCCGTTCCCCTAAATAAGACTCCTCGAATATGCGTTTACTGTTTTATTACGTACGGGAATGATTAGTTCGGGATTTGGAAGGGTTCGGATTGAAATCTGAATACTTGGTTCCTTAGTTGACTTTAAAAAGTCTAAGTTTGACTTCGGTCAACGTTTTGAGTAAACGACTTCGGAATCAGGGTTTGATGGTTCCAATAGGTTCGTATGATAATTTTGGACATGGGCGTATGCTCGAATCAGGTTTTGGACAACCCGGGAATATTTCGGCGCTTAATAGTGAAAGCTAGCTAATTGAAGGTTTAAAATTCTTCAAATTTGATTTGGAGTAAGTTTTGGAGTAATTGTGGTCTGTTTGGAATTTCGAGCCTGGGAATAGTTCTGTATGGTGATTTAAGACTTGGACACAAAATTTGGTGTCATTCCGAGTAGTCTAAGTATGATTCGGCGCGTTCGAAGCAATTTGGGAACTTGAAGTCCATATTTTGATTCAATTCGGTTTTGGGGTGAGATCCTTAGTTTCGTTGTCAATTTACACATTTTGAGAGTTTGACATGTCCGTATTATGTTTATAGACTTGTTGGTGCATTTAGACGGACTCCCTACCTAAAAGACGATCCAACCCTAGCCGCCACACCTTTATTTTTTCTTCTCTCATCTCACTCATCTCTCAATTGTTTGATCTCACACGCACCATTCTGACTGGACTCTCTCTAATCTCCTTCACAATTTACGCACTAGAAGCATAGAAAAATCTGGAATCAAGTCCAAAACTGAGATTTCAAAAGAACTTCAAAAATATGAAACGAAAACAGAAATAAAAAGGGGATTTCAAGGCTGTTTTCAACTTAGGTTTCTTTGGCTTCATAATTTCAGGGAATCTGAGTGCTATTTGAACGATATAATTACTGCCCGCTACTGTTCTGCTGTCCATGTTCCATTGATTTACATGTTCAGCCGTTATTTGGCTATTTTGAGATCTTCATTTGGCTGTTGAGGTATGACCTTGATTTCAGTCATGTAATTATTTGATTGGATGTTGTAATGCTATGAATTTGCAATAATCTTCTCTGTTTCATGTGTTCAAAATATTTTCCAATATCACCTGCCAAACTGATTTACTTTTGAATCACTTGAGTGCATGAAAGTAGTACAGATCCATGTAGAAAAGGTGCTTTGATGTTTCACAAGCATTCATATTGTAATTAATATGTGTTCCACATGAATATGATGTTTATTTAAAGTAGGATTTGTAAGTGAGATTTTCAGGCTAATTCGAGAATCTAAAAGCAGTCAGCATCAATTCAGAAATTTGATTAGTGTTAAATGGACTCGGAATGATAATACAGTTGTGAAAGAAGCTATCCATGCAACAGTTGCTTCCAAATTGAATCATTTTCTAGTTTAAAGTTCGATTGTCTCTGTTGTGTAGTCTTGACCACAATTGAATAGCCTAAATGTCCATGACGTAAATCCATTAGTAATTAACCTTTCCTTTTCCCCATTAGCTCTCTTTACGTGACTATGATAAATTGAGGCTTTAGTGCGAAACTGTGACCGGGAAGTGAACTTTGAAACGATGTAAGTTTCTTGTCTAACCTTGTAAGAGGAAATTTACCCCATAACTGTTTTAAATAAATATTTATTTCTAATTGTGGGGGCTACGTATGTACGAGGTGACGAGAGTTCGTGCGTAGCTACTAATAATTATGCTTATGTCCGGGTAATTTTAGGACCCAAATTATGAACTATTGAGATGTTTGCACCCTACTTGTCAATTAAAGTACCTAAATTATATTAGAACTTGCTAGAGGATTTGTGAAAGATTGCTAACAAAATTAGTATTATTTTGTGTATTAGTCCGTAATAACGTTCAAGCCAAATGCTTATAATGTATCCTTCTCTTCTTGTGGAGCGGGCCGAACGCCTCGGCAGTAGATAAATGCATCTATGGTTCGTGCCGCTCGACCCTCGGCAGTGTACACATTATTCTGGATTGTGCCGTACGACCTCGATATAAATCGTACTTAATAACAATAATTACTCGGTACTTTGATATTTTATTGCAGCTTGAGAAGATAAATGACTTATTGAAAATTATTAAATTGTGAAAGAAGTATTTGCTCCAGCTTGCTAAGGTAAACTTGTTATTATTCACATAACCCATTTTTATTTAAATATTTCTATCTTAATATTGTTGACCCATAGTAAGTGTCGAAGTCGACCCCTCGTCGCTACTTATTCGAGACTTGATACTTATTGGGTACGCGCTGATTTACGTACTCATACTACACTTGCTGCATTTTCTATGCAGGATCTGAGACAAGTGCATCAGGCGGTCATACCGGCGCGCATCCCAGATATCCCAAGGCCTAGTGGTGAGTTACCTTCTGAATCGTTCTGCAGCCTCTGGGGTCTCTCTTTGTATTTGTGTTCTGTCTATTTCATGTTCAGACAGTAGTTAGAATTTTGTATAATCTACTAGATACCCATATACTTGTGACACCAGGTCTTGGCACACACACTAGTAGAATTGTGGTTTTTAACTGTTACCTTGGTTGTAAACGCACTCAGCTATTTTGTTTTATTTATTAAACCTTTTATTTCTTAAATCTGGCAAATAAGAAAAATTTAATTACTCGAAAAATTATAAAAAGAGAAATAATCTATCTCAATCACTATACTTGCCTAGCGGTAACGTTGGGCGCCATCACGACTTATAGGTGAAATTGGGTCGCGACAGTTATCATTAGACTTCCATCTCTTTTTCATAAAACAATCAATAAGGTCGTCGTCCTTTGATACTCTAGCACGATTGGGAAAGTAGTCATCCTTGAGCCTATTCGATCCACTATGAGTCCCTCATCCTTTACCTTACCACCGCATGTTAGACCAGATATATGCAAATTCTCTAATCTCAAAACACTGGGTACTATGATTGATCTTTAACATAAAACTCATGATCCCTATCTTGGACCAACTCCCTCGATATTAAGCACCGTATGACTTGGTTCTAAACCATAACATAAGGCAAATCGAGAAAATACCTGAAACATATTTTTTCAAACTTTTGAATCTGTCTATAGTCAATTTTTCTAACAATATGAACATTGGTATGTGAGATCCAGCGAGAAGTGGATAATTTTGTATCCAATGCAACATAAAAATCCTATTTTACATAAAATAAAATAAAAACATGAATTATCCTAAGCCATATATGTATCCAGTAAAAATGATACCTTCAAAATTTAAAAGAACCATAGTAACAATATGATATACATTGTGATCTACTATTGTAAGTTCGTGATATATAAACATGGCATACAATTATTTAGCCTTTACTTGATTCCTCTACTCAATAACATGTCAAAACTTTAAAGAACCATAAGAACTGTATGATATACATTGTAATATACAATTATAATTGCGTGATATAAAAATATGGTGGAATACTCGATTAAGCTACTCAATAACATGTATATATTGCAAATATTTGATGCATTCACAGTGAAATTATTTAACTTGCTTAGATATGGCAATAGAGAAATTAGTAGCAGTTAAAGTATCCGTATTAAAATATGTATTAAAAATCTAATTTAACAAAAAATCGACTGACAAATAAAAATGTATACTTTTGTGCCATTGAATAGCACCAGCCACTCTAGCAGTTGAAATCTCACCGCTACTGAGAGTTGATTTATTTTTAGGAAATTTTACCTGCTATAACAAAGGTTAATACCTTATTTATTATAAATAAATATTCTTTTAAAAAATTATCCCCTATAGCTACCTTTTAATTTTTATATCAAAATATCTATTTATGGTCACTTCCTACCTTTAAGGCATTAAATTTGTTGTGTATTATTTTTCTCTCTCCCTCTCTCTTCCCTCTCTCCTCCTTTGTCTTTCCTCTTTCTTCTCTTTTTCCCCCAGTTTTTTCCTCTCCTGCTTTTAGAAACCCTAGCATGGACTGTGTTCCGCCAACGACAGATCCGACCGGCGACCACTTCCCCCCTTCCTTGTTGTGTCACCCCTAACACCCTCCTCCTGCCGGCGATACCTTCTTCTTTTTCTGAAGTGATGATTACATTAGAAAACCATTTGGTTTCCAAACGTGACGATCTAAAATAGTTGAAGTTGAAAAACTCTAAGATCCAACATCTTTCACGCCATTTTGAATGGAAAGCAGAGAAGTGATTTTTTTGCTTAACTACTCGTTATTCAAAATTCACGGTCCAACTAATTCAAATTCATTCTACAAGATTATAAGAAGAAGATTTCGACAACGTGAGGAATGCGAAAATAAAACGGCAAAAGAAAAAAAAAAAAGAAGTAGCTGCTTTGTCTTGAAGATTCTTTTACCTTTTTCTTCATTGTATTTCAATGTATCTCGCTGTATTTCCATGTATTTCATTGTATTCACTGTCTTTTTTTTCATTGTATTTCAATGTATCTCGTTATATTCCATGTATTTCATTGTATTCACTGTCTTGTTGTATTCCATGAATGTATTCGTATGTTTATATATATATATATATATATATATATATATATATATATATATATATATATATATATATATATATATATATGTATTCAAATATATTTGCAGTATGCATTCATATATTTTTGCACTATAGATGATTTGCTATACTTCATGTATTCAATGTATTTTTATGTATTTAACTGTACTCAATGTAATTGTATAATTTCAATATATAAATCTATTTGTAAAGATACCACTAAAAAAAGAAAGGATGTATTGAATCTCTGAAGATTGCTCTATTTTTGGGGTATTTTTCGGTTGAGAATCTTTTCTATAACTGAAAATTCAAATTTTGTATGTTATAATTGAGTTTGTTGAGTTATATTAGGAGTCTATCGCGTTAATTGATTCACTTACCGTTTTTAAACAGCCGAAGACCTTTTTTCGCAAATTCAGTTACTGTATTCACGAATACAGCTCGTGAATACAGTCGAATACATTCCATGCTTAGCTGTACTCCTCTGTTTTTCGCCGAGTTTTGCTACTGTAATACAGTAGCAAAAATACATTGAATACAGTCTATAACAACCGAAAACATAACTATAGGAAGTAATTTAGTAAATGGTGGCTATAACAAGCTAATAATCACTAAAACGTAGTGATTTCTGAAAATTTCTCTTATTTTTATTCGTTTTCTTGATAGTTATCAAAATAGTTTTTCTAAATTTTAATACATATTTTATTACCAAGCCAGCTTTGAATACTTATCATATATTCTAACGATCATCAATTAGAATCAGGTATAATATGAAAGTTGATGCTAACCCTATGAATATGATTAATTGGATACAAAACATAAAACATTAAATCGAATGAGATGAAAAAATACCTTCAAAGGATATTTATCACGTTCAACCTTCTTCTTGCGAACACGCTTTATTTTTGTGTTTAACAATAACATTTTGTTGTAAACGAGTCTCGTTTGCTATTTTTTCCCTTTACCTTTTGTATACACAAAATCAACCCTTTTTTGCTTTGATTTTCATGTCGAATATTTATTGCATGTGATGAATTCGTCCGTTTAACATCGAAACTTCGAATTCAGAGTCTTCATCTACTTGAAGAGATAAAGATTTGACCACTATAACTTTAGATTTTGATTTCTTAGAGGTTGATTTTTTTTACCCATCTTTCAAGTTAGAAAAATCACTAATGTGCTATAAAAGATTATAGATACAATGTAGAGAACTATCCAAGAAAAAGATAGAGGAAACCTAATAGAATAATTATCAGAGAAGAAAAATTGAGAGAGAGATTTGGGGGATTGAAAAAATTGGAAGTAAAATTTGGGGAAGAAAGAGAATAAAACCGAGAGAGGGGGAGAGATGTGCGTTGCTTGTGCTATATTACTGGGAAAATAATTTTGGCTGTAAAATACCAAATAAATATAGGAAAATCTTAATATTGGGCTATATGATGCTAATATCTATAACAAGGGGTTTTTCAACCAATTTTCTTTGTACATTGTTATACCAGGCCATTTTCCCAAAAATATTACTCCAGCTCTTTCCACGTGTGGGTTATTTTTTTTTTTTTAATTTGTAGTAGTTAATTTGCATTAGTTAATGAAAAAGTTATAATTTGTCATTGAAATTCTAACTTCTATTATAACTTCGCAATCGACTTTCCCAAGTTTCTAAATGAGCTTAGTTCATGGCAAGAATTTTATTCGTATTAAAAAAATGCATCGTCCAAGAACGAGAAATGTGTCATTCTTTTTGGAACGGACTAATAAGAAAAATATGTCAGAAGAGTTGGTAATAAATACTTACACAAACAGGTAACTTTTGAGGTAAGTACAAGTAAATTTCTCTAATAAGTACTATTAATTAGTAACATGGAAAAAATGTTAGCTAACTTGACATCACTATTGACCTACATTAATAGTACAAAAAAAAAAATGTACTATCATGTATCTAACTTTATATCCTAAACTAAAAGGTTAACATTTGAACCTGAAGTAGAATGCATCGTACAAAAGTAGCTTTCTTTTTTGAAGAACCAAAAACAAAATGTACATGTGTTTCTTTTCCTCATACAACAATGTACTCAACGAAAACACACAAGTGAGGTCTAGGGAGAGTAGTGTCTTTGCATACCTTATCATAAGGTAAAAAATTTATTTTTGATAGACCATGTCACACCTCCTTTTTACGGGGAAGGGATTTTTCCAATTTAAGTGACATTATTGAAATGTGATTGATTTTATTTTATTTTTAGAGTCGCCACTCGGAATTATTTAATTACGGTGTTCCCAAATCAAGGAAAATTGAATATGTTTAAAGTCTGTAAAATACAAAAAATCGGGTAAGGAATTCTGTTAACCCAGGAGAAGGTAAAATTCTGTTAAGTCAGGAGAAAGTGTTAGGCATTCTCGGATTCCGTGACCTTAGCGCGGTCGCTTTATAATTATAACTTAGCTTGATTATCTGGATATTTTATGCTCTAAGAAAATTTATGCACTTTTGCCTTAAACCGCTTTTAATTGCTTGATTGTTTGTAATTATGAAATTATCTTGAAACAAATCACGCGTATGTGTATTCGTTTTGTTTGGTGAGTCAAAAACTCACATCACACGTACGTGTACACAATTAATAATATTTTATTATTTGTGCGATTGTTCTAGCCAAAGTTGCGCGACCGCATACCTTTATTTTATTTTAAGAATCATAATTATGTCACGCGAACGTATACATAATCATGATTATTTGATTAATTAAAACTTTAAAAGCGGGCCTACAAGCATATTACGATACCGTGAATTATTTCCTAACTTTGAGGTCATTGTAAGGTCATAAATTATGAAATTACGGATATATATTAATTTATAAGAGATGTGCTAACTTATGAATTTATTGCTATGGAGTTGATAGCCAATTTTAAAAAAGAAGTCTACATCTCTTAAAATCGAGCCCAAACCCACAGCCCAATATCAAATGTCAAATAGTTAGCTAATGTCCATGGCTCTTTGCATTCGGTTAAACCAAGTGGCCTACTTAGTCTTTAATTGCAACTCTTAACAAATAAACAGAGCCAGGGTGCTATACTACAGAACACATTCTATTACTTTGTTAATCAAGTAACTAATCAGCAGGGAAAATTAACAACCAAATGAAACCCATCAAAAAGTATAAGAAATTGATTCAATCTCAAACCCAAGTTATTAACACAAATAGAAGTAAAGTTTGAGAATAGGACCTTAACTCCCTCAAAAAAAAAAAAATTAAACAAGCTGTTGCCTATTGGACCAGCGTATGGAGTTCTCGAGCGGAACTTCGCTTCGACCAAAGAATCTTGGCGACGTTGGGAACTCGAATGCGACCTCAAACTCGATTGAAAATGCTGTTTTAATGGGGTTTTAGAGGCTGGTTTTGAGGGTGGTTTTGGCTATGTTTTTGGTGCTGGTTTTGCTGGATTTTGGAGGTGATTCGTTGCTGATTTTGGCTGAAGTTGGGTGCGCTCTTTTGGCTGAAATTTGGACTGTTTCGAGCTGCATTTTTTGGCTGGATTTTCAGGAACTTTTGTTGGTGGTTTTGTGGTGTTTACATGGCTGTTTTAGGTGGAGTTTAGAGGTTATTTGCTGGACTTTTGGTGTGGAACAAGGGCTGTTTTGGGAAAGTTTATGGCTGGACAGTAATGGAGTTTAGGCTGGGAAGCTATGTAAGTATGGAGTTTCCATGGTGATTTGAGAAATAAGAGAGATGAGATCAAGTTGATGCACAGTTTTGAGATCTAAAGCTCTAAAAGAAAGCTGCTCTTTAAGGTTGTCCCAATTGTTGGGGAGGATTTATGAGGGAGACGTGAGAGAGAGTGGAAGTGAGGGGGTTAAGGAAAAATGAGTAGATCATGGGGTTAGTTAGGCTAAAAATGAGGATAATGGGATTGGATAATTGTTAGCAAGTAAAATCAGATTTTTTGAGATCTCTTTCACGTTAACTTCATTTTGCTTTTTCTTTTTTAGTTTCTTTTTTTTTTTAAATTTTATTTTAAAAGTTTTATAAAAGATTATATAGCTTACTTATTAAAATTTTAATAAAAAGAAACCATATATATTTGTGATTTTTTTTTTTTGGAAATAGAAATAAAGAGCCCATTTAGTTTGACTTTAAAAAAAGTGGCTTTTAAGCATAAGTTGTAACGACTCGGTCAGTCGTTTTGAGTATTACAACCTCGTTTCCCCATTTACTGCTAAATTTGTGCTTTACAATTATTAAATGACTTGTGCACAAAATTTGTGGTCAATCGGACTTGATTTGATAAGTTTCGGCATCGAATGTAAAAGTTAGAATTTCTTATTTTCAAAAATCTTGTCATCTCACCCTTCTACACTATTCTTCACACACTCATGTACACAAAGAGGGGTCACGAAATAGGAGGGGATTTTCTACATAAAAAAAAAGAAGAAAAAAAGAGGGAGTGGGGATAACACTTTGAGGGAAAGGGAGGATTTTCGGGAGAGAGAGTTTGAGTGGGGGCAACACTTCTAGCGGAAGAGAGGATTTTAAGGAGAGAGAGATAGAGAGAGAATAAACGGGATAGAGAAATAGACGGGTAAAGGGGAGAAAACAAAAACAAAAACAGAGGGAAAATCAAGAGAAAAGAACATCCAAAAAAAATCGGTCCCTTTTTCCTCCTCATGAGCAAACCACGTCAATTGCCTTCTCCATCCATCCTCAAAAGTTTAATTACAGAAAAACATATATAGCTGCAAAAACGCAACATCTACACCCCTCAAAACCCACCACTAAATTAAAACTGCATTTCTAGCAATAGGAATAGTTTGAAAACTCCATGAAGTAAGCTGAAACTCCAGCTCAAATCCAACCTCAAATACAGCTTAAAATACCCCCAAAGCAGTCTAAAAAATGCAGCCATGGAGTAGCCACTGTTTCGCCATCAACAAACCAGTAAACAAAACGCAACCACAAAGATAGCACAAAAGCAGTTTCAAATTTTTCCATTAATCACGTCGAAGCTCAGCGAGTTCTTCGTCCCCGGTCCAGTTTGCTCGAGATTTCTCGCCGACCTTCCATATTTCTACTCTGATATATAAAATGTTTATCGAGTAAAACAAGGCTCGGGTGAGTGGGCGTGTCAAAAGGCGAGGTCGTCGTCGAGATTTTCGATTTGAGATTTCTGGTCAAAAGTTCCCAGATGCTATTTCTCTGATTGGATTTCAATTGTCGGAATTCTATTTTTGCCGTCAACATCTCTTGCGTGTACTGCTCGGAGGATATTTTTATTGAAAAATCTAATTAAAGATTCGAGATGTTTGGAGGCCGAATCGCGAGCGAAAGGCACTGCAGAATAAAGAATTACACGGTTTGAGGTAAGTAACACTTCTATACTTGGTTCTGAGGGTATGAATTCCTGAATCTGGTGTTATATAAATTATTTGGAGGTGACGCACATGTTAGGTGACGAGCGCGTGGACATGCACCATAGAAATTGTGTCTTGAATAAATCATGTGAAGTTGTAAAATTAAAGAATCATGTTATTATTCGCATATCCTTCACGTGTTAGGAAATTGAGTTGAGACTAGTAGTAAAGACCATGATTTGGCTACATGCGGATATTATGGGACCCATAGGGTTGCGTTGTTGTTGAATTAATTATTTTAAAATATACATTTTATACTCAGTCATGCTCACCCATTGTGAGGATATTTATGAAATCGGGAATGCCCGCCTATAACAGGCCATATCGGCTTTATATATATTATTATTATTAAGGGATCGAGTTGCACGACGCAACAGACCTTATAGGCTTTATTGTTCTGGATCGGGGCTGCACGCCGCAACAGGCCTTAGTGGATTTATTATTATATGGATCGGTGTAGCCTGCCTACAGCAGGCCATATCGGCTTTATATCACGCTTGTGCTGAAGGAGCCACTTCGGAGTTTGTACATACCCCCCCAGTGAGCGTAGATCATTATATATTCGGGATGGACTTCCTAGGGCATGGACTTACCTTACTTATTTATATTGTGATGAATTTCCCTAGATATGGATCATGTACGTATCATTTACATTTGAGGATAAATTACCCCAAGGCTGGATTGGCCTTATACGGTACTAAGTGACTGACTGACAGTCGATGTGTATGTATATACGAGATGGAATATCCCTGGGCCGTATTGGCCATAAACAGTACCGAGTGACAGAATGAATTGTGACCAGTAGTACATGAGGTCTTTCTGCTGAGATGTCATATTCCCTGTATCATGTAGTATTGATCTATTTTTGCTTGTACTGAGTTTAACTGTTGAACTTGAGAGCATGCCTACATTTCTGTACCATTATTTATGTACTGGATTGTACCCGCGGAGCTCATTACTACTTTCAGCAAGAGGTTAATTTTGTTACTTATTAAGTTGATTGTACTCATACTACACTCTGCACCTCGTGTGCAGATCCAGGTGCTTTCGGACACGACGACCGTTAGATTTCAGAGTGCTATTAGTTGGAGACTATCAAGGTAGCTGCCTGAAGTTCGCTAACCTTGACTCTCTTTCTTTCAGTTATTGTACTGTTCAATACTTTTAGACACTGTTTTTATCAGTTAGACTTTATATTCATATTAGATGCCCATGCACTTAGTGAGTGGAGAGATTTGAGAGATTGTCGGCTTGCCTAGTATTGAGATAGGCGCCATCACGACAGATGAGATTTTGGGCCGTGACAAGTTGGAATCAGAGCCTAGGTTACATAGGTCTCACGAACCATGAACAAGTTTAGTAGAGTCTTGCGGGTCGGTTGAAAGACGTCTGTACTTATCTTCGAGAGGTTGCCGAACCTTTAGGAAAATTTCACTTTCTTGTATTCTGTCGTGCGACTTGTTGATTCCAGAAACTAAATTTCTGTTATTCTATTCTCTCACAGATGGTGAGGACATGTATTACCGGATCGGACGGTCAGCCACCAGTTCCACCAGTTAGGGCCGCGAGATGTCGGGGCCGTGGTAGAGGCTGGGACCGAGGTAGAGGTCGAGGTGTAGCTCGTACAGGAGTTGGAGCAGCACTTGTAGCACCACCAGTTGCTCCAACTGAGAAGCAAATTCCAGATATAGTTAAGCCGGCGAGACCAGCGTAGGCACCAGCCATGCCCATTGTGATTCCAGGCCTTCAGGAGGCACTAACACATATATTGACAGTTTGCACTAGCCTTGCTCATGTGGTTTCTGCTCAGGCCACACCAACCACTTCTCAGGCCGGGGGACTCCAGAGCAGTTAGTTTAGGGACTTTAGATATCGGGGGCACTACCAGTCCAGCCAGCTGTAGTTGTTTAGGCCCCGGTAGTCCTCGTTATGGCAGATGATGAATAGAGGAGACTTGAGATATTTGGGAGGCTTCGACCTCCATCATTTAGCGGTGTTGAGTCAGAGGATGCTCAAGAATTTCTAGATAAGTGCCAGCGGATGCTTCAGACAGCGGGTATTCTGGAGACTAGTGGGGTCTCGTTCATTACTTTTTAGTTTTCTGGGGCTGCCTTTAGATGGTGGGAGGCTTATGAGAGGCGCAGGACGGTCGGTGCAGTACCACTTACATGGCAGGAGTTCTCTATTCTCTTTTTGGAGAAGTTCGTGCCGTAGTCTCGTAGGGAGGAGCTGCGCAGGCAGTTCGAGCAGCGTCGGTAGCATGGCATATCTGTGACCCAGAATGATATGAGGTTTTCTGAGTTGGCTCATCATGCAGTTTGGTTGGTTCCCACTGATAGGGAGAGGATTAGGAGGTTTATTGATGGCCTCACATACCATTTGCGGTTGCTTATGACTAGGGAGAGAGTATCTGGTGCCACTTTTGATGAGGTGGTTGGCATTGCTCGGAAGATAGAGGTGGTTCGTAGCCAGGAGCGTGGTGAGAGAGAGGCCAAAAGGCCTCGAGGTTCGGGCGGTTCTGGTGGGGTACCTTCTGGAGGGCAGTCCTACCACAACAGGGGTCGTCCATATATGCACGCTCAGACGGGTCATCCAGTTCGCCATGGTGCATCATCTAGCAATGGTTCATACAGTTCTCATCTAGGTCAATCATCTCTCATTGCCCTACCAGCCCAGAGTATGCCTCGTACTCCTTCAGTTCAGGGATCATCTGTAAGAGGTTATTCTAGTTCTCAAGCTTCACCTCAGAATTCGCCACCATTTTTCGAGAGGGATTGCTATAAGTGTGGAGAGCTGGGTCATGTGAGGAAAAACTTTTTCCCCGCCTTACGCGAGGTCCAGTTCAGCAGAGGAGTCAGGCTACTACTCCTGCACCAGTTGCTTCACCACCCGCCCAGCCAGCTCGGGGAGGGGCTCAATTAGCTAGGGGTCTCCTAAGAGGGGGAGGCCGATCAGGTGGCAGTCAGACTCGATTCTATGCTTTTCCTGCTAAGCCAGATATCGTTGCTTCAGATGAGTGATCACAGGAATTGTCTCAGTGTTCCACAAGGAAGCTTCTATATTATTTGACCCTGGTTCCACATATTCTTATGTTTCATCATATTTTACTCATTATCTGGATATTCCTTGAAAGTCTTTAGTTTCACCTGTTAGTGTATCTAGGTCGGTGGGCGATACTATTATTATGGACCGTGTGTATTGGTCGTGTGTGGTAACTATTGGGGGACTGGAGACTTAGAGTTGATCTCTTACTGGTTAGTATGGTTGATTTTGATGTAATTTTGGGTATAAACTGGTTGTCTCCATGTCATGCTATTCTGGATTGTCACGCAAAAATGGTGACGTTGGCGATACCGCGATTTCTGAAGGTCGAGTGGAGAGGTTCTCCAGATTATGTTCCCAACAGGGTAATTTCTTACTTAAAGGCTCAATGTATGGTTGAGAAGGGGTGTTTGTCATATTTGGCCTTTGTGAGAGATACTAAGGCAGATACTCTTACTATTAATTCAATACCGGTAGTGCGATATTTTTCGGATGTATTTCCTGCAGACCTGCCGGGTATGCCACCCGACAGAGATATTAATTTCGGTATTGACTTGGTGCCGGGCACTCAGCCCATTTCTATTCATCTGTATTGTATATTATCAGCTGAGTTGAAAGAATTAAAGAGCAACATCAGGAACTCCTAGATAAGGGGTTTATCAGGCCTAGTGTGTTACCTTGGGGTGCACCGGTTCTGTTTGTGAAAAAGTAAGATGGTGCTATGCGGATGTACATCGACAATATGCAGTTGAACAAAGTTACAATCAAGAATAAGTATCCTTTGTCGTGTATTGACGATTTATGCTTAAAAGCTATTTTTTCATATATACTAGGCAACAACCCGATCGGTCATTTCGATTGACTTAAAAAAGTGGATTTTAAGCATAAGTTGTAACGATCCGGTCGGTCGTTTTGAGTATTACAACCTCGTTTCCCCATTTACTACTCAATTTTTGCTTTACAATTGTTATATGACTTGTGCGTAAAATTTGTGGTAATCAGACTTGATTTGATAGGTTTCAGCATCGAATGTAGAAGTTGAAATTTCTTAGTTTCAAAAATCTTGTCATCTCACCCTTCTACACTATTATTCACACACTCATGTAAACAAGGAGGGGTCACGAAATAGGAGGGGATTTTCTACAACAAAAAAATAAAAATAAAAAGAGAGAGGGAGTGGGGGCAACACTTTGAGGGGAAAGGAGGATTTTCGGGAGAGAGAATTTGAGTGGGGGTAACACTTCTAGTGGAAGAGAGGATCTTAAGGAGAGAGAGATAGAGAGAGAAGAAACAGGACAGAGAAATAGACTGGTAAAGGGGAGAAAACAAAAACAGAGGGAAAATCAAGAGAAAAGAGCATCCAAAAAAAATCGGTCCCTTTTTCCTCCTCATGAGCAAACCACGTCAATTGCCTTCTCCATCCTTCCTCTAGAGTTTAATTGCAGAAAAACATATATAGCTACAAAAACGCATCATCTACACCTCTAAAAACCCACCACTAAATTAAAACTGCATTTCTAACAATGGGAATAGCTTGAAAACTCCATGAAGTAAGCTGAAACTCCAGCTCAAATCCAACCTCAAAAACAGCTTAAAATACCCCCAAAGCAGTCTAAAAAATGCAGCCATGGAGTAGCCATTGTTCCGCCATCAACAAACTAGTAAACAAAATGCAACCACAAAGATAGCACAAAAGTAGTTTCAAATTTCTCCATTAATCACGTTGAAGCTTTGTCACTCGAGGTCGCCGCGAGTTCTTCGTCCCCGGTCCAATTTGCTCAAGATTTCTTGCCGACTTTCCATCTTTGTACTCTCATATATAAAAAGTTTATCGAGTAAAACTAGGCTCGGGTGAGTGGCCGTGTCAAAAGGCGAGGTCGTCATCGGGATTTTCGGTTTGAGATTTCTGGTCAAAAGTTCCCTGATGTTATTTCTCCGATTGGATTTCAATTGTCGGATTTCTATTTTTGCCGTCAACATCTCTTGCGTGTACTGCTCGAAGGATATTTTTACTGAAAAAGCTAATTAAAGATTCGAGACGTTTGGAGGCCGAATCGCGAGGGAAAGGCACTACAGAATAAAGAATTACACGGTTTGAGGTAAGTAATACTTCTATACTTGGTTCTGAGGGTATGAATACTTGAATCTGGTGTTATATAAATTGTTTGGAGATGACGCACACGTTAGGTTACGAGCGTGTGGACTTGCACCAAAGAAATTATGCCTTGAATAAATCCCGTAAAGTTGTAAAATTAAAGAATCATGTTATTATTCGCATATCCTTCACGTGTTAGGAAATTAAGTTGAGACTCGTATTAAAGATCGTGATTTGGCTACATGCCGATATTTGGGACCCATAGGGTCGTGTTGCTGTTGAATTAATTATTTTAAAATGTACATTTCATACTAACTCATGCTCACCCATTATGAGGATATTTATGGGATCGGGACTGCCCGCCTATAGCAAGCCATATCGGCTTTATATATATTATTATTGTTAAGGGATCGGGTTGCACGCCGCAACATACCTTATAGATTTTATTGTTCTGGATCGGGTCTGCACGCTGCAGCAGGCCTTAGTGGCTTTTTTATTATATAGATCGGGGTTGCCCGCCTGCAGAAGGCCATATCGGCTTTATATCACGCTTGGGTTGAAGGAGCCTCTCCGGAGTCTGTACATACCCTCAGTGAGCGTAGATCATTATATATTCGAGATGGACTTCCCAGATCATGGACATACCTTACTTATTTATATTGTGATGAATTTCCCTGGATATGGATCATGTACGTATCATTTACATTTGGGATAAATTAACCGGGGCTGGATTGGCCTTATACGGTACTGAGTGACTAACTGACAGTCGATGTGTGTGTATATACGGGATGGAATATCCCTGGGCCGTATTGGCCATAAACAGTACCGAGTGACCGAATGAATTGTGACCAGTAGTACATGAGGTCTTTCCGCTAAGATGTCATATTCCTCGTATCATGCAGTATTGATCTATTTTTGCTTGTACTGAGTTTAACTATTGAACTTGAGAGCATGCCTACATTTCTGTACCATTATTTATGTACTGGATTGTACCTGCAGAGCTCATCACTACTTTCAGCCCAGAGGTTAGTCTTCTTACTTATTTAGTTAATTGTACTCATACTACACATTGCACCTCGTGTGCAGATCTAGGTGATTTCGGACACGGCGGTCGTTAGATTTCAGAGTACTATCAGTTGGAGACTATCAAGGTAGCTGCCTGAAGTGTGCTGACCTTGGCTCTCTTTCTTTTATTTATTGTACAGTTCTATACTTTTAGACAGTGTTTTTATGATTTTGACTTTGTATTCATATTAGATGCTCATGCACTCAGTGACACCGGATTTGGGGAGTATTTATATCTGTATTTGTGAGATTTCTTCTCCTAAATTTAAATATTATGTTTCAAATTTAAAAGATATGGTGATTTATTGAGATTGTCCGCTTGCCTAGTATTGAGATAGACGTCATCACGACATATGAGATTTTGGTCGTGACGTAAGTGCTAGAACTTGTTTTATAAATAAGCAGTTACGTGTTTGGATAAAAATGTTGAAACTGAAAAAAAAGTTGTTGAAGTGTTTGGCAAACAAGTGATGGTAATCACTTTTTCTGTTAAAATGACTGAAATATCGTTAAAGTTATTAACATTATAACGAAGACAATTACTATAATATTTTTATTCTAAGTTGACACATATACAAATAATTTTTAAATTTTAATTAATTCACTTTCAATTTAAACTGATTGCCTAAACATAAATTATTCATTTAAATAACATGCAACAATTAATTATTTGTCAAAAAAATAGTTTTTTCGTTCATAGCTTCAAATTACGTGGTAACATATAAACTCATCGAATGATTTGATTTAAAATATAATTACACCAATTAAAAAAAGGAAGAATTCAATGGGAAAAAAAATTAAATGTCATGGAACCAAAAAAGAAGCCAAAAGAATAATATTTATAAAATATTGGAATGTATCAAACATTGATTTAAAAAGTATTGTTTGCTTCATGTTAAGAACTTCACGAAATTAAAAATTTTGAGAATGACAGCAGCAACGGCAAGATTAAAAATGGTGATTAGAACTGACACGGAGATTTAATTTGTATGGGAAGGGTAGTTTTGGGGTTTAGAAAAAGTGAAAGGTATAGTAGGGTAAATTACTTGGTCAAACATAAGAAGCTTTTAAGTCAAAAAGTAATAAGCTGACCAACCCCAACTTATTATTTTTTTGCTTGTTTTGAGTATTTCAGCTTAAAAGCATTTGGTTTAAAAGCAATTTTATGGTCTATCCAAACACTCAAATAAACCCCAAAAGTGCTTTTAAGCTGGTTTGACTAACTTTTAAACCAATCCAAACACCCTCAAAATCTATACTCTAAGAATGTGAGTATTTTTCTAATATATTTTTTAAATCAAATAAAATCTATTAAGAGTAAGATAAAAGTTTAAAACATCAAGATTAGATCTAAAAAAATATTTACACTAAAACAGTATAGAATTTGGGTGTGATAAAAAATTAGTTATTCACGTACCCACGTCTCTTTCTGATTAGCAAATTTTATTAAAAAGAAACACAACTCTTTCTTGAGCTATATATAAATCTTCCCCTCCACACAAAAGTAAGTTTTTTCTCAATTCCTCTCGTAGATCGTCATAACCATCACAGATGGTGCTGGAACTGTACAATGCATTTGACTATAACAAAAACGTCTGCAGAATTTTGTGTTGATATATTAACTAAATATATATACTAGATCAAAGAACATTATATTCTTCGATGCTCGTTTTCCTTGCCAATCACCAACTGCTTCTTTACATTGTCAATGACTACTCTGATGCTTGACATCCTTCCCAGATATTTACCTGCAAAATGTTATAACAACCCAAGGCATTCTCTGCTGTGAATTTAAATCTTGCAGACTCAGATTGTTGTACAAAACCACTATAGGATCATTGAAATCTAAAGCAGATTTTCTTTTACATTAAGTAAGTAACACATCCCGACAATTAGAAATATTCGAGAATCTCAATAGCACTTACAATATGTAGCACGCAATAGTATGATACCATCACTATTATAGATACAAAAATTGTGTATGGTTCCAAACATCTATCATTAACTAAAAGCCTAAGTGGCAAAGAAGGAAAACAAAAACATGTATAAGTTAGAGGGTAATGAAAAGAAAGTTAATAAAACATATACTCACAGTGGAAATGCGCCACAGGTATTGTGTCATTATCGATGAGCTCAAATTAATAAGTATCTCCTACTTGGACATTATTTGCTTCTCTGAACTGTCGCCATCCCCTGGTAATTGAAAACTGATGTCCCACTGGTCCTATCTGCACTGGCCATAATCTCTGTTTCTCATCTCTGAGAATCATCTGACGACATTTATTCGCCAAGCCATTTGATTTTGCAAAAGCCGCTGGAAGATACTGCTCACATTTATCCCAGTATGTTGATCAATGCCGCATTATCACAAAAAAGAGAGGAGAAACTACAGCCGAAGATCTTTGTAATATGGCAATTATTTTGGCTAATGGAGTCTATATCACATAATTATAAGCATCTTTGCAAAGTGTAGACTTTGTTGGCAATATTCTTTGGGACCCAAAAATATTGCATTGTGTGTTGGACATCATTTGCACAAGTTGTATCTCTTCTTTTACACCTAAGATGCCAAGACTTTTTTGCCTATAAAAGGGAAGGTCATTAGTTCATTTTAGACACACCAACAAGACTTGAGTTTTTCATTTCTTGTTTCTTCCTTTCTTTAAGAGTGTTTTGTATGAGAGTTAAGTGTTGGGAAGCACTTGTGTGAACCCTTTCTTTGGAGTGATCTTGTGCGTTATTCCCTTAGGGTATTTGGGATTAATTAGAGTATTTACTCTAATTTTGTACTCTCTTTTGTACTCTTATTGTTATAGTAAATTGCCCCTCTCCGCTTGTGGACGTAGGTCACTTTGACCGAACCACGTTAAATTTGTGTCTTATTTATATGCTTTAATTGTCGTTGTTATCAACTTCAATTGTCTTTGTTATTGTCATTATACCGTTGTTTGGCTAAATTCCGCACTACCCGGGTTCCCGATCCTAACAAATTGGTATCAGAGCCGGATCTAATCGGGTTAGTTTCAATAGCCAAAATGACTCTAACAAAGACCTATGTTGAGAAATTTGACCGAAGTGCAAACTTCGGAATGTGGCAATTAAAGATGGAAGCTATCCTAATTCAGGATGGCTTAGACTTGGCGTTGCAAGGAAAGGAGAAGAAGCCGGATAAAATGACGGACGAGGAGTTTGCCATCATAGACAAAAAGGCAAAAGAGGTATCATTTTAAATCTCTCAAATGAGGTTTTACGTGAAGTTTCTATAGAAAGCACAACTAAAGGCATGTGGGAAAAATTAAAAACCTTATATATGAAGAGGACGGTGGAAAATAGACTTTACCTGAAGCAGTAGCTTTATACAATTCGTATGGGTGAAGGTACCTCTATTCTCTCTCATCTTGACACCTTTAATTCTATTCTTATGGATTTGAGTAATATAGATGCTGAAATTAAAGATGAGGATCAAGCCGTGTTATTGCTTTGTTCTCTACCCCCATCTTTTAAGCATATAAGAGATACTATGTTTTATGCAAAGGATAATATCTCTTATAAGGATATTAAATCTATCTTAAAATCAAAAGAACATATAGATAATGATATTACTGGGGAAGCTAGTGGAACTCAAGCGGAAGTTGGCTTGTTTGTTAGGGGCAAATCCGACTCCATATCCATATACAATAATTTACAGTGTCGCTATTGTCATAAGAAAGGTCACAATATCTCTGAATGCTATAAGCTGAAAAATAAAGAAAAGCATAAGGAAAGGAAAAATGAGCACAAAAATACTAACATTGCCGAAGCAAGTGTAGCTGCTGATGAGACTGAGGGAACTATTTTTTTAGCAACTAATAATAGTTTCAAATCTAACAATGAGTGAATTTTAGATTCGGGTTGTTCTTATCATATGTGTCACAATCGGTATTTATTTACCACATATGAATCTATTGGAGGTGGAGTTGTCTTGATGGGCAACAATGCTGCCTGCAAAGTTTTTGGAAAAGGTATAGTCCGAATCAAAATGCACGATGGTGTGGTGAGAATTCTCATTGATGTTAGACATGTTCCTGACTTGAAGAAAAATCTAATCTCTTTGGGCACTCTAGAATCTCTTGGGTGTAAGTACACAGGTGAAGGTGGAGTTCTGAAAGTTTCTCATGGTGCTCTTGTGATCATGAAAGCAAACAGATCTGGTTCGTTGTATACTTTATTGGGATCCACTGTTATAGGCCTTACTACAATTTCGGTATCAGACAACTTGTCTGATTTTGATGGCATTAAATTTTAACATATGCCCATTAGGGCTTTTGCGGAGAAGGTGGAGAAAATTTACTATATCAGCCAAAATTAGGCCAAGGTGGAGATTTGTAATTATGGCCAATATTTTGGCTAATGGAGTCCATCTCACATAAGCATAAACATCTTTGCAAAGTGTAGACTTTGTTGGCAATATTCTTTGGGACCCAAAAATATTTCATTGTGTGTTGGATATCATTTGCACAAGTTGTATCTCTTCTTTTACACCTAAGAGACCAAGACTTTTTTGCCTATAAAAGGGAAGGCCATTAGTTCATTTTATACACACCAACAAGACTTGAGTCTTCATTTCTTGTTTTTTCCTTTCTTCCTTTATTAAGAGTGTTTTGTATGAGAGTTAAGTGTTGGGAAGCACTTGTGTGAACCCTTTCTTTGGAGTGATCTTGTGAGGTTATTTCCTTAGGGTATTTGGGATTAATTAGAGTACTTACTCTAATTTTATACTCTTATTGTTATAATAAATTGCCTCTCTCCGCTTGTGGACGTAGGTCACTTTGACCGAACCACGTTAAATTTGTGTCTTCTTTATCTACTTTAATTGTAGTTGTTATCAACTTCCATTGTCTTTGTTATTGCCATTATACCGTTGTTTGGCTAAATTCCGCACTACCCGGGTTCCCGATCCTAACAATCTTAACTATTAAGGGCTTAACTAAAGTTAATTCAAATTACTTACGAGGGAAGGTCTGCTGATAAAATAAGGCCTAATAGTAGAAATAAAATGAGGGTTAGCATTAGCAGATGTTGAAGAAGGCACTTGTGCTTTTGTAGCAGGCATATCTGAGGTCTTAATTAGGCCTGTTATTCCTTTAATAAAAAGCACAAGAAAAGAAAAGTTAGAATCAGAAAAATGAAAAGAAAAGACAAGGTGTTTGATACAAAAACAAGGATTTGCTCCTTAACCAAAACCTCGAGTGGAAACTCTTCCGGTATCCAAATCGGGCTTCTTTCCTTCGCGCTGAAGTGATGCACTTGTTCTCAAATCTAGTTTTAGATTGAAACAACAATATCAGAACTGAAGCTGAAGATGATTTTAAAACCAAAGATAGAACATTAAGTTAAAGAGAAAAGAGTTGTTAATTGTTATTGTGACAATTCAGAAAGAATATAAAGTTCTAGGAGAGAAGAGAAGGCAAAATATTTCGGAAGGGCTAATACTCTCTTGATAGTAGCGAAGAACCCCAAATATCTGACATTGTTTTGCAGAAGCATTTATCTCTGCAGATTGTTTCTGAAAATTCGAAGGGGAAAAAGACCCAAACCAAAAAAAAAGCCTCATTAATAACTAGAGTATGGACTTACCCTACTTAATGAATGATAATTTTACATCAAATCTATGTTTTGATTTTGTTAACAAGTGCCTGGGCAACAGTTGTTTTTAAAACCTGAAATGCATTGTCAAGAGCATATGAATAGTAGATGTGTCAACTTCTTGAAAATGGCCTTCTATAAAGCATGAACAAGAACTTTCTGAAGAGATACCAAGAGTAGCTCAAGAAAACGTATTCAGAACTTAAAAAGTCTTAACAACAACAACAATAACATAAACCAGTGTAATCCCACAAAGTAGGGTCTGAGGAGGATAGAATGCACACAGACCTTACCCGGACCTTTGTGAAGGTAGACAGACCGTTTTTAATGGACTCCCGGCTCAAAGAATTAAAAAGTCTTGAAAATTGAAATTAAAGAAGAATCATTAGAAACAGAGAAATGAACATAAATTTCCTTCGGGCTGGAGTGACGCATTTCCCATCGAATCTAGTTTTTAAAATGAAACAAAATGTCAGACATCGAAAATGAAGAGGATTTAAAACCAAAAGAAGCACATTATTGAAACAAAACAGAATCGTTATTGGCAAAATTCTTAGTGGGGAAATCCAGATAGTTGATTTCTGGCAGATAACAGAGATTTGCACTAGCACGGTGCCCCACGCACCGCGGCATTGAGGATTTCTCAGAGTACAGATTTTGCTTCAATTTTTTACGTCTAGGCTTGGTCCTCAACCCCCGAACATGATCCCGGCTTAATCCTTTGGGCTTTCACTCAGACTTCAAAGCTCCAAATTACTCAAATTATCTCATAACATCTACATCACTCAAAATCACTCTTACAAGTCATAAAACACACAATAAGTGCAAAATACTACCAATTAAAGCTCAATCACGAATAAAGTGCAGTGAATTAGAGTGCAATAAGCGACTAAAATACGTAATTATAGCCTACCATCAACACCCCACACTTAAACCATTGCTCGTCCTCGAGCAATCAAACTACACTTCATATAAACACGACCTTTTTAAACAACTCTCCTAACTCATCATACCAAGAATATTTAAAACAGATTAAGCACAATAACATAATATCCTAGCCTCAAAAGAACTATGGTGGACTAATTGAACTCCCAATGGTAGTGAAGAGTAACAAAAGAAGATTGTTTTGCACAAGCATTGCATGCTGGAGATTGATTTTGAAAATCTTTGGACGGGGTGTGTGTGCGAGGAGAGGGGGGAATCGCCATTAAATAATCCTGGTTAACAACTGTGTTTTTTACCCTGACTAATCAAAGGATTTTGTGCTCCAAATATTAGTCTCAATTTTTAAAAGACTTCAAAAAAAAATTGAGAAAGCCATAAAAACTATGAGGATAGGTACAGTTGCAAAGATTTCAATAACTAGATGATCCTCATAAAGAAAAAATAATATCACTTCATTATATTTATGATAAAATAAGGAAATAAATAAAAAGTGGAAAGTTGAACGAAGTTTAAGAGAAGGGATTAGATGAGAAACTTGCCATAAACTTTCAATATAGGGTTATTTCCATTTGCAACTATCACAAGCATTATCTGATCTCCTTCCTTAAAGCCATTTGCGATGTAGAATTTACTCCATACACCTCCAATGAAGGTATGTGAGACAGAAGAATATAGTTTAAATGTCCAAGACATTTGTTCATCCCTTATTGTTATCGTACATCTCCTGTTCCTTAGACCATCTTCCTGTGCAAATGGGTCCGAAAGTTGCTGAAAAAGTTTATAATCAATTGCACAAAAACAGTTCTTCATCTTTATGCTTCACATTTTGATATTATTAAAGAAAAAGTAGTTCAACATAGCAAAATGAGTTCCTTTTTCCCTTTATTTTTTTGTCTTTTCGAGTGAAACAAATGAATTATATATTAGCTTTGAACTTACCAGAAAATTCTTTGAAAGGCAATATGGTTTGATTGTACAAATGAAATGAGGGCGACCAAGAAGCATGTCCTGTGCAGCTTCTACATTGGGGAAAGCCTTGTGTGACGACTTGATGTTGAGCTTTGGTTTTTCTGTTGTATTTACTAGTTACACAAAAAGAATATGTAAAAGATACGAAAATATGAACAAAAGGGGAGTATTTGTTTATCAATAACAAGAGGACATATTAATAGTTCAACGATGAAACCTGTGTTGAAGGCCATCTTGCCTACTATATGCAGATTTTTGCTTAGTAAACTTGCTTTTCAATCTATGAGGTTGATTAATCTATTACTTTCAAATTCTAATACACTACATGATCATGTGTTACTTAAATTCAAGGTGCTTATTATTTGTGAACAAGTCCAAAAGAAAATCAATTTTGGTTGATTAACTACATAAATTAAAGCAATCCTTGTGTAACACAACATTCATGAAAAGAAGTAAGTCCTTGTACAATTCTCTATACTATTATTTATTGCTCTCAGCATGTAGCAGATCTTAGCGTAATATTTTTCACTGTGTAAACTTCAGTTGTGGCAAATCTGATTAGGTACGATCGAGCTAATATCATGAAAGCTAGTCTTACCCTGCAAGTTATACTTTTCTTTTCTAGTCTTACACATGCTTCACGCCTTCACAGCTTTTATCTTGTTACTCTCTTCTTGCTTTGCCTTGCGCCCAAAGGCCTTGTACCTCTAAATCTTTACATTTTCTTCTGATATATTTGTTTTACTTTCACTGTGCTTGACTTTGTGATTATCACTTTATTCACAATATACACTCAGACAAGAGTGGGTTGCTTTAGTGGTGAGTACCCTCCACTTCCAACTAAGAGATTGTGAGTTCGAGTCACCCCAAGAGTAAAGTGAGGAGTTCTTGGAGGGAGGGAACCGAGGGTCTATCGGAAACAGCCTCTCTATCCCAGGGTAGGGGTAAGGTCTGCGTACACACTATTCTTCTCAGACCTCACTAGTGGGATTATACTGGGTTGTTGTTGTTGTTGTCACAATATACACTCAATTGGCGGTGTTAGAGCCCTCCGCTATTTGTAGAACATTTATCATCTGCATATTCTATCAAATCTATATAAATAGGGATAGAACACTTCCACCACCAATCAATATGTTAGAAATCATAGTTTATAATACCCAAGGGCGTGACATAGTGGTCAATGAAGTTGGAATAGAAAAAAGACTATGAGGTCTCAGATTCAAATTCTAGCGGAGGCCAAAAACAATAAGGTAAATTTCTTTCCACCTGCCTGAGCCTTGACGAACAGAGTTACCCGGTACTTGTGCTGATGTGAAGTAGCAGGGAACCAATGAAATGGTCGAGATGCACAAAAGTTAACCTCGACACCACCATCATAAAAATATTAGAGTCTATTAAGGTAGAATTTAAGAAATTAAGATTAAAAATAAGAAGAGACATGAAATAGAAACTAAATACCAAACCTTGTGATGTGATTTTCTTACAAAGAATGATTGTTTTCCTCTTGTTCTTCATTAACTCCTTCAAGAGGCTGTTCATATTCTCTTTCACATTTACTTGAACCAAAGATTGAAACTTCAAACTCCATGTCTCCTTCATGTCTGAACACCAAACAATCTCCCAACTGTAAATCATGTTCCTCTGCAAATTCTCCCCAACCCTCTTCCAATTTCATCCGTTCACTTTTACCAGCCAATTCTTACCTGCCCTTCTCAGTATTGCATGTTCTTGATTACATCCATTCAGATACTTAGAAAAAGCTATGGGGATTTTCTGCAAAATAATTATAATTAAGTACTTAAAACATTTCAATACAGAGTTCAGTAATTAGAGTAATAAATATTTAAAGCGTTTATTCGCACTTGAAGAAACCTATGCAACTACTGATTGAAGCTATTAACAATAATATTCAAATCCTTAATAAAGACTTCTACAAATCAGTTCTATAAACTCCGACATTATAACTTGAATCCCGTCAAGTCATCTTTTCAATTTCACCTTCTCCGTTTTTCTTTTTCTTTTTTGTTTAACGCCTGATATTCCAAATTCGCGACCTGTAGGGCCCATTAAAGGAAGTAACACTTTCTAGAGGAATTTCTTCTCTGGACATACCTCCAACTTGAGATCTCTGGTTAACAATAAAAGGATCACATTAATCCAATGAGTGGTGGAGCCACCTATAACCAAGGGGTGTCAATTCGCAAAAAAATTATACTGTATAATTAGATAAATTATATATATTAAATTACTTTGACTTATTTTTTGACGCTCCTTAATAAAAAATTTGGCATCTTTTGATGGTATCAGTACTTTGACATGATAGATTTCAAGAAATCTTTTTTCCTTTATCCCACAATCCCCAGTTATATAAAATAACAATAACAACAGCAACTCCCAAAAAGCCAAATCTTTTCTTGCCAGATCTTCAAGTATGTCTACGTATTGTATTCTTTTTTTCCTTCGAACGTTTCTTAAGAGGAATTTTGAGTAAGTAACAAACAAAGAGAGAAAAATATGGAGCTTTTTGTACGTAGACATATGAGATGGAAAAAAAAAATAGATGTAAACCAAGAAGCAAACAAGTAAAACAATGGAATAAAAGAATTTTAATACTCACAATTCCATGCTTAAAACCTGGCAAAATAGGTTTAAAGAAGTGAGGGTTATAAAATAAAGACCGTAAAGTAAAGACAATTATAGAGAGAAACTGATATATTATTCAACTTCAAATTCATGTACATAATAAACTGAAAACTCCTCTATTTATAGAAGAAAGGAAGCAGCAGCGAGGCTTTTCAAGAAGCAACTGCAAGGCTTTTCTTTAGCTGCTTGTAAGCTGTCTGCATGAGCTACTTGCAACCTGCCTGTTTAATAAGAAGTTACTGCAAATCATTTCATTGAACTGCTTGCAACCTGCCTGCATCAGCTGCTTGTGGATAAACTTCAACAGAGTACTAAATGGATAATCTTTTTCAGGAAGATTATCTATAGCGGAGTAATAAATGGACATCCATAATATAATTATTTTCATAACACTCCCCCTTGGATGTTCATTAAAAAGGTATTGTGTCTCGTTAAAGCCTTACTAGAAAAAAACCCTGTGGAAAAAAAATCCTAGTGAAGAAAAAAGAGTACACATATTTAGTAATACGCATTGCTAGCTGCATCATTAAAAACCTTATAAGGAAAACCCTGTAGGAAAAAACCTTAGTAAGGAAAAAAGAGTACATCGCGTATTTCACTCCCCCTCATGAAAACCTTGTTTCAAATATTTGAGTCTCTGCATTCCAATCTTGTATACCATCTTCTCAAAAGTTGAAGTTGGTAAAGATTTAATGAATAAATCTGCCGGATTGTCACTTGAACGGATTTGTTGCACATCAATGTCACCATTTTTCTGAAGATCGTGTGTGTAGAATAATTTTGGTGAAATGTGCTTCGTTCTATCTCCTTTTATAAATTCTCCCTTCAATTGGGCTATGCATGCAGCATTGTCTTCGTATAAAATTGTGGGTCTTTTCTCACATTTTAAACCACATTTTTCTCGAATAAAATAAATTATTGATCTCAACCATACGCATTCCCTACGTGCTTCATGAATAGCTATTATTTCAGCATGATTTGAAGAAGTAGCAATAATAGATTGTTTTGTGGAGCGCCATGATATGATAGTACCTCCACATGTAAAAACGTACCCGATTTGAGATTTAGCTTTATGGGGATCAGATAAATAACTTGCATCTGCATAACCAACAAGATCTGCACTATCTTTGTTAGCATAAAACAAACTCATATCAAAAGTTCCCTTTAAATATCGCAATATATGTTTAATCCTGTTCCAATGTCTCCGTGTAGGAGAAGAACTATATCTTGCTAGTAAATTAATAGAAAATGCTATGCCAGGCCTTGTAGCATTAGCAAGATACATTGGTGCACCAATTGCACTGAGATAGGGTACTTCGGGACCAAGGAGTTCCTCATCCTCTTCTGGAGGTTGGAACAAATCTTTATGCACTTCAAGTGATCTAACAACCATTGGTGTACTCAATGGGTGTGCTTTGTCCATGTAAAAGCGTTTTAGGATCCTTTCTGTATAGGCAGATTGATGGATAAAGATCCCGTCTGCTAAATGTTCAATTTGCAGACCAAGACAAAGTTTTGTCTTTCCAAGATCTTTCATCTCAAATTCTTTCTTAAGATATTCAATTGTCTTTTGGAGCTCTTCTGGAGTTCCAACAAGATTTATGTCATCAACATAAACAGCAAGTATAACAAATTCTGAAGCCATTTTCGTTATAAAAATGCATGGACAAATAACATCATTTATGTAACCCTCTTTCAGCAAATATTCACTGAGGCGATTATACCACATGCACCCAGATTGCTTTAAACCGTACAAAGATCTTTGTAATCTGATTGAGTACATTTTTCGAGATTTTGAATATGCTTCAGGCATTTTAAATCCTTCAGGGATTTTTATGTAAATTTCATTATCAAGTGACCCGTACAGATAAGCTGTAACCACATCCATTAGATGTATTTCAAGCCTTTCACGTAAGGCTAAACTGATGAGATAACGAAATGTTATGGCATCCATAACTGGTGAATATGTTTCTTCATAATCGACTCAAGGTCGTTGTGAGAATCCTTGTGCGACAAGGCGAGCCTTGTATCTTTCAACTTCATTTTGCTCATTCCTTTTTCGCACAAAAACCCATTTATGACCAACTGGTTTTATACTAGCAAGTGTTTGGACTACTGATCCAAAGACCTCTCTTTTAGCAAGTGCGTTCAATTCTGATTGAATTGCCCCTTGCCATTTTGGCCAATCAGATCTTTGTTGACATTCTTCGACAGATCGGGGTTCAAAATCCTCACTATCTTGTATAATGTTAAGTGCAACATTATATGTAAAAATATTATCCACCACTATTTCAGATCGATTTAAATTAATCCCATCACCAGTAGAACTTATTAAAAGTTCCTCGCTCACTTGAGCCTCGGGTTTATTGATTTTTTCAGGAATCTCATAACTAATCAGATCTTGGGTCTCTTCAGGAGATCCCTTCATAATATCATTTTGATCATTTGTCGATTTTCCTTTTCTAGGATTTCGATCCTTAGAACCCATAGGTCTACCACGCTTCAGGCGTGCTTTAGGTTCACTAGCTCTCATGCTAATAGATGGTCCTGCTGAGACATCAATTTGGATAGGCACATTCTCTGCAGGGATATGTGACTTAGTTATCCTTTTTAAATCAGTAAATGCGTCTGGCATTTGATTTGCTATATTCTGTAAATGGATGATCTTCTGGACCTCCTGATTACATATAGGGGTACGTGGATCAAAGTGAGATAATGATGAAACTTTCCACACAATTTCTCTTTTGATTTCCTTTTTCTCTCCCCCTAATTGTGAGAAATTTGTTTCATCAAATCGACAATCTGCAAATCGAGCAGTAAATAAATCTCCCGTCAATGGTTCAAGATAGCGAATAATAGAGGGTGATTCAAACCCAATATATATTTCTAACCTTCTTTGGGGGCCCATCTTACTGCGTTGTGGTGGTGCTACTAGCACATATACAGCACATCCAAAAATTCGTAGATGGACAATATTTGGTTCATGACCAAAAACTATTTGTGACGGAGAATCTTTATTATAATATGTTGGTCTGAGACGGATAAGTGATGTTGCGTGCAAGATAGCATGGCCCCAAACAGTAGTGGGCAATTTTGTTTTCATAAGTAGTGGTCTTGCTATCAATTGTAGTCGTTTAATAAATGACTCTGCAAGGCCATTTTGAGTATGAACATAAGCTACAGGATGTTCAACTTTTATTCCAACTAATAGACAGTAATTATCAAAAGCTTGAGATGAGAATTCTCCAGCATTATCAAGGCGAATAGCCTTTATAGGATAATCTGGGAATTGTGCCCTTAATCAAATTATTTGGGCTAATAACTTTGCAAATGCCAGGTTGCGAGATGATAGTAGGCAAACATGAGACCATCTTGAAGATGCATCTATTATGACTATAAAATATCTAAACAGCCCACTTGGTGGGTGAATAGGTCCACATATATCCCTATGTATACGTTATAAAAAGGTAGGAGACTCAATGCCAACCTTCATTGGTGATGGTCTAGTGATCATTTTGCCTTGATAACAAGCATCACAAGAAAATTCACCATTTGTAAGAATCTTCAGGTTCTTTAATGGATGCCCACTCGAATTTTCAGTAATTCGTCTCATCATTATTGATCCGGGATGGCCCAAACGGCTATGCCAAAGCACAAAAATATTTGAATCAGTAAACTTCTGGTTTACGATAGAGTGTGCTTCAACTGTACTAATCTTTGAATAGTATAAGCCAGAAGATAAAGTTGGTAACTTTTCTACAATGCATTTCTGGCCAGAAATATTCTTTGTAATACAAAGATATTTCACGTTCATTTCATCTATTGTCTTAACATGATACCCATTTCGGCGGATATCTATAAAACTCAACAAGTTTTTCGGGACTTGGAGGAGAATAATGCATTCTCTATAATAAGTTTTGTTCCTTAGACAGAAATACAATAGCTCTTCCGGAGCCTTCAATCAAACTTATATTACCAGAAATTGTAGAAACATTTGCTTTTTCCTTATGCAAATAAGAAAAGCATTTCTGATCTTTGAATATGGCATGAGTTGTTCCACTATCAACTACACAAATATCTTCATGATTGGTCTTTGATCCAAACATAATTTGAGGATTATCCATATTCTTCAAAATGAAATAAACAAAATAAATATGATAGTAAACATTATAACTTTTATTTATGTATAACAATTACATAACTATACTACCTACTACAAATAACAGAAATTAAAATATTTACATCTCTACAGATTCACTACCGATCACATGAATTGTTTCTCCTTCTGGGAGTGCAAAGTAATCAGCTACATCCAAATGCATGAAGTCTAAATTATCTTCAGAAATAAAATTTGCTTCAGCATTTTTATCTGTCTTCTTCAGGGAAGCTTGATATAGCTCAACCAGGTGCTTTGGAGTACGCCATATACGAGACCCGTGCCCTTTACCTCCACATCTATAGCATGCATTTTCTGGCTTTGCCGCTTGCACCGCTTCATGCTTTTGTTCCTTCCTTTTCCACTGCTGGTGGTGAGGAGGGTTCTTTGGTGCATTATTATTACCACGATTAGAGTTTCCTCCCCGACCACGGCCATGACCACGACTGAGGCCACGCCCTTTTCCACGTTTAGCTTGGTGGAAGTTCGTCTCATTCACTTCTGGGAATGGACAAGAACCAGTAGATCGGCTTTCATGGTTTTTCATTAATAGCCCATTATGTTGCTCGGTTACAAGAAGATGTGAGATAAGTTCGGAATACTTTTTGAATCTCATCTCTCGATATTGCTGCTGCAGGAGCATATTCGAGGCATGAAAAGTGGTGAAAGTTTTCTCCAACATATCATGATCAGTAATATTATCACCACATAGTTTCAATTGGGAAATAATTCTGAACATAGCAGAATTATACTCACTGATAGATTTAAAATCTTGTAACCTTAGATGAGTCCAATCATAACGTGCCTGTGGAAGAATGACCATCTTCAGGTGGTCATACCTATCTTTCAAATTATTCCACAGTACGACTGGATCTTTAACAGTAAGATATTCCATTTTCAGGCCCTCATCAAGGTGATGGCGTAGGAATATCATTGCTTTGGCACGGTCTTGGTTTGATGCCTGATTTTTATCTTTGATGGTGTCTGCCAGACCCATCGCATCAAGATGAATTTCGGCATCAAGCACCCAAGACATGTAGCTTTTGCCCGATATATCCAGGGCTACAAACTCAAGTTTAGAAAGATTTGACATTATTTAGAAAAAGAAAGTTCGTACCTCTGAAACTTTCAAAGTATTTTCTCGAGATGGTAGAGTCTCGTGCTGATAACGTGTTATAAAATAAAGACTGTAAAGTAAAGACAAGTATAGAGAGAAATTGATATATTATTCAACTTCAAATTCATGTACATAATGAACTGAAAACTCCTCTATTTATAGAAGAAAAGAAGCAGCTGCGAGGCTTTTCAGGAAGCAGCTGCAAGGCTTTTCTTTAGCTGCTTGTAAGTTGTCTGCATGAGCTACTTGCAACCTGCCTGTTTAATAAGAAGCTGCTGCAAATTATTTCATTGAGCTGCTTGCAACCTGCCTGTATCAGCTGCTTGTAGATAAACTTCAACAGAGTACTAAATGAATAATCTTCTTCAGGAAGATTATCTATAGCGGAGTAATAAATGGACATCTACAATATAATTATTTTCATAACAGTGAGACTTTTTTGGAGGAATTTTCATGATCGCTGCCTTTGTAGCATAGAAGGAACACAATCAGAGCAGCACCTTTGGAAGTTGAAACGATGAGTCTATTCGTATTCTCTTAAAGTCACGAAATTGACTGAACGTTATATATTGTTGTAGTAAAATTAAAAAAATATTTCTTTCTCATGTTAAAATACTTTCAATTTTAGTCGTTGTAATAGTTACCAAAATTTAATATATTAACTTTTAGTTATACCTAATAATATAAAAATTGCACAACAAATATGTACTAGAAGTTAAACTCATGTATTAACTTATATTTATGGGTTTTGAAAGTTTTTACCCTATCAACTATTTTAACCAAAAATATGTTGCTTAAGAGGCTGGAGCTCGAATAATGGTTTGTGACCAATCTAACTACAGAAGACCTATTGCTTTATGGAATGGTCGAGTAAACAGATATTAATTGTTTTGCCTCGTAAAAGTGCTGGACTCTAGCAGAAATTTCTTCAAATTTCTATTAGTACCTGTTGTTTCCATTATTTTAATTTATTGCTCTGTTATTTTGCTTTTGTTACCGTTCATGTTTTCATTAGTATCGACATGACCTCTTCACTACTATTTTTCCTTTTCGAGAATTGTTTTTCTTGAGTCGAGAATCTATTAGAAACAATTTCTTTATCTTCATAAGATATGAGTAAAGTTTACGTACACACTATCCTCCTTAAACCCTACACTATGAAAATACACTGGGTATGTTATTGTTGTTGTTCTTGTTGTTGTTATCTTCAATTTCGCCAACTGCCAAGGTACTGTATTGGACATTGTTAGGAATCTTTAACAAAGGATTAAAACATCCTCCTTTTGTACAGTGGCTGATACTTAAAATTCATCAATACTAACAACTAAGATATGCCATTACAATCACTGATCATGCCATTCTACTTTAAAGAAAAAGTTAAATGATCCTACCAAGAGTCTTATATTTATGCCATTAGTGTACATGAACCCCTAATAGCCTGTTTGGCCAAGCTTCTCAAGAGGCCAGAAGTGTTTTTTTTCCCCAAAACACTTTTTTTTTCCTAACTTGAGGTGTTTGGCCAAGCTTTTTTGGTGAAAAAAATAGCTTCTTCCCAAAAGCAGAAGCAGAAGCAGTTTCGACTTTTCTTCTTTCCAAGAATACCCTTAACAAAATATAATATATACCAAAATAACCGTTAAACCTAATACTTAAGGATATTAATGTATACATATTTCTTATTATTTTTAGGATAACTTTCTAATATATAGTGACTTTAGGGGTGCATGCTTTTATATTTGTTGAATGATTTTTAATATATTTAACTTATATTAAAAGAATTAAGTACTTTTAAATTTTATTTTCATATTTTACTTAAATAAAATGAAAAGATTTAATTATTGCATGTAATAACAAATTTTTGAGATTATTTATTTACTTATAATATTAACTATTAAGTAAATATATTCATGTCCTTATTGGTAATTTGATACTTAAAAACACTTTCTGAAAAGTTTGGTCAAACACAAATTATTGCTCAAAGTGCTTTTCAGAATGATTAGCCAAACACAAACTGCCTCTGTCCAAAAATACTTTAAAAGCACTTTTGAAAAAAGCACTTATCAAAATAAGTTGATTTGTCCAGCTTGGCCAAACAGGCTATAGCTCAACTAGGTATGTTATAACATAACTAGCTCGCACAATATCTGCAATGAATAAAAGCTGTTTTCTTCAACAACGAAAAACCCAGTGAAATGACAAACCAAAATGTGTCCAGTGTCCGCCAACACTTTCAACAGTGTAAAACTTCGTACAACCTAGTGAAATTCGAAAGATATGGTAACGAATGGGAGAAGATTTTGTATTATCATGAGCCCATTGTTAAATCTCAACTTACAAGGCATTTACAATTTAAGAGCATAACAAACATTTGCTCACATGTAAAATGCAAATAAAACACATTGTTTTGGCCCGGACAAGAACTAATCTAGCAGTATCGCTACGAAAAATCAGATTTAACAGAAAACCAGATACATGATGTACATTACCGTCTCACTCAACTGGAAATCCTTAAGATAAACTTGGTATTATCCAAAGTGGCTGAGAGAATGCAAAGGCAGATACATTTTCCTGAATAAGAGGTTGTACCCCGCCATTCTGAATATTGTAAGTACCCATATCATAGCCATGTACTGCATTGTAATAAACTCCAGAGAAGTCATCTGTGAAGTATATGCAATTACTCTCACATTCTGGGTAAGCACAGCAAGAAATTGAGAAGGAATGGTTGCTTCCTACAAAAATAGACCAATCACCCAAAGATTTCACTTCTTCCCACTTCTCATTGAAGACATCCAACTTGTAAATTTTGAAACTCCAAGTGCTTAGGCAAGGAGTATCTGTGATTCTTGTATCAAACAAAAGCCTCATTACGGCATATATTTGACCTTCTAGCTCGACAAGATATGTAGTAACATACACCAAATTATCCATATCGCGAGATGGTGTGAAAGCTATCTTCTTCAAGAAAGAGCCAGCAAAGTCCCAAATCAGAACTTCGCCAAAAGTGTCGATAGCGTAAAACTTCCCATCATGACATATGGCATCATCAACATGGCCACGGATGGAACTCAAGGGAGTCCAAGCAACGTCACCTGGCTTTGCAAATGCCATCTTCCAATTATCAGAATAGATAGCAAAAATTACACAATCTGATGAAGACGGACTAGAAGACAAGATAACTTTGGAAACAAACGAGTCGCGAAAGCTCTTTCCTGTACATATCAGAGTGTTCAAATTAGGGCACCTATTCAGTGGTGGAAGTGAAATTTGGACCCCTGATAGTGGATTTAGCAAGTGCATATCAAAATTGGCACCTAGAGTGACCAACCAACCATGAGAAGAACCCCAACAGCGTTTATCTAGAACACCTGACAAACAGATATCATAACTCTTACATTTGAAAGGACTATAGAACGTGCGCGAGCTTTCATGTGTCCTCTGAGGAAGCATCAGCCAAGGAAGGAAAGAGCACGAAGAATTGCCATTTTGTAGAATACCAGTTCTCCATGACTTACAGACCCCACCAAACTGCACCCAGTCTTCGGCAAAATGCAGACGACTAGCAATTAAACCCAAAAGATCCACCGGCAACTTTGACCAATCTGTTGTTAACTGGAAAAACAAAAGAAATAAAAATTACAGGAAGGAGTATTAAAAAGGGCAGCCCGGTGCACTAAGCTCCCGCTATGCGCGGGTTCCAGGGAAGGGCCGGACCACAAGGGTCTATTGTAAGCAGCCTTACCCTGCATTTCTGCAAGAGGCTGTTTCCTCAGCTCGAACCCGTGATGGTCACATGGCAACAACTTTACCAGTTACGCCAACGCTCCCACAAAAAGGAGTATTAGAACTTGTAAAATCTCTTTAAAGAATAAGTATACTAAACCTCTTATTGAAATATCAGTGATATGCCAGATGATCAACTATGCATTCTGAATCTCTGATATGTCAGACTAGTTCATTTCCCTTATTGAAATATCAAAACTAACTACCCAACCAAAGGTGTGTCGGCGTGTAGGAAAATGTTTAAAATAATTGTCCTCGAAAATGTTTTACCTTATAAGATCGTGTTTCTTAAAATTCATTTTCAAGTGCTCGGCCGGATATGAGAAGTATTTAAGACATGTAATCATACAAATTGTAGGATAAATATAAAAATCATGTTCTGACGATATTACAGAGCACTAAGAGTTTGATAATAATGTCTAAGTGTTAACAGATGTGAGTGGTATAGGGTTGGAGTTTGATATTGATAAGGAAAAATGACTTCCCCCATAAATAAGAAAATCTTTTCTTCCCCTTTTAGTGGAAAATATTTTTCTTTGAGAAAAGGTGTTCCATAATATAAGTTAACCAATTTCTATCATACAAAATACACCTTTGGAATTCCTTTTCCTATTCTCATTCCTCAAAGTAGTAAGTTTCCACCTACCATTACAGTACTGAACAACTGAAAGAGTCTGCAATGTTTTGCACTGAGGATCTTGCAATCCTGAAATAAATTTAAAAAAAAAAAAAACTTTAGACGAAACATATTGACCATGGGTAATTTCGCGAATGGTCACTCAACTTTTATTTTATTGCACCAAAGTCACTACATTACTTTTTGTAACAAGCAAGTCACTCAACTTTACCTGAGTACCACAAAAATCACTAAACTAATTTTTGTAACCAAAAAGTCCCTCATTTTTTGCCTAAGTATCCCAGGAAATGTTTCCTTTGTTTCCTCCTAATGACTTCCGTGATACCTTAAACCAAGTTGAGTGACTTTTAAAAATAGTTTAGTGATTTTCATTAATCTTAGGTAAAGTTGAGTGACTTTTTCGTCACAAAAAAACAGTTTAGTGATTTTGGTGCAATAAAGTGAAAGTTGAGTGACCATCAAGGAGATTAATCCAAATTAACCATTACAACTTCTAATCCTATCTCATGTAGGAACAACCTCCAACTTTGCTTCAAAAAAATACATATCATGAGCACTATAAAGTATTACCTAGCTAAACGGAACCTATATGTGTATATAAATATATACTCATTTTGACCCTCACTCACTCTAAATTCTGAATTGACTGTAAAGTCTAACACCAACACCCTTATTAGTAGCCCAAGTAAAGGCTGCTATCACTTGCCCTAATATAAATCACACCTGAAAGAAATTCTGAATCGGATGCATAAAAAAGGAGTCTTTCTGACGTAAATTTAACACAGACATTTTATCAAACAGTTGGGCGACAATAAGGATCTCAAATACACATCAACAATGCGTATTGTTACGCGGCGCCTTCCTGAAGTTCCTTGGAAGGGCGACGTAAGGCTAGGCAACCGATGTCAGTACGGTTGCTGTCCGCCAACTGAGGTCCCCTCCGTACGCTAGACTAGATTGTCAGTGCCGTACGGGAAAACCAATGTCATGAGCAATTGAAAGAGAGCAGAAAAGAGAATTGAGAATGAAAGAAAGCTTGATTGCATTGAATGAAAGCTATTACAGAAAACAAGACGGTGTCGGGGGGGAGAGACACCAGTACAGAGAATTGTTTGCTTGCTTGAAAGTTTTGATTGCTTGGTCCCCCTTAATAATGCTTAAAAAAATAAACCAAAGTTACATGACTAGACCTATGAAAGCTGGAAAATCACACTTAAAGAAAATGCAGCAAAACTACTCTATATTTACAATGAAAAGGACTTAGTCTTCTACAAAGCAGCAGCAAGTCCGTTGGCAGCAACTTTGTCTTTAGCATCAGGGTCTGCGCGCGCGGCATTGTCTGCGCGCGCGGCGCTGTCGGCTTTTGCCTGTGGCTGGGCGCTGGCGATGGCTATCGGTGGGGCGACAGAGGCACATGCGCGCTTGTCACTTGGAGCTGCCGAGACCACGGGGCCGACCGTGGCGACGGGCGTTGGGAGGCTGGCCAGGACGCCACGGGGCGCGTCCAAGGGGTCATGGGGCATGGTTGGAAAGCCGCCCATGACATTCTCCCCCACCTGAGTTGGCGACGTCCTCGGCGCCTTCCTTGCAAGGTAATCATCAATCAGGCTCTTGTAGGCTTTGAGGTTTGTTCCCCTCTCCCAAGTATTCTCCTCTGCATCACATCCCTGCCATTTCACCAAGAACTCCTGGTGATCTTTTCTTGAGGCGTGAATCACTCGATCATCAAGAATAGCTTCAGCACGCCTTTTTCCGGTTGAATTGGGGCCTCGAATACTTGGTATTGTGAGTTGGCTTCGTGAAGGATCCTCCACATCTTCCCGAAAAGGTTTCAGGAGACTGACATGGAAAACAGGATGGATTTTCCACCAAGCTGGGGTATCCACCCGGTATGCAACTTTCCCAATGCGCCTTTCAATGGACAAGGGTCCAATATATTTTTGCAATAGGCGAGGGTCATGGACCCCTGCAAACAAGTACCGCTTTGGGATTTTGACCATCACTTTGTCTCCCACCTGGTATTCCACAAAGCGGCGATTCTGATCAGCATGCCTCTTCATCCGCTTTTGGGCTTTGACAAGATAGCTCCGCACTATCTCCAAATTTTGCTTCCATTCTTTTGAGAAGCTCTAGCAGCCCGAGGAGATTTTGACATGTTTGGTGCGTTCACTGTGTGTGGGAGTAGCGGTTGCTGTCCGGTAACAATTTCAAAAGCGCTTTTGTTGGTACTTGAGCTCTTTTGTGAATTGAAACACAGTTGAGCAGCATCCAGAAGCTTCACCCAATTCTTCTGCGATCCGGTCACAAAGTGCCGGAGATATTCCTCTAGCATGCCATTGAATCGCTCCGTCTGGCCATCAGATTGCGGATGAAAACTTGAGCTATGACTCAATTTTGACCCGAGGCACTTAAAGAGTTGGGTCCAAAAATTGCTAGTGAAGCGTGAGTCGCGATCACTAACAATGTCTTTAGGTAAGCCCCAATACTTGACGACATGAGAGAAGAATAGTCGAGCTGTATCTTCTGCTGATATATATTGTGGGGCTGCTATAAAGGTAGCATACTTGGAAAACCGATCCACCACAACCAAGATAGTTGTGAGATCTCCGACCTTGGGCAATCCGGTGATGAAGTCCAGGGAAACGCTTTCCCAAGGTCTTTTTGGTACAGCTAGTGGTTCCAAGAGCCCTGCCTGCGTCAAGCGGTCTGACTTATCTTTTTGGCATACTAGACAAGTCTTCACATACTGAGCGACGTCATCGACCATTTGAGGCCAATAATATGCACGGCGAAGCAATGCCATGGTGCGTTCCTCGCCGGGATGACCGGCCCACAAAGTATCGTGGCATTCTGCAAGAAGAGTCCGTCGCAGATCTCCTCCTTTAGGAACATAAAGTCGGTTCCCTTTCACCTTCAGGAACCCATCTTCGGTGTAGAACTGGCGAGTCTTGCCCTGTCCTACCAAATCAACCAAATACTGTGCAGCAGGATCCTTGATGAGTAGATCCTGTATCTGGTCTTTTATGGTGGTGGTTACTTCGCTTCCCTTTAGGGCGGCGAGTACACACATCGATGCTAGATCAGCTCTCCGACTGAGTGCATCAGCAACATGATTGGTCTTTCCACTTCGGTACTCCAGGTTGAAGTGAAATTCCGCTAGGAGTTCCTGCCACCTAGCCTGTCGTCCATTCAGCTTTGGCTGGGTCATGAAATGGCTAACGGCTGTATTGTCTGTCTTGACCACGAATGGGGCTCCCAGTAGATAATGCCTCCAAAGGCGTAAGCAATGAACGACAGCCAATAATTCTTTCTCATGGGCGGCATAGCGTCGCTCTGCATCCTTCAGTTTCCGGCTCTCGTACGCTACGGGATGCCCTTCTTGTAGCAATACTCCACCAAGTGCATAGTCGGAGGCATCCGTTTGCACTTCGAATGGCTTGGCCAAGTCAGGGAGGGCCAAGACTGGGCTACTGGACATAGCCATCTTCAATGCGTCGAAGGCCTTTGCCCGCTTGGGGCCCCAATCCCACGGGGTGGCCTTCTTGAGAAGTTCTGTCAGCGGCACTGCAATGAGGGAGTAACTTTTCACAAACCGCCGATAGAAGTTGCATAGGCCAAGGAACGACCTCAAGGCATGTATATCCTTAGGAGGCGGCCATTCTGTAATGGCCTGAATCTTCTGCTGGTCCATCTTGATCCTCCCTTCCTCGATGACATGTCCGAGGAAGTCAATTTGTTTCTGAGCAAAGGAGCACTTGGATAGCTTCGCATATAATTCGTGCTCCCGCAATCGGGCTAGGACCTTCCGCAAATGCTCCAGGTGTTCTTCTAGTGTCTGGCTATATACCACAATGTCATCCAAATAAACCACGACGAATTCGTCAATGTATTCTCGGAAGACTTGGTTCATCAAGGTGCAAAATGTGGCTGGCGCGTTAGTCAGGCCAAAGGGCATAACCAGGAAGTCGTACGACCCATATCTTGTCACACAGGTCGTCTTGTGCTCATCACCATCGGCAATCCGAACTTGCCAATAACCTGTCCTCAGGTCTATTTTGGTGAATACCGTCGCACCACCCAGTCTATCAAACAAGTCTGCCATTAGCGGAATAGGGTACTTGTTTTTCACGGTGATTTTGTTTAGAGCCCGGTAATCCACGCAGAGTCGCAAACTACCATCATGTTTCTTTTGGAATAGCACAGGGGACCCGTATGGGGACTTAGAGGGCACAATGATCCCTGTGTCTAGCATTTCCGTCAATTGTCTCCGAAGCTCGGCGAGTTCGGGTTGTGACATTCTGTATGGCGCCCGGGCAGGTGGCTTCGCACCCGGCACCAACTCAATCTCATGGTCCACAGTTCGCCTAGGCGGAAGACGCTTTGGCATGTCTTGTGGCATGATGTCTTCAAATTCCAGAAGTAACTCCTTCACGGGTGCAGGAATGGGACCCGAGGAGCGTTCTATATCTTCCATGCAGAGGGTAGCCAGGAACGTGGGTTCATGTCTTTTTACCCCCTTCTTCAACTGCAAGGCCGAGATGTTCTCGGCTGCCATCTTCATGGGAATGCACGGAATAATGCAGGGCTTGGCCCCATTTGCCCCCATCATCAGCAGCATGTCTGCATACGGTGCGGGCATGGTATTGGTCTGTCTCAGGAATTCCAACCCCACGATTAACTCAAAGTCATCTATGATCACTACGCGCAGGTTGAACTTTCCTTCATAAGGGCCAAGCTTCACTGGTACTTCTTTGGCTATTCCACCCACTGGTTGAGGTGGTGAGTTGATAGCCTTCACACGACCTTTGCCCTTTCCTACGACTAGTCCAAGACGCTCCACCTGAGTCGAGGCTAAGTAGTTGTGGGTGGCACCTGTGTCTATCATTGCCCGAATGGGCTTGCCATTTACCTTCATGTCAACGAACATTAGGGTCCTCTCTTGATGAGGAGGAGTCCTCAAATTCGCCTTCTTATTTCCTTTCCTGGCAATTGGACAGGGGTCCTTCTTCTTGCGGATACCGGCACTGGTACCCGCTAAGGGCTCAGAAATGGAGCCAACAATTGCATTGAATGCACCTACTGGCTCGGTCTGGTCCGCATCATCGGCGTCGTCATCCGTCCCATCCTCAAAAGCTTGATGGGCATTCATCTGTGCATGTGGACATTCATTATTCCAATGTGGTCCGCCGCAATGGCGACATCCTGAGGGGGGCTTCCTCCCCCGATCATTGTTGTTAGATGCAGCACTAGTACTGCCGGAAGAGGGAGTCTTGGATTTGGGTGCACTCCGGTCTCCTCCACTTCTGCTAGGGCCACTAGTGTTTGGTTGGCCCCCTTTGTATCCTCCTCGGACAGGCTGTTGAGGCCTATCCTTCCGGGCTTCCACTTGGTAATCCCCAAGGCACTCTGCTGCTTGGATTGCCTTAGGCAACGTGTCTACCCTTTGTCTCTGCAACTCCATCCGGGCATAAGGTTTCAACCCTTCCAGGAAGGTGAAGAGTTTGTCTTTGTCCCCCATGTCCCGGATGTTCAGCATGAGCGCGGAGAATTCCCGCACGTAATCTCGCACTGATTTGGTCTGGCGGAGCTCCCGCAACTTTCTCCTGGCATTGTACTCAACATTTTCGGGGAAGAACTGTAGGCGTATGGCTGCCTTCAGTTCCGCCCATGTGTCGAGGGCATCTTCACCTGCCTTGATGGCTTCGTACTTCACCCGCCACCAGAGTTTGGCATCACCCTGAAGATACATGGCAGCAGTTGCTACCTTCTTAGCTTCTTCCAGGCTTCCCACGGCATCGAAGTATTGCTCGATGTCGAAAATGAAATTTTCCACTTCTTTGGCATTTCGAGCTCCACTGTATGGCTTTGGCTCAGGAATTTTCAGCTTTTGTGCCATGGGGGCGAGGTTCACACCACCCCCAAATTGGTTTCCGCCTCCTCGAAGTAGGCCTTGTAAAGCAGCATTGACAACATTGAGCTGGCCTGTCAAGTTGTCAATGGTTTGTTGCATGGCAGTCACCCTGTCTGCCTCTTGTTCCCTGTTGGCTAAATCCTCGGCACGCTCCTGCTGGAGGACCTCAAATTTACCAAAAATTTCAGCTGCCTCTGTGGCTGCTGTTTGCCGGTCTCCTTCAGAGTCGCGGCTGATGTTTTCTATGTCAACTTCGGCCTGGATGAGTCTGCGGTCCAGGTCGTCCAACCTTTGCACTAGGCTGGTTTTTAGATCGGGCACCATTTCCACGATGGGCCGTAATGCGTCAACCGTTCCCTCAAGGGTCGCGATGCGATCCCCATAATTCACCATGGTCAGAAATGGTGGTAATTGCAATGTGATCCCTCGTCCGATGTCGAGCCTAGGCTCTGATACCAACTGTTACGCGGCGCCTTCCTGAAGTTCCTTGGAAGGGCGACGTAAGGCTAGGCAACCGATGTCAGTACGGTTGCTGTCCGCCAACTGAGGTCCCCTCCGTACGCTAGACTAGATTGTCAGTGCCGTACGGGAAAACCAATGTCATGAGCAATTGAAAGAGAGCAGAAAAGAGAATTGAGAATGAAAGAAAGCTTGATTGCATTGAATGAAAGCTATTACAGAAAACAAGACGGTGTCGGGGGGAGAGACACCAGTACAGAGAATTGTTTGCTTGCTTGAAAGTTTTGATTGCTTGGTCCCCCTTAATAATGCTTAAAAAAAATAAACCAAAGTTACATGACTAGACCTATGAAAGCTGGAAAATCACACTTAAAGAAAATGCAGCAAAACTACTCTATATTTACAATGAAAAGGACTTAGTCTTCTACAAAGCAGCAGCAAGTCCGTTGGCAGCAACTTTGTCTTTAGCATCAGGGTCTGCGCGCGCGGCATTGTCTGCGCGCGCGGCGCTGTCGGCTTTTGCCTGTGGCTGGGCGCTGGCGATGGCTATCGGTGGGGCGACAGAGGCACATGCGCGCTTGTCACTTGGAGCTGCCGAGACCACGGGGCCGACCGTGGCGACGGGCGTTGGGAGGCTGGCCAGGACGCCACGGGGCGCGTCCAAGGGATCATGGGGCATGGCTGGAAAGCCGCCCATGACAGTATATATGTGTGTATAAATAAATACACACTCATTCTGAAAGTCTCTGACTCTAAATTCTGAACTAACGTCAAGTCAAACACCAACATCCTTATTAGAACCTAAGTAAAGGCTGCTGTCACTTGCCCTGAAATAAATCTCACCTGAGAGATAAATTCTGAATTGGATGCATAAAAAAAGGAGTGTTTCTGCCGCAAATTTAACACAGACATTTTAACAAACAGTTGGGAGACAAAACGATCTCAAGTGTATACTTGCATAATAAAGAATTTCTTACCTTGGGGAAGCAGCAATGTTTACTACAACAGTCCTGCCGGGTAACACAAGTACACAGCCAAATGAATACCTCTATCGCAAGACTGAACAGATTTGCATAGTCGTTTCGATTGTGGCTTTTGATTTGCTTTTGGAAGTCATTTCAACAAATTTCTAAGTTTTAATGCGCAAAAAATAAGAAGGAATAATAAATTATAATTTAGGGACACTATGCTTGTTAAAGGGCCTCTACTTTACGTGTTATCTATATTTAACTTCTGTTATACTATTCGGCCATATTTAACTCTATCATTATACTATCAACCAAATTTACCCCTACTGTTAATTAAAATAACTTGAGAGATTCTGGGTCACCTGACGGATTGAGGGGTAATTTTTAAAAGTTGCTAATGGTAGGGGAAAATTTGATCAGTAATGATAAGGATAAATTTGGCCAGATAGTATAACGGAGTTTAAATATAGACAATATACTAAAGTAGAGGGATATATTTGGCCCTTCTCCTTTGTTAAATGTCGTATCATGGCCCTCTGTGTCCAAAAATCAAATCTACATCCCTTTGGAGTTTGGTCTAATATTATGTCCCTTAAATTTGAGGTGGGTATAAAATAACCCCTCAGATGTACCCTAGTTTTGTTCCTTTAAGTTTGTCAAAATTAAAATATTTTAGCCTTGTTAAATTTTGATTGAAATTATAAAATAAAATAAAAAATATTTAATGTGAACTCTTTGCTATTTTGAGTCTTTTAGTGTCTGGTGAAGTTTTCTAAGGTGCATCTTTTAGTATTTTTGGTCTTTCTGGTATCTGTTGCAATTTTTTGGATTTGATAAATTTTCCAGGTGGTTTTGATTTTTTTATTTTCAGAGGAGAGGCTTTCAAAAGGTGAAACTCTTTTTTGTTTTAATAAGGTAAAAAAATATTATTAACAATTATCGAAAAATCTTGTACACAAGTCGTAAACCAAAAAAAGAAGAAGAGAACCTACACTAAAATTTGGTTCTTGATAAAAGAGGCTCAATCTTCTAGTACACACATACAACAACAAAAAACTAGAATAAAAGGCTACCGCGCAATTCTAAAAAATCTAGCTCCACCTCATCGAATATCCTCCAATTTCTCTCGTTCCAAATAATGTACATGATTGCTAAAGGGGCAACCTTCCATACCCTTGAATTTTTCTTTCCCCATAAGAGCCCAACTATGCAATGCCTCATTCACCATTCTCGGCATCACCTATTGCACCCCAAGCAAATTTAGAGCCACCTTCCACAAACTGTTGGCCACTTGACAATGCAATAGGATATGATCTACATCTTCGCCCGAGCTTTTGCACATGAAACACTAACTAACATATGTGATCCTCCTCTTTCTCAGATTTTTCACTATCAAAATCACTCCCCTTGCCGCCAACCACGCAAAGAAACACACCTTTCTCGATACTGTGGGAATCTAAATAAAGTGATAAGGGGAAACACGTTCCTCTCTCCCTAATAATGTCTTATAATTAGATCTGACATTGAATAATTCATCTTTACTCTCTCGCCCATACATCTGATATATTGTTCGGTGTACCCGGCTCATATAATAACTCAACAAAATTGTAATATTTCTTCTATCTCCCAATCTTGTAGGTTCCTCTTGAATCTCAAATTCCAATGAATCACCCCCCATGAGACCTACAAAATTTGAGATTATATTTTCCCCCTATTTGGTTATTGGCAGTAGCTAAAATCGGTACACTTTTTACACCAAAATCTTGGTACTATCTATCCCATATAGGATGTTGCATTATAATTCTCCCCATAATTATAATCTCAGGATATCTTTGTTCCGAACCAAATGACGAAAGTAATTGTATATATATATATATATATATATATATATATATATATATATATATATATATATATGTGTGTGTGTGTGTGTGTGTGTGTGTGTGTGTGTGAAGCCACTAAGTAAATTAAATAAAACTAAATGAACTTTTTACCCTTCAAATAAAAAACTACTCTTCTAATATTTTGCCCCAAAAAGTAAATTTACATTCCAATAAATACTACTGGATAAAAATGTATACATTGTATACAACGAATCAACAAATGGGAAGAGATACTTGTATGAATTTAACTCAAAGTCCTGGAATTCCTTTCATCTTCCAATAATGGTTGCAATTATACAATTTATGTGAGCTTTTAGAATGTCTTTTCTATGTTTAATAGTTATTGCTTTCTTCTTTAAGCACCCATTTTAAATGATTTTTTTTTCTTTTTGTTCTTCTCTTTCTATAGGTCCAACTATTGTGAGTATTAGTGTAACTGGACTTAAACCTGTACCTTTTGGCTTTAATTTTGTAATCACGTAGTAGTTGTTTTGTTTTTTGTTATAGTTAATGGTGAATTATGATTAATGTTATACTTTGGTGTTTTGTTGTGTTGTAGGGCAATTATGGCGAGGCCTCTGGGTTTGTGATTGTGTCTAAGTTCATCACAGGTTGATTGAATATACATAATCTCCATTTGTTTTCTCATTGTACTTTTATTTTCCATGAATCATTCTTGAATATTTGTTTGTGGTTTTTGTATTTTTATACTTTTTTGTTAGCTTCTGGAAGGGAATAGGAGTACAATTTATCTCTACCTTTGGAATATCATTTCAGATCAGGTGATCTTTTTCATTCCTTGTTACTTTTCATTTGAGTTCTGTTAATTTCTATAACATTTTCTTCTGCTCTTCCTAACCATTTGTCTTACACGAGAGAAATTGGATAATTAGTTTTTATATTTGGACGAATTGATAGTTAAATTTGTACGATATCTTGGCATATAAAAAAGTGCAAGGTAGAGTACATTTTTGGTGCAGTTCATAAAAAATTTAGTATTTCTTGATTTGTTATTATATAAACTGAATTTTTTTGTAGAGTGAAAAATTTCTTACGATACAGTCTTTTATTTAATCATATGAATCACAATTTTTCTTGATGAAATAGTGCTCTATTTGTTCATTTTTATTCTGGTAAGTTTTACTGGAATTGCATATTTGTTTTCTTCAATTTCTGTGGAACTCATCGCCAACTTATTATGATATTTTAAAAATATTTGTACTAATTATAATATTTTAAAAATATTTATACAAATTAGTATGGGATATATCCAAAACTCAAAAAATCATACCAGAAATCATATATTTAACCACATGTTAACATTCTTGAACAGAGAGAACAACTATAACAAACATATGGGCAACCTCAAGGCTAGAGGTGGCAAAATGGTTAAAAGAAAACAGTTATCTACCCATATTATTCATTAAAAAATGGATTGGATAATGAACTTTTTAAAAACGGGTCGAATATGGATAAAAACCATATTATCCACTTAGAAAATGGTTAACCAAATGGATAACTAATGTGTTTAATTTTTACATTTGTAAAGCCTTAAATTGGGAGTTCCTAAGTTTGGAAGACTAGGAATTCTCCCACAAATGATCATATTCAAGAAGACATAGATAATATGGATATCCATAATATCCATATTATCCGCCGGATAACCCGTTTTTTATCCGTCTAATATACGGGTCGGATAATTTATCCGTTTTTTGAATTACCCGTTTCCGATCTGCCCATATCCGACCCGACCCGACCAGACCCGTTTTCCACCCCTATGCTGGGCTGAGATGCAATGAAATCAACAGCTAGATCAATGGAGCTGCTCTTGTCAGTTTAATTGTCAGGAGTTCCAAACCCAAACTCCTGCAGATGCAAATAGAAACGATCATGTGCGAGTGTCATAGTAAAGTAATAGTTCATGTAGCTTATACAATGAAAAGAAACCTAAATATAATACAAAGTTCCGAGGATTTAAAGGCTGTAAAAACACTATAAAATCAACCATCCCCATAGAAAATCGATTGCACCCCAGGCTGAGACAGGGTATATATATCAGCAGGCCTCGAGCAAGTTCATTGCTAACTAAACTTTCATAAATGCATCTTGAAAAGCAAGTGAAGACAAAGCTGGATTAGAGCTTCTTCAGGTGTTGGGGTAATACGTTCTCAAAGACTAAAAAACATTCAATAGCATATGAACATCAACCAACTTATGTGAAAAAAGGTTGTGGTTACTTTAAGTTTTGACATCAAGAATCTTTGTTAGCTGATTAATGGTTGAGCGGTAGTGTGAAGGGGATTGATGATAAAGAGCAGTAGTTGTACTGACATTTTATTGCAACTTGATGTAACTGTAACAAATTGTACATGAAACGCCTTCTGGCTAGTTAGTGTTACTAGATGAACGATGAAGTCGATGAAGTCAATTTTGAAAAAGACATTGTTTTGGGATATTTCTCTAGCTTCAGTGATTAATACAAACATGCAATATGTTCTAGCACATCTAATTTAACCATGACGATAAACAAGTGAGGATGCAAATCGAACCAAGCTAAGGTGTATTGCATTTCAACTATATTGCATTACTTCAACTTGTTGGGCTTGTACTAAGCACGGGCTATGACACATCTAGTATAAACCTAAACACCTTTCCTCACAAGTTTACCTTAAAACCGTTTTGCTCAATCTTCCTCTGTTTCTTCCTCTGAATCTTCGTCAGTCTCTTCCATAACTTCCTCTGTTGATTCTCCAGAATCTTCATCAGAATTTCTCTCTGTACAATGGCCATTACAAGTGAATTTTCAGTAAGTGTAAAGTGAAAAGGTGAGACATAATCAGAGTTGGAAACTTTAGATGTGAGAGACTGATTTTTTTTAATTTGCAACAGTTCATATGGCACCCTTTCAAAAGGGTTGTTGTTTCTATTATATTTCTATCAGAAAATGTCCCAACAATTTGAATTTAGCCTTCATTCTCCCATTTATTCAACTTAAAATACACAATGTACTCTAAAACACATGTAGTTTAATGCTAAGTAATAATTGAGAAAATCTGTTGGAAATGAATAAATAAATGTATTATCTCATTTCTATATTATGAAAAGGTACAATACTTAAACTTTTGGCACTGAAAGAACAAATATTTCGACCAAAGTATTTGATTGTTTTCGATTATGTTACCATAGATGACATTTGACCCCTGAAAACTTACTTCCTGCATATTTCATTCTCTTACTAGTCACTGTTGAGCTAAATTTGCACTTATGTTCTGATAATACGTCGGGATGCTTCCTTTCGATATGGTTAATGGGCGAAGCCTCTAAATATACAGGTAACACGATGAACTTAGATATGTAATAAACTTCATTATTGCCATGAATGAATAAGTAAATAGATAAATTTATAAAGAAAACAAGTTTGATATAAATATTAGATACTACGTGCAACGTTAGTTATACACCATTTCAATGAATCTATATATCATAATAAAAGGCCCTAATATGACAATCACATATAACAGATTTTATGAACTATTCGATTTCCTTACATTATTATATTCAACAATATAGTAGTTATGCGCAGAAACTTATCACAATCAACAGTTTAATTCTTATCTATTGATTTAACACAGTTCATCAGAGTCAAAGTTATATGGCAGTTGAATATTCATTCAAAATTATTTTACTTACCTCTAATTTTGTCAAAGGCATAAACTTTAAGCATGTTGTTTCCCAGACTCTCTAATTGCTCTTTCCGGATCAGCTCAGCAGAATTCACAAGGGAAGGAGAACACTGATGTAACTCAATTAGCTGCAGTGTCATACTATCTGCAAATCCTTTAGGAATCTCTTGTAATGAACTGCAATTTTTGATAATTATGCGTTCAAGGCATGGGAAATAATCATCGGTCGCTCTCCAATAGTCAAGATGCAACTTCTCAAGGAGCAAGAATTTTAATTCAAGAAACCCAATCTCTGTTACTTCCCAGACAGTTTCTCCTACAATCTCACCACCTACAAAGGCATGAGCTTTCAATTGGAGCACCTCAAGTTTGGGCAACTTGCTAATGATTGTCATGTCCTCCCATGGTAGAAAAGTGCGACAAAGTGTCAGCTTCTTGAGATTTGGTGGGAAAGAACCCGGACATGGAAGCCTAAGAAACAAACCATCTGGTTCAGAGTTGTACGATGCAATACTTAGTGCCTCGAGCTCATGTAAATATATAAGATTATCTAGGCATTTGGGCTTCTTGTAAAAATCGCTTGTATTGCCACCAATTCCCAATTCCTTCACTTTCTTAATCCCTTCAAACGTTTTCTTGGTGCAACAACGAGGACTCATCCCAGAAACACTTTGCAAGTTTTCCAAAAAACAGTACATAACATCGTTGGCTGAAACCTTTGGAGGAGAATATAAATACATCCTTGTAGAGTGGAGATGTCTCAATTGAGACATCTTCCAAATTCCATTTGATAAATATATGGTTCCACTGAGTTCTGGAATATATTGGCGAAGAATAAAAGTTTGTAAGTTCCAAAGTTTGGAAATTGATGTATCTTCAGGAATCTCAACGGCTGTCACAGCCAAATACCTTAAAGAAACTAAGTGTAATATTTCACTAGGGAAATAACCGAAGCTCAATGTCTCTAAGTCCAATACTCTAAGAAGTATGAAATGGTCTAGTTCTAATTCAAGACGCCACTCTGTTATGTTGGAAGAAATATGAAGAGAACGTGTTATGATGTGAGTAATATCATCAAAAAAAATGAAAGATAAACAACCTCGCTTTGGATGAACTGACACCCACCGACAACCTTGAGAGGAAACCCTTCTGGATCCTTCATAAGTAACTGGATTTGCGACGTACAATAGATTCTCGCTTTCAGCTTCTCTCAAGCATAAATCATGGAGAAGATCATGAATCCTGCATGTCTTGATTTTGCCAGCCAAACTCTTCTTGCTAACAACAACTAGACTTTTATCAATAAGTTCATGTAACAGATTAGCAGCTACTTTTTCCAATCCCTCAAGCCCCTTCAGCTCTAAGAATCCTTCTGCAACCCATAATCTAATCAACTTCTTCACAGAAATCTCACTAGCTTTTGGGAAAACCCCAAAATACAGAAAACAAGCTTTCAAATGAGACGGAAGATGATTGTAGCTCAAAGAAAGCACTCCTGAGCAACGTTGATAATCATCAAGGTTTACTAATGAGCTGATGCTTTGAGCTACTTTCCTCCACTCGTCCAGCGTCCTCTTACTAGAGAGAGTCCCTGCAACCACAGAAATCATTAGTGGTAATCCTTTGCAATTTTCCACAACTTCCTTTGCAATATCTTCAAATCCAATCGGACAGACTTTTTGGTCAAACGCCTTTTGGCAAAACAAATTCCAACTTTCCTCTAGCTCCAGGAAACGCATTGGAAAAGGATCCTTAGGAAAGCTAGCATACTGAGCAACCTTCATGTCTCGAGTAGTTAACAATATCCTACTTTTATTACTATATTCTGGAAAGCATAGTCTAATCTCATCCCAGGCTTCCTTGCTCCATATGCATCCACAACAATCAAATACCTCCTACCCTTTAAGCTTTTCTGCAAGCGATCTGCAAGTGCATCATCGCTTACCTTATCAAGCATTTCTTTCACCCCAATAGCATCTTGAAGGAGGCCTAGAAGTATCCTTCTTAAACTGTAGTCCTTGGACACAGTAATCCATCCACGAACATCAAAAAAGCTCACAATTGAGGGATCAGACAACATCTTTTTGGCAAAAGTTGACTTACCTATGCCACCCATACCAACAATGGAGATGACTTCCAGTTGAGACGAGTGTCCCCTAAGTTGATCCCGCATGAGCTCTTGTTCAATGTTGTACCCCACCATATCATTTTCGATGGTTGAAACATGATATTGTGCTGAACTGGAAGCACGAGGTGAAAAAATTTCAGCTGACAGATTATTATTCTCCCGCTGCTTGATGAGCCGTTCCTTCACAGAATCAATGTCTTTTATAGCTTGTTGCATGATTTTAAGAAGCCTCCCATGGGCCTTTGTTGGAAGGTTGAAGACTCGTTGCAACATTTTAAGAAGCGTCTTCTGGGCCTCTCTTTGAATGCGCGACTCAACTTTGTCTTCTACATCTTGTGCTAAATCTCTTACTTTTTCTTGCAAATCCTTTGTTGGTTCATCATCACTATTGTCAAGAAGCTCTTGCAGAGATCTAACCTTCTTGTAGAGTAATCCCAAATGTTCTTTGTGACCCTCTTGAAGCTTTAAGCTGGATTGTGAAATCAGGTGTATTGTTCCCAACAGAGAAGTTACAGCAGCATAAGCAGCCATCTCTCTTGCTACTCTGGGATGTACCTTCAGAGATCTTCACAAGATTTTTGAATGAAGAAATTTACAGAAAATTGGCTCCCAGAAATGATATGTTTGACTACTGGTAAGATATCAAGAGGTGGTCAGTAATTTGTTAAATACTTCTTGATAATTTTACTCTAGTTTTCTACAAATATGGAAGCAATTCACACTGGAAACAATAAAGTATGATAAGTAGGAGGCCAGTACTACTAATTACAATGTAGTCAATATAGGAGGTCTTTCAAAACAATTGTTAAGTTTTCTATAGCTGGGCAGAGGCAGTGACTTTTTCTTGGTTTTGATTTTTCATTTCAAAAGCTGAAGACCTGAGAATCTTATGTCCTAAAGTTTGAAAATTGAATACCAAATATGAAGCTTTCTGCAATACTCATTGGCACAGTGTGGACATGGCAAAAGAAAATAACAAAAACAAACAAAAGAGGGGGCAAATATGCAATACATATAGTCTCTGTGTTCACACACCACTTTCTTTGTATTGAATGCTTTTTCTTTTATATATATAAGGAAAAAAATCTTATTCAGCCTCACATGTTTTCTATAAGGTCTCAACAACTAGAAATCTAGAATATCGAAACAGTGAAGCCAAAAAAATATATACTAATATTGCAATAGACAAAAAATGCTATAAGAAAAACAGAAAAAGAGATGATATATTACCTGCTTCCAAAAAATGTCATAAAGTTAATTAACCTATTGAAATAAGAAAGTTATATGTGAAAGTGGGTGGGGGTTGAATTGCACTGATTCAACTCAAATCTAAAAATGTTTTCTTTTTAGACCACTTTGATGAAGTTTCAAAAACACTTTTTTCTAAATCTTGTTCCAATAATTTTCAATGAGGAATAATAGTTCAATAAGATTTGATTTATAGATATAGACCAATATCAGAAATACAGAAATAAAACAAAGGTGGCACCAGTAATTTTATACTGGTTTGGGTCACCAATGTGGTGCGCATTCCAGTTCCCGACTCCCAAGGGAGTTGTATTACTGCTCTTATTTAAATTGATCACAAGAAACAACTGGTTTTCACATGGTCACCACAAACTTGTGGTTTTTACTTGCGCACCAGAACAATTACAAGTTGGTTTGTACTTGCTTACCAACAACAAAATTCTCCAACGGTTTTAACTCGCTCACCACCCAACAATTACAAGAAGTAGAAAGAAAAAGGGGAGTTTCACAACCATTTAAATTCAACAACCGAGCTTTGCACTTACAGCATTACAACATTAATAAGGTTATGGTGGACATTGTGGATAAACTCAGAAATGTACAATCTCTACAAAGATTTACATGAGGATAGAAAGAAACCTTTTCGTTTCATATCTGCAAAAGTAACTTCAGAGTTTGGTCGGCTCCCTTTTATACTCAAAAGCCTTCAATGTCTCTCTGTAGCTTTTTTAGATGCCTTTCTCGTCCTTTGGTAAGACCTGTATACACACTACCCTCCCCAGACCCCACTTGTGGGAATACACTGGGTTTGTTGTTGTTTCTCGTCCTTTGGGCGTTTTTCCTTGGAATCAGCTTAGTTGACAATATTCTCTTCCTTCATGCCTTGTAAACATGCTCCTCTTTGTTAATGAAATTTAAACTCTTGCCTTCTACCGTGCCTTCGTTGTGAATAGAAATTCTTAAGCTCTAACGGCATCACTGAATGCTCTTTGATTACTCCGTGCATATCTCTAGGTTTGCATGTGAACAGTCCTCTTGGATTTTCTTACTGACTTGGCGGTACTGTTATCTGGGTGCCTTAGTGTAATGTTCTTTCTCACATGCTGATATGCATCTTCAGATAGTCCCTTGATTATTTCTTTGGGTAATTAATGAAGCTGCATCTTGCTCATCTTTATCAAACTATTCGATCCAATCTTCTTTTCTTATCATCTGGCTTGATTTACAGTCTCTTTCATTCAGCTCGACATATTTTCATCATCTATCCAAGTGATTTCTGTTCCTTCGTGAGTTGGCTTGTTGTCCAAACAGATTTTCCTGTCAAGAGAATATAATGTTCGTCTATTCGAAATACTGGAATATCTCTTTTTTATCATTATCAAAATACTTCAGAGGTTAACAATCTACACCTTTTTTTATGATGTCAAAACTTCTTCAAAAACAATTGACGAGAGGTAAGAAGTACTCCCTGATGTTTGTGTTTCATTTTTCACTGCATTTGTCGAAACTTTGCTCTGAGTTGATGCTTGCTCCCCCTCAATTTGTACCTGGACCTGTGTCTCTGGCTTTTTAATTGATGTATTCACAGAATCTATCTTGGACATTAGATAATATGTCCACTTCTCTCCCCCTTTTTGTCATTAGTAAAAAGGAGGATTGCATTTAAGCACACAATGATCTGTACATTGCCCGTAACAATCATCTGTCTTCAGAGGGATCAAGAAATCACAACCATTTTAGTTCCCATTAGCATGTACAGGTCATATCAGATCCATCATAGATTCTATGTTGTTTCAGATAACGAATTGCTTTTTCCTTGGCTCCAAAAAGATATGTGTTTCCTCTCCGATAAACTGCCCATTGGATACAGAGTACTGTTCTCCATATTCTCTTGAGTTGCTTCTTTATAGTAGGGAACCTAGATGAAGTACTGGCCATCTATCAGAGAAAAAAGAACGAACAAATCTTGTAGCATACCCAAGAATTCTTCAATTTCTTCTGGGAAAGATGATTAATCATCTGCTTCTCATGTTCCATGAATAGCCCAGGACATTGAAGAATATCCAGAAAGGCATTTAGGGAATCGGCCTGATTCTATCATCAGCTTCTCACATTCAGTGAATAGCTGGGACATTAAGGAATATACAGAAGGGAATTTCGGGAATCGGCCTGATTCTATCTTGTTTTGTTTAGTTTGAAGAAAGGAAGGATCCAAAATAATCAATCTTTTTTTCATTGTTGAATCTCTTCCCAGCATAACAGAGCTTCCTTTAATGTGCACAGCAGAGTTCACTGTACTCCATGTAGTTAAAAAAATAAGCAGCATATCTGCTATGATGTGTTGCAATTCACTAATAGAAGAGTTGATGATGACAAAATTTTGTGCCAATACAAGCCATGAGAACTCCAAGCTGCTGCTTCAGTTGACTCACTCTCAAAAGGATATAGACAATACATAACTCACCAATATTTTTTGTAGATGATTGGAAGTAAAAGGGGAAAAATCACTGATTTTATCTATTGGTACTTCCTAATATGCATATCTCCTATTTCCACATGGATCAATAAACTGCACCATATAAGTTTTCTCGACTTGAAGATAATAGGTGCAAAGAAATTTAACTTTTTGATTTAGCTTGTCTATCAATCAACCTGTTATAAGTAGCAATATCAGGTATAAACCCCAAATCCAACATTTCTTCCACCAGTGCTTCCGATTCCTTCTTTTTACCCTCCCTCTTAAAACCTGATATCAAAATATTGTACGTCACAGCCTCAGGATCCAAACCCTTGTTTAAACCCAATAACCTCATCTCATTCGCTTCCTTCATTCTTCCTGCATCACACATGTCACTAAGTAGACAATTAAAGGTTACACTATCCGGAAGCATACATTCCTGCAGCATTTTCTCCATAATTTTATATGCTTCATCAATTCTTCTTGTTCTCCTTAAACCTTCAATCAAGGTTGTACAAGCAATTAAGCTTGGAGAACTCCCATTCCTCCATAACTCATTCGCCAATTCCATTGCTCTGGCCACATTCCCTTCACAACAAAGCCTCTCAATTAACCCAAAATAATCAAATGTTCTTGGCAGCAACCGTTTCCTTGAAAAGTCAACCAGTAAATCGCACGCTTTCAACATCATTCCCTTCCTGCAAAGACCATCAACCAAAATCTCACAAGTCACTGCAGAAATCTCCCATCCCATCTCCGTCATCTCATAGGCCATCCCAATCCCCTCTTCAATCTTACCATCCAAAAGAAACCATTTAATTAAAGTATTAAAGCTAACTACATTTGGTGCACATCCATGAGTTTTCATCTCTTTAAACATTTGCAAAGCCAAGCCCAATTGCGAGTTCTTACAGTACCCAGCAATCAGAGTATTGAACGTAATTACATCAGGCTTCACTCTTTCTCTAATCATCCTATTGTAAAACTCCAGAGCCTTATCAAAATGCTTAAACTTCACAAATCCATGAATTATTATATTGTAAACAGCAACATCAGGCTTCCCATCAATCGATCTTCTCATTGTGTCAAAAGCTAACAATGCATCATCAAATCTACCAGCCTTGCAATAAGCATTAATGGCAAAACGAAAAATAGGTTCAGTTTTGGGGCAAGAGAAAATACCGTCAGCACACGGGCAGGGATTAGAAGCAATAAATTGAAGGAGAGAAGTAAGAAATTGGAGGCGGTGGGTGATGGCCAGCGTGCGGACCATCCACTCAAAGGTGGAGTGATCATGGCGGAAAGAATCAACAGAAGCAGCATAGTTGAAGAGGTAGAAGTCAAGGTTAGTGAGGACAGGGTGGTAATGGACGTGATTCTTGAGGAAAGTAAGAAAATCTTTGGCCGTGAAAGAAGGTTTAAGGTGGGTTTCCATGAGTTGGTTCAGTTGGTTTTGGGCAACAGGGGTGAGGTTGTTGGTGGTGCACACTGAGGAATCTATCGTTCTCAATGCAAGAGGTAACAGTGAAGTCCGATCAGAAGCGGTTTGTTTTGGAATGGATCTGAGAAATTTCTGAAATCCCATTTTCTCTTTGTGCTGCGTCCCTCGGCTGACTTTGGCGTCCTTCACTTCTCCAGTAGCTAACTTTTCATGTAAACCCTGTAAAATGAAATTATGTCATTCTAATATCAATCTAACAATTAGTTACTTTGATGTGGAGATTGCATTAGCTAGATCACTAAGAAGAAACAAATTACTACTATATTTTCATGCTTCAGTTTTTCAACCATGTTCAAACAACTAATAGACCCACTCCTGCTACATGTTAGAACTTCAAAAGGTCCAACCGAAGCAATCAAAGCAAAAATATCTCATCAAATTTTGTGAATCTAGAAACAACATCATTGTAATCAACACATGGTCTTAAGTATCTGGCATAAATATTACATATATACAATATATCACAATGTCAAATCACACAAAACCAACATGGTTCGATCTAGCCATTGAGACTATGCTGCCTCTCCGGTAAGTTCAATTCCATCCCTTTTTTTAAGGAAGCAGTCATTCCATGTCAACGAGTGAACATTATTAGGTCTGAACAAAATAATCACCTTAACTATTGTGAAGAGTTTCCATATGAGAAGTCAATCGAACAATATAAGGTTCCACAATTTCATAGATAAGCTATGAAACACTCAGATGTCTCACTAAACCATACTCATTGTTCAACATAAATTATCTTGACAATGAAAAATGCAGAAATACTTCTCAAACTTATTTCAAAAATAAACTAGCAACAGTTGCACTAAAGAACCAAGATCATGTCGCCTACAGAAGCATATTGGTATACATTCGAGCAGGAATAATAACTATATTACCAAATTGACTCGAACTAAGAATTAGCTAAGATCAGCACATAAAAGCGTAAACTTGGTACCGTAAAAAACAATAAGAATATATTGAAAGAGCACCAACCAGCTTTAACCTAAAGAATGGCGAAGGAAGAGGAGGAAAAGAGATCTTTCACAAATTCTGGATATATGTGCTTAACCTTTTGCCATGTGAAATTTCAGTTGCATAATGGAGTGTGAAGCTTGACTAGAATCAATCCTGTTAACAGCACAAAGAGCTTCAAGAAGGCACTCTATTAGGCTAATATGCTTTTCCAACCTAAGCTCTATTGATAAAAGATAGAATGGAAAAGGGCCAAAAATGTGGACTATTAGTGCTCCATGTGAAATAAATAGGACTAGTTTGAGTTAAAGTCCAAAGATACTGGACTATTTTGGGCCTTTTCTCTTTTAAATCCGTGGAAAAAAGAATGAAATTTTTCTAAATTTAAAAATAATTTAACTTAAATTTCTTATTTTACTCTAGTATACTCATTAAATAGTGTATGTCATCATTGTCATGTTTAACATGTAAGTTTTTTTTTTTTTAAATAAGGGTAGTGTTGTTGCCAACTTATGAATGCAAACACAATTTCTTACTATCTCTGTTAAATTCCTATTATGTCCTTATTTTTGCTGATTATGTCATTCTGAGAAGAGGTTACCCAAAGTCATTTGGCTTGTTCCTTCGTAGTTATTTTGACAACCTAATACACTCCAAGTCGTCGGAGATTTTGATGTTTCAGTCACCTACTTTTCCACCTGAATCTTATCATTCAAGGTATTGGCGTAGTTGGAAAGTGTTGTTTTATCCTCTATTTTGTTACCCTTTTGTTCCAATTTTGTCACCTTTAGATTGAAATCTCTAACTACATTGAGTTGGGTTTAGCAATTTTAGCCTACTGTGTAAGATCAGGGATTTCACAATGGCTTTTTTTTTTTTGGGACTTTCACGATGGCTTCAATTGAAAATAACAATTTATTTCCGTACTGAAATGAAATATAATCATAAGTTTAAGGGAGCTTTTTTTACTTTGCTTTTTCATTATCCTTTGCTACTCATGAGTACCGGTTGGATATACATTGGTTTAACTAATTACCCCCTTCGCAAATCTTTTAACGACTTGTTTTTCTTTTTATGACGGTGGTGTTCGGGCCAGCTTGTGGCTACTTTAGCTATTTCACCGGGTACATGCTACTTCCCTTCAACACATGTATCATCACTTAGGCACATGAGAAGAAATCAGCTAGTGTTTTTTGTCTCCGTTGGAATTTGAACCTGAGACCCCATCGTTCTTCTCCCGCTTCATTGACCACTAGGTTACACTCTTGGATGCACAAATCTTTTAACGATTAGTAAGGATAATTGTTTTTTTTTTAAAAATCTTTTACGCCCTCGGAGCTTTGGTCTAGTGGTAAGAGCATAGCAATAATGTGTGGGTTAGGCACACGTTGTCACACCTCCTTTTTCCCGAAGGGATAGGGGAGTTTTTACATTAATCGAAATGGAATTATTTATTTAATTCAGAGTCGCCACTTGGAATAATTTATGGTGTCCCAAGTCACCGATTTATTTTAAATCCCAAATCGAGGAAATTGACTCTTATTTATGGTCTGCGAACACAGAAGAGCGGGTAAGGAATTCTATTAACCCGGGAGAAGGTGTGAGGCACTCCCGAGTTACGTGGTTTTAGCACGGTTGCTCAACTATTATAATTATCCTAATTATCTGATTTAATACATATTTGAAACCTATTGTGCATTTTTACTTTTTAACCGCTTATAGTATTTATGAAATTTGTTTGAACAAGTCGCGATGTCGTGCACTCGTTTGTTTTTGTACATATTGCGAATCGCGCCACGTGAAACGTACCCGCGATTCACAACATGTTAATTTTTTTATTATTCGAAGTTGTGGTCAAGTCGCGTGAAACGCACACTCTAATTGGGGGTTATGTATCATGACTATGCCACGGGAACCGTACCCATAGTCACGATGATTTATTTATTAAGTGCGCCTAAAGCAAGCTACGAATATTTATAAGTTGTTTATTTTCCTACGTTTGGAATCAAGGCGAAAGCCCAAAACCATGGAACTCAATTAGGGACAAAAATGTGCAGATTACTACTTAAAAGATAACTGATGGGTTTCACATAATGGAGCCCATATGCTCCAAATATTAAAAGTTTTTTACAAACTTGGAATTGTTATGCTATTAACCCAGTTAAGCTAACTTTGCATTGTGAAATTAAATGAATACAAATCAGCACACGCAATGCCAAATACACACGGCTGCTCATGTCATTACAAAACTTTAATTAGAATAACAGTAGGTGATTCATGCTTTGCCTTAGTTACACTTATTACATCAGAAAAATTACCATTACCCTTTCCCTTCACATAATCCCTCCATCACGCCAATTTCAAACAACTATTGGCAAAAATTATAAGCTTACACATCTAATTATCAGCACCAAGGAAATGTTTGAATCATCACATACTAGAAACAGGTTTTATCAAACTTACGATTAATGACAGGTTTAGTGAACATTCAAAATGCATCATTCGCATAGAGCATCATTGTCAGAGACGGAGTATGGGAAATAGTATAATTTTAAAAACAATTTCAACTTCATTCAACTAAAAAATCATAAAAATACAGAACGTACCTAGACTGTAAAGAAGAATAATCAACAGAAATCCACCAAATAAAGGTTTGGATTGGAGAGTGCAACTCGGCTGGTTGAACAGTGCAATCACCAACAAATTTGCCAAACAGAAGCGAAATCCAAACCAAACAGAGCTCAATACGGTTGCAGCAACAAACAGCGACAATACAGCGATTCCACCGCTCAAAACGAATTTCAGAAACCCGGGAAGAAAGAAATCGAGCTTTGAAATCAGTTCTCTTCAAACCCCGCTTGAAAATTCCAGTTTTTCTTCTTATCTTTTTTAGCTTATGATTTTCAGATCTGGTTTGGGTGTCCTATCAGTTACTACTAGATGGCTTAGGCGTGTGTGAGAGTGAGGAGTACTGTGTGAGGGATTCGGTGAGAGAGCCGGAGGAGGAGAGGCGAATCTACTGTGAACTTGGTCTAAACGACGTCGTTTAGTAACTGGGCCGGGCGGGTTGGGCAGCAAAGGCATTTGGACGGACCTGGTGAACTTGGGCTACCAAAATCTTAGCCCAAAATACTGTAAATGTCCAACACCCTTTTCTTTTACTCTCGAAATTAGACCACCTATTCTAATTTGAACTAATTTTGCACCATTAACCTAATTATTAATTTTCAACTACCAACTAAATAATTAACTATATTAAAACTAATTAATTAAGACTAAGAAATGCAAGGAAGATGCCAAAAAATAACTAATGTATATTTTATGACTATTATTATAATTATGCCGTTAACCTATGATTGATTCCTAAATGCAAGTGGCACACTAAATAAAATATTTTTGATGATTTTTATGATTTAAAACACTCCTAAATATGCATAAACAATGTGAAAAATGCAAAACAAATAAAAGAAACCCCCCAAATTTATAAGACAATTAAATTTATTTTTAGACTATTTTTAAAAGTAATTTTTTATATTGTGCAAAAATTACGTGCTCATGCACGTCACAAGTTTAATCCTTGTTGCAAATAAAAGTCTGGTATTAAGAGGGGCATGCCCAATTATTCATCAAGTATCGAACCTTGAGCCATAGGTCCTCGGGACTTTTTCGGTTATCACCAAAAATGTTATTCTATCTTTTATTAATAGAAAGCTATTAATAGGAAGTTTGAATTAGGAAGTTAGAGGGGCGGACCCATTAAACAACTTGCGCCACTTGGTGGATTTCTTGGTTATCAAAAGGAAAATGTTATTCTATCTTCGGAAAAGCGCCATAAATGCCCATGGCAAGTTTTTTTATTTAAAAATAAAAAATCTTCATTCCAGATGGCAACAACTAACTTGCCACAACCATATCCAACTGGTCCCACATCCGATTTCGAAAATCCACGTGTCTGGCTCAGAATAAACACAAACTAAAACAAGTTCTCCATTGAGTCCCTTCGGAATGCCAAAATCAGATGGCCACTTACGTCATCGCCGGCGGCGGCGCCACCACCACTGCTTTCATCAGAAATCCTCGCCGTAGCTCCTCTTCAGATGCTCACTTAAGCTCTCAGCTAGCACTTAACTGTCCTCAAAATCGCTCTAACCGTCGCCGGACGTCGAAACAGTTTTCGCCAATTTATGCTTCCGTTTCCACTTCCCCGGCGCCGGTGACTAAGCCTGATGACCTCGTCGGCTCCATTCTTTCCAAGGTGCATCTATTGGAATTTATTTGCTGTCGCATATTTCGAAGAAAATAGGAAAAATGAAGAAATAATGAAAACAATTCAGCTCTTGCAAAAACTGAAAAACAGGGTCGTTTGTTCTTTATGCTAAATGGAGTAGCTTTTTCTTAACTTTTTTTTTTTTTTTTGCTTTTCTTATGGTGTTTTAAGTGCCTTTCATTTAGGACAATTGCAGCAAATGATAGCCTGTTTCGGGGTAATTCTAATTTTATAAATTTGGATATTAATGAGAAATTGTGATCAATTTATCACATTTGATTGTTTCGAATCGGGTTAGGTACAAAGGCAGAGGTAGGGTACACCTTAGGGGCTCGACCGAAACTAGTGTCTTAAGAAATCCATTGAATATATTACTGTATTAGTTTAGAACCGAGTAATAGAAAGAGTAGAATTCCGAATCCATAAGCTTCAAATACTTGCTCCGCCTCTGGTTAGGTAGCCAAGTGTACTAAGATTCAGCACAACCTTGGCCTATCTTGGCACTTTGCCGTGCACTTTGGTAAAACAACTTATACTCTATAATTCAGAAAGAACCCAAAAGAAAAAAAGAAGCAATATAAAACCTCTATATGTGCATTGCATAGTCTCAACTAATTTAACATCAGTGCTAAGTTTTGAGCCTCAAATAGTTTGGTAAAATTGGCTAGTGTCCTTATAGATTGTAAATTGCTTGCCAAAAATTTTCAGGAGATCATGACAAACACTCTTAAGAGACTAACTGAATTGCTGCTTCATAAAGTGGTGAAACTAACATCTCAAGTTAAGAGGAAAACTCTAGGTCATACTTACCCAACCACAGGGAAATGCCTTATATAGAGGCAGTTTGTCAACTGAATAATTGCATTCTGAGTACTACTGTTTGGAAGTCTTAGTAACATCAACTGAGCATCATCACTTAACCAGGTTATGCAAACAGATCGAGGGGTTTCCCTGACAAGGGATGAGCACAAAAGGGTAGCCGAAGTGGCTCAAGAATTGCAACGTTTTTGTGTGGATGAACCTGTGAAATGCCCTCTAATATTCGGAGGTAAACTTTAGTGTTATTTTTTAGTAGAAACAGAATTCCATTAAACTCTCTATGTGCCCTTGCAGATTGATATTTCCGTGGTCTTTTTCCTATTTCCCCTCTTTGGACATATATTAATTATCAGAAGTAATTTTCTTTGTTAACCTAGCATGTCTGGCCTAGTTATTTTTCCTCATAAGTACAGTATCCCTATTTCTTGTTAAGCATCGAGTGTGCCATTCTTCTGAACAAGTTCCTTCCAATTCCTTCTGTTTGGTTTAGAGCAATTTGTGCATGCAAATTAACATACTCAGCAGATGATCTAGAGTTTTCACTTAATAAGTCTGCAGAATATGATCACTGACGAAATACTGTGTTATAATGCATGATTCTGTATACCATAGAACAAAATGCACCAAAATAGTGAATAACCTCTGCAGTTATATGTTCGCTAACTTGAAAACATCGGCATCTAGCACCAGTTAAGGAAGTTGGATGATCATGTTGCCTATTTACACAGAGCATCAAATGTTTTGTTTGATAAGTAAAATAACTTCTTTTTTAAAATTTGGACACCCCTTGTGTGATTATCATGTTTTGTGATTACAGAGCAGGCCTGAGATGATTATTAGAATGGTGATTCAAGAGGTGTATGCAAGAGGTCTCATGAGAAGTAAGATGCAGAAGGAATTAGAGAGGCTCAATTTCAACCCATGAATTTAGATACTGTGGTCGGGAGGTTCAGTAGATAGTTTTGCTGCTCTATGTTTGGGGCTTTATGTCCAAACTGCAGATTTACTGGGTTTTTTTGTTTTGAGCTGTATATATTCCTGCTTTGGTAATAAAGTCTTTATTTACCAAAAACAAATATGAGTTTGTGTGTGTATATGTGTGTGTGCGCGCTTCTGTGCGTGCTCTTTTTGCACTGAACTATAAGTTGTTCTGCTGACAAAAGATGTTAGTTACTTCTCTGGTTTCCTGAACTGCAATTCTAGCAGTTTTGTGCATAAATGCCGTTGTTATTTTAACCATGTCTTATAGCAAATCAGCTTCTAAACTGCAACTAATAATGAATTCCTTGCAGAATGGGATGTAGTGTACTGCTCAAATCCCACTTCACCTGGGGGTGGCTATCGGAGTGCGTTTGGTCGCCTTTTCTTCAAAACAAACGAAATGATTCAGGCTGTTGAAGCCCCTGACATTGTCAGGAACAGAGTGTCCTTTTCACTTTTTGGTTTCCTTGATGGGGAGGTTTCCTTAAAAGGTACGAAAACATATCCTATCTTTCAAATTTATCTCTTCTTAAAAGTTCTTTTCTCCTTTATAGAGTAGAAATGTCGGTGTGTTTATATGGTAAGTGTGACTTGCTGAATCAAATGCCAAACATAACAACGTGGACGCTCACACTCAGTTGACACATAATTGCTTGTAATTTGCATATTTTCTAAGAAATATACAGACATCTCACTGTTTCTGGCTTCTAAGTTATTTGTCCTTTTTGTTCTCAATCTGTTATATGAAGTCCTAAATAAGAATGTTGTAAATAGACACTTAAGAGTGTGGCCTAGTGGTCAATGAAGTGGGTTGAGAACCATACGGTCTCAGGTTCAAATCCAGCGGAGACAAAAAATACTAGGTAATTACTTTTCATCTGTCCAAGCTTTCATGGACAGAGTTACCTGGTACCTGTTGCTGGTGGGAGATAGCAGATGTCCCGTAGAATTAATTGAGGTAACCCGGACACCACGGTTATCCCCGAAAAAATATGAAAGCTATGGGATCAGTGAAGTACCTTCTCCCCACTAGAACTCAAAATGTTTCTACCAGCAATTTCATCTGTTTACTATTTCCTGCATTACACCACATGGCCCTAATCTAGTCAACCAATCAATCGATCGAACAAGCCTTAATAGCAAACTACTTGAAGGTGACTATATGAATCCTCTATATCCATCCTGGTCCATTTTATTTCAAGACATACATAGTACTTGGTCTTTCTAAGGCAAACTATAGGTTATCTAAATCTCAGACTTGTTCTAGCACTGATTCTTTAAGCAAACCAAAATAAAATTGAAAGAAAATTCAGTGCAAATATGAACCTGAGGTTTATCACAACAACTAAGCCTTAGTACCAACTAGTTGGCATCGCCTAAGTGAATCATTTGCTTCTATAATGTTCTACTTTTAGGTATATATGCAATTTAGTCTCATGAACAAATGGTGCCTATTTTCTGTGGTAGGTAGCAAAGTAGTGAAAATCAATTGCTACAATAACGATTTCTTAGATTTGGTATCAGTATAGCAAAGGTTAGCATATGATATGTACTTTAATTCATGCCCAGGACAGAACTCGATACCTCAGTTCAAGGTCTAGACTAGTTCATGATGCGTGTCCAGTTCTTTTACCATTCTAATCTGGGATTTTTCTAACCATCAGCTGTGTCATGCAGGAAAATTAAACGTCCTAGATGAAAAATGGATACAAGTTGTTTTCGAGCCGCCTGAACTCAAGGTAGGGGCACTAGATTTCCAGTATGGTGGCGAGAGTGAAGTTAAATTAGAGATCACATACATTGACGAGAAGATCAGGTTGGGAAAAGGCTCCAGAGGTTCCTTGTTTGTGTTTCAAAGACGCAAACCTTGAAAAGGGTGTCGTTTAAGCTACTCTTCCTTATATGCTATACACCTGATTCTATGTACAAACAGATCTTTGAAAGTGAAATCCAAATTAAACATTGTTTAGAGAGAACGCATCACGTTATTCTGGATGTGTAATGTAAAATATTGTCACCTTCTTTCAGCCATGTAATCAACAAAAGATGTACTTACCCCAGTAAAATTGCTCATCTCTGATTCAACTTTGCCAGATATTGTTCGTTACTTGTGAGTTCTTAGCTACAGAAGAGTGAGTTTCATGTAGATTTTGTGTTATGCAATTCTGTTTTGATAAAAGCTGGAACAAGAACCATTGAACCAAAGAACTCCACTTTATAATCTAAAAAGTCATTGGTTTACAAACAAGTTAAAAAAAGAAAAGGTCCAACTTTTCCGAATTTCTTAAATTTTGTCATACATTACCTTTTTGGTCCATTTATATCCTTGTCATTAGCAAATCGTCTCGTATTTGCCCCTGCCATTAACGTAACTTTGGCATGAAATGGGCGGACTCCATGTTTTCAAATTCTTCGAGGAAAAATCCAAATTTGCCCCTCAACTTTTGGCTATATTACCCTCATCTTGTAGGTAAGGAATTGAGCAAAAAACAAAGCTATTTTCTTGACAAGATTAATATTAGATCAAAAGTTTATCCGAAGGTAAAATTGCTCAACTTTAAATAGTGTAAGGGCAAATTTGACCATTTTCTCCATAATACATAGATTATAACATAACAAATAATTAGCACTAAATTGCATACATTTAGTGAATCAATTTTCACAAATGTTTACTGGACTCTGATTTCAACTACTCTTTTTTTTTTAAATTTGAACTCAAATATTATCCGAACACTTACTAAAATGTGTTGGTCCGTCAGAAATAGTCTCTTTGTCTTCACAAGGTAGGGGTAAGGTATGTGTACACACTACCCTCCTCAGACCCCACTTGTAAGATTACATTGGGTATGTTGTTGTTTGTCGTTACTTACTAAAATGTGTAAACATGCATTCTCTTATAAATTAGATATATATTTCTCCTTAACAATGCCCTTTGTCATCTTGAAGAACCACGATTTGTATAATAATCTCGCTCTGAGGAATATCATAGTAAAAGAACTAATGCAATTTTCTTCCTTGCCATAAAACAAATCCCAACGAAAAGAGTCATTAATTGTGTTACACTTTCATATCATTGTAGTTTTAAAATCACCCCTCTGTCGTACCAAAACAAAAAAACCGCATGTCGTATAAAGTGGAGGTTGCAGAATTTTCACCAACGAGATTCAAAAAGTAAACACACGAAGAAGCTAAAGGATTCAACATCTATATGTACATGGAAAAAAATTGATCTTATATACACTATATAATTTTTGGGCGAAGGGGGTTCGACTGAACCCCTTCTACCCACCTAGCTCCGCCCCTGGGCGTATATATGCGCAAGTTTTATGTGACAAGAGGGGAAATGGTAAAAAAAGAAAAAAATGGCAGCCTCATTTATTAGCAGTTGTTACTATTTACTATCCTGATTTTATTTTATTGACTAAATTTTTTTAATTTATGTTGGAATGTGATTTTTATTCTTATTAAAAATTTAGTTTATATTAAGTGCTTTTATCCGGTGTAAAATAATAGCATGTAGGTACCCGCATGGGCTATGCGGACGAAGGTTTATACAAAGAGTGTATTAATCAGAGGCAGACCCAAGATTCGAAGGTTGCGGGTGCCACTACTTTATGTATACAGTATAGCTACTACTATCTACAAAGACCGAATAGGAAGGATGGATCGATTTGGTTAGTTTTTGATTAGTTTGAATATATCTTTAATTCAAAAAATAAATAAGTTCAATTTTAGTTCAGTTCTTACGCTTAATTTAAATATATTCCAAAAAAATGGCAAAAGAAAAATAACATTTCATGAAAGAGCGCCTCTGATAAAAAATTTATTTAAAAGAATAGCTTAATTACTACATATTTTTCGTTTCACTAAATTAATTTACCTTTATTGTTCATGGGTTAATATTTTCATCTTAATTGTCATGTTATATGACAATTATTTTCAAAGCAAAATCGTGACGTTCAATTTATAATAATCAACTCTAAACGACTATTGACCAAGCTATTTAATTTTTTCTTTTTCAAAACTTAGTAGAAGATGTTATGCAAATTACACTTCAATATATAAAATTAATATCGTATCATTAAAAAGAGAGAAATTATATGTTAAGTAAAGCCCATTCAAATTACCTATAGGAAAAAATTATTCATGAAATAAGGTATAATGATTGAAACAAATGAGGACTAGTATACAAAAGTTTGAAAAATGAAGAAGAAGAGAGAGAGACTTAGCAAATAAAAGGAAAGAAGGGAGGAAAAGAAAACAAAAGAAAAAAAAGGAAAAAAGAGGTGAGGTCGAGAAAATGAAGGGAAAAAAAAGGAAAAAGAGGTGAGGCCCTAGGTGATGCCGAGAGTCTATCGGAAACAGTCTCTCTATCTCTATAAGATAGGGGTAAGGTCTGCGTACATACTACCCTCCCCAGACCCCATTTATGGGATTAAACTGGGCTCGTTGTTGTTGTTGTTTCCCTAGAGCCCAAGTGAGAATTAAGGAAATCTTTATCGAACAAAACGAAAAAAAAAAAAAAAAAGACAAAGAAGATGTGCTACATCAAGGATTCAAACTCGCATTCGTGACGCCAACAAAAGCATTTAGACTTGACACTAAACCAGTGGCACCTCTGCCTACTTCATGATTTCTAGGTGCCACTCTAACAATATATTTATTTTTTCATAGCTATCTCATATACATACTTAGAATTTTAACGAAGCGAGCGGGTGGTGTAGCACCCCTACCTCATAAGGTAGATCCACCCCTAGTATTAACAGACGTGGGCGGATGCACCATAGAACTATCGGGTTCAACTGAACCCAATACTTTCGATGCAGAACATAAATTTATGTATAAAAAATCACTAAAATAGCAATAAATAGTAAATATGAATACACAACTTTAAATGTTGAACCCATAGAACTAAAATTCTAGATCCGCTTCCGTTAACAGAAGCATTGGAACAAGCCGCACAACTAATGGAATCACATGAACGTTGGTGCCAAAGCATGTGAAATCACATAAGAATTAGTAATACGACTTTTCTGAGAATCAAGATATATCCAAAAACAAGAAATAGTGTCCAACTGCTATACTGCAAATCATCTTGATTTCAAGACTTATCGGTCCATAGCATGCACATGACTATTAGACAGAGAGAGAAATGAAGTTTACAAAGATAAAAATGTGCAACCCGACATGTTAAAAGAAACTTAAAAACAAGGTAGTTCATCCGAAAGTCCTCCCTCTTTATATGGCCGATTTGGTAAGATAATCAGACTTGGGTAATTGTACGCTGCGCAAGCACTTTGAAGTACTTTAGATCTTCTTTTAAAATACATATGACATCAATCGTATCTTCACATATAAATGGAGTAGTTATTAGACAAAATTTAAAAGAGAAAAAAAAGATGTTAGCCTTAAACTAATTAGGCGCCTCGCTGGTCATTTTGACATTTCAAGCATGGTCAAAAAATATTTCTTTGAAAATAGTAGCATGAACCCCTTTGTGCACTGCCTCCTTGCCTAGAAAGAGTGAGAAAAAAAGAAAAAGTTAGTAATTATAAAATAAGACTTATTAGTTAGAGATTCATATATTATATAATATTAGTTAGAGATTCATATATTATATAATACTTACCCAATTACTCTTCTAAAAGTTATTTCAATACTCTACATTCTTTTTTTATTTTCATTATAGGAATTAGATTCATAACGATAAAAATAATTTTTTCTCTAGCCACTTCCTAAATAGGGTTAAGGGTTCAATGAAATCAAAAGAAACTGTTGGATACTGTCGAAGGAAACTTGCCCCTTGAAACATACGGACAGTCCCTGTTGAGTAGATTTAAATCCTCAATGCACTTGTCCACGTGATGTCATTTCATGAACTTTAATGCCATAATATCCTAGGGTCGGTCATCCACGGTCAAACTGCAATTAGATATCACCGATAACAACTTCCCCAAGTACATAGGAGACCTTTTCACCCCGATCCTTGTCTTTAGCCATTATCACTGCTGAATAGTATTATTATGTCAATTAGAAAGTATTGCCAAAACAATGCAAACTAAAAAACTAAACTCAGCTTACTTACACATACAAAAAAAAGAAAAAGAAAAAAACACAGATAGACATTCAACACAAAATAAGTCGAATGGACCTTAGGCATACACTCGTAAGCGTAAACAACAACTTAGAGCAAGCTCTAGATTTAAATCGCAGAGGGAGATAACATGCAAGACCAAATAAGTCAGAGAAGTAATAAGGGCATTAAAAACAAAAGGCACAAAAATACAAGATAACAATGAAAGTTGGAAAATGCTAGAATCGAAATAAGAACATGAGATGGAAACATGCAAGAAGAAACAAGTCGCAGTCGAATAAATAGAAAGCCTAGACGTAAATAGAAAACATAAAAAGAAAAGAAAAAAGAAAAAAACGTGAAGACTAAAAAAAGTAAGAATAAAAAAGAGTGAACCTTAGATTATATGTAGCTCGAAGACTCGAAAAAATAAGAATCACAGATTACTAGATTCAAGAAGAAACAACCTGAACAAGCGAACATGAAGAGAAAACTTACTTACGGTCATGTAAGCATAAGCAGAAAAGTCAGAAAGAAAAACTTTACCTAAAGCTGGCAACGGTTTGTAATGGACAACTGTGGTTCATTAAAATTAAATGTCTAAAGTCAAATTTTAATAAGAGATTTTTCTTTATATTTGATGTTTATACTGTACTATTCTTTCAAGACATAAAGTTTTAAACTTCACAACAAATATTTGTTAGTAATATTTATTTATATTGTTAAGAGTTAATTAAAATTAATAAGATGCTAGCCATGTTTTGTATACATGACCTTGGATCTTATTGTAAAAATATTTATTACCAATAAAAAGATAGAATAGTTTAATTCAAAGTTCTAAAATAATTTTATAAAAAAATAATATTTATTTGTTCATGTGTTATTGCCTAATTATGTTTTTAGTCCATGTGATATCCCACTAAGCAAATTTAACCTTCAATTAAGCCATGTGAGTGGTTTATAACGGGACTCACAGAGCTAAACAGACAGTTAATTGATATGAAAATTAACTTAATGTCATCATGCGAGGAAATAACTTTTTATTAAGAGAAAAGGTCAAATAAAGAATTAAAAAGTGACAATTTTTAGTGGTTTAAAGGAGCATCAATCAAAAATTAATTATTTTTTGAAAATATGAAACAAAAAACAAGACTTGCGAAATGGTATTCAACTTTCCTAACGTGATTATAAAAGGAGATGGTGAATTTTTATTAAATTTATCGTTTTTAACTACCATTCTAAATTCTGAAGACTTGGAAAAGAGATTTACTGCGCTCTTAATATCACCATAGAAGAAGATAATAGAATTTTATCAATTATCCTGGTGTAGACATCAAAATTTTATCGGATCAAATCCATATGAAATTTGGGCAAAATCCTAAATTTAAGATACTACAAGTAGAGTCTATCGAGGTTTTCTTGGAGGCCACTCTATCTTATGATGGGTCCATCCCATGTGTAAGGAAGACATCTTCCTTTTGGCTTTGAAATGTCAAGCCAACTAATTAAGGAATAGTAAGGAAGATTTTATGGCAAATATTTCTTTGGTTGCACATTGAATATTTGACTATTGCCAAACTCATGAGATCATTGATGACATCAATGAAGCAATCCTAAATACTATAAATAGGTGTCTTGCTCTCATTATAAAATACACCAACAAAGAGAGAAAGAAAGAGTGAGACATGAGAGACAAGGTATAAGAAAATAGTTTGTGAGAAAAATAGAGACTGAGCGATATTGCAGTGAGGTGAGAATATCAAAAGAGAGTTATTTCTTTTGAGTGTTGTAGTGGTCTTTGGAGTATTTTACTCGGACCTACAAAGTATAAAATTTCTTGCTATAGTGATATCAGTTGCTCCTCTCAAGGCCGTGGTTTTTTCCTTATTCAAAAGGGTTTTCTACATAAAAATCTTGGTATCGTTATCACTCTTTTATTCTTATTAATTACCGAATTTCGGTGCTACGTTATTATTTCGCTTTTAATACCGTGACTATTATTTATGTGGGGAGTTTATTCCCAATAACTGGTATCAAAGCACAGGTTCTGCTCGTTCACAAGAATACTATTCACTGTCGGTAGTACTATACTCGGTAAAAAATAAAAATGTCCGAAGTAAAGTACGAGGTAGCAAAATTTAACGGAGATAGCGGTTTTCCAACATGGCAAAGAAGGATGAGAGATCTACTCATCCAACAAGGATTACACAAGGTACTAGATGCTGATGCCAGCCAGGTCACTTCAAAAGAGATTGCCCAAATACAAGGAAGGCAAAGGTGAAACTAGTGGCCAGAAGAATGACGACAACACAGCCGTCATGGTGCAAAACAATGATAATGTTGTCCTCTGTATAAACGAGGAAGAGGAATGCATGCACTTATCAGGTCTAGAGTCGGAATGGGTGGTTGATATAACAACATCTTACCATGCCACACCGGTAAGAGATCTTTTTTGCATATATGTAGCAGGTGATTTCGGCCTTATGAGAATGGGTAACACAAGTTACTCAAAGATTGTGGGGATCAGTAATATTTGTATCAAGATAAATGTCGGATGCACATTGGTTCTAAAGGACGTGCGACATATACCCGATTTGCGGATGAACTTGATCTCGGGAATTGCTTTAGACCGAGATGGCTACGAGAACTATTTTACAAATCAAAAGTGGAGACTTATCAAGGGATCATTGGTGATTGCAAAGGGAGTTTCTCAAGGCACGTTGTACAGGACAAATGTAGAAATATACCAAGGTAAATTGAATGCGGCACAAGATGAGATTTCTGCAGATTTGTGGCACAAAAGGATGGGTCATATGAGCGAGAAGGGATTGCAGATTCTTGCTAGGAAATCACTCATTTCTTATGCCAAAGGTACAACGATAAAACCTTGTAACTACTGTTTATTTGGTAAGCATCATAGAGTCTCATTTCAGACATCGTCTGAAAGAAAATTGAATATACTTAATTTGGTATATTATGATATTTGTGGTCCAATGGAAATTGAATCGATGGGTGGTAACAAATATTTTGTTACTTTTATTGATAATGCTTCACGAAAATTATGGGTTTATATTTTGAAAACCAAAGATCAGGTGTTTCAAGTTTTCTAGAAGTTTCATGCTATGGTGAAAACGGAGACATGTCAAAAGCTAAAGCGTCTCCGAAGTGACAATGGAGGTGAGTACACTTCAAGGGAATTTGAAGAGTATTATTCGAGTCATAGGATCAGACATGAAAAGACAGTTCCTGAAACCCCACAACACAATGGCATAGCCGAAAGGATGAACCGCACCATTGTGGAAAATGTGAGAAGCATGCTCAGAATGGCTAAACTGCCTAAGTCATTCTGGGGTGAAGCAGTTCAGACAACTTGTTACTTAATCAATAGGAGTCCATCAGTTTCGTTGGCCTTTGACATCCCAGAGAGAGTTTGGACCAACAAAGAGGTGTCCTACTTGCATCTAAAGGTGTTCGGTTGCAGGGCTTTTCCACATGTACCAAAGGAGCAGAGAACAAATCTGGATGATAAATCTGTTCCATGTATATTCATCGGATACGGAGATGAAGAGTTCGGATACAGATTGTGGGATCCTATAAAGAAGAAGGTCATCAGAAGCAGAGATGTAGTCTTCCGAGAAAGTGAAGTTGGAACTGCTGATGATATGCCAGAAAAGGCCAAGAATGGTATAATTCCTAACCTTATTACTATTCCTTCTATAACAATCCCACAAGTGTAGAAAGTAGGACCGACGAAGTTGCCGAGCAGGGGGAGCAACCTGGTGAGGTTATTGAACATGGGGAGCAACTTGATGATGATGTCGAACAAGTGGAGTACCCCACTCAGAAAGAAGAACAACCTCAACCTCTGAGAAGATCAGACAGGCCAAGGGTAGAGTCATGCAAGTACCCTTCCACAAAGTATGTCCTCATCAGTGATGAAGGGGAGCCAGAAAGTCTTAAGGAGGTGTTGTCTCATCCAGAAAAGAATCAGTGGATGAAATCCATACAAGAGGAGATGAAATCTTTGCAGAAGAATGGCACGTACAAGCTGGTTGAACTTCCAAAGGGTAAAAGACCACCAAAATGTAAGTGGGTCTTTAAACTCAAGAAAGATGGAAATGGCAAGCTGGTCAGATACAAAGCTTGATTAGTGGTTAAAGGCCTCGAACAGAAAAAAGGTATTGATTTTGACGAAATTTTCTCACCTGTTGTCAAAATGACTTCTATTCGAACAATCTTGAGCTTTGCAGCTAGCCTAGATCTTGAAGTGGAGCAGTTGGATGTGAAAACTGTATTTCTTCATGGAGATTTGGAAGAGGAGATTTATATGGAGCAACCAGAAGGATTTGAAGTAGCTGAAAGGAAACACATGGTGTGCAAACTGAATAAGAGTCTTTATGGGTTGAAGTAGGCACCAAGGTAGTGGTACAAGAAGTTTGACTCATTCATGAAAAGTCAAACTTACACAAAGACATATTCTGATCCATGTGTATACTTTAAAAGATTTTCTGAAAATAATTTTATTATATTGTTGTTGTATATGGATGACATGTTATTTGTAGGAAAAGACAAGGGGTTGATCGTAAAGTTGAAGGGAGATCTGTCCAAGTCATTTGATATGAAGGATTTGGGGCCAGCACAACAAATTTTAGGCATTAAGATAGTTCGAGAGCGAACAAGCAGAAAGTTGTGGTTGTCTCAGGAGAAGTATATTGAACGTATACTGTAACGCTTCAATATGAAGAATGCTAAGCCAGTTAGCACACCTCTTGATAGTCATCTAAAGTTGAGCAAGAAGATGTGTTCTACAACAGTAGAGGAGAAAGGGAACATGGCTAGAGTTCATTATTCTTCTACAGTCGGAAGCTTGATGAATGCAATGGTATACACTAGACCTGATATTGCTCACGCAGTTGGTGTTGTCAGCAGGTTTCTTGAAAATCTTGAAAAAGAATACTAGGAAGCAGTCAAGTGGATACTCAGGTACCCGAGAGGTACCACGGGAGATTGTTTGAGATTTGGAAGATCTGATCCAATCTTGAAGGGCTATACAAATGCTGATATGGCAGGTGACATTGATAACAGAAAATTCACTACTGGATATTTGTTCACATTTTCAGGGGGAGCTATATCATGGCAGTCGAAGTTACAGAAGTGTGTCGCACTCTCTACAACTGAAGCGGAATATATTGTCGCTACTGAAGTTGGCAAGGAGATGATATGGTTGAAACGATTCCTTTAAGAGCTTGGATTGCATCAGAAGGAGTATGTCGTCTATTATGACAGTCAAAGTACAATAGACCTTAGCAAGAACTCCATGTACCATGCAAGGACCAAACACATCGACGTGAGATATCACTGGATTAGAGAAATGGTAGAGAATGAATCTCCAAAAGTCTTGAAGATCCATACAAGTGAGAATCCTTCGGATATGCTGACCAAGGTGGTACCAAGAGACAAGTTCGAGCTATGCAAAGAACTTGTCGGCATGAACTCTATATGAAAAACTGGAGTTACCTCCTTCAGGTACATGGGACTAGAGGGGGAGATTTGATGGGTCCATCCCATATGTAAGGAAGACATCTTCCTTTTGGCTTTGAAATATCAAGCCAACTAAAGGAATAGTAAGGAAGATTTTATAGCAAATATTTCTTTGGTTTCATATTGAATATTTGACTCTTGCCAAACTCATGAGATCATTGATGACATCAATGAAGCAATCCTAAACACTATAAATAGGTGTCTTGCTTTCATTGTAAAATACACCAACAAAGAGAGAAAGAAAGAGTGAAGCATCACAGACAAGGTATAAAAAATAGTTTGTGAGAAAAATAGAGACTGAGCGATATTGTAGTGAGATGGGAATATCAAAAGAGGATTATTTCTTTTGAGTGTTGTAGTGGTCTTTGGAGTATTTTACTCGAACCTACAAAGTATAAAATTCGTTGCTATAGTGATATCAGTTGCTCCTCTCAAGGCCGTGATATTTCCCTTATTCAAAAGGGCTTTCCACGTAAAAATTTTGGTATCATTATCACTCTTTTATTCTTGTTAATTACTGAATCTCGGTGCTACGTTATTATTCCTCTTTTAGTACCGTGACTATTATTTCTGTGGGGAGTTTATTCCCAATATTTTAAACCCTAACTTGGAGGGTACTCTACCTGAAACCCTAGCTTGGAGGGTACTCTACCTAAAACCCTAGCTACACCTATAAAAAAGGACCACATATTCCCTGTGAAAGCATCTCGAAATTTCATAAAAAATCATGAAATATTCATAAAGAGATCAAAGACATTAAATATTATCTTTTTTAAAGCCGCTGAAGTGATCAACAGATGTTCTTCCTTTTTATGGAGATCAAATACATCCTAAGGAAGTTCACATCATCCCACATTCGAGAAATACATTAGTTAAGCCCTTGAATCACGGAGAACGATCTAGAGAGAAGAATCAAGGGAGCAAACAGAATTGTACCCGCATCATTTTATCAATAAAATTATGTTTCTTCATATTTATATTGTGGTTGTAATTTATTTTATATCACGAAAAATTTTATAACAAGAAGCAAGAGAGAGCTCGTGGATCAAACGCTACAAATTTCTCCACAAGTTTCAAGCTTCAAGCAATCAAGTACAAGTTCAAAAAATTAAGTTAAAGCTCAAGAACGAAGAACAAATCAAGATTCAATGAGTACGAGTTCAAATCAGTCAAGATCGAAAAATATTGCAACAATCGTAGTATTTGATTTCAAGTAATATGAGTGTACAATCTTTATGAATCCTCTGATTCTTCTTTTCAATAGTAAATAAATTCAAGGGCCTTTGAGCTTGATCTTGAATCTATGTTTGTTGTCACGAATGATGATCCTGAATTCAACTAGCACAAACTTTGATTTGAACTCGTACTCCTTGAATCTTGATTTGTTCTTTGTTCTTGAGCTTAAACTTGATTTCTTCAACTTGAACTTGATTGCTTGAAGCTTGAAACTTGTGGAGAAATTTGTGGCGTTTGATCTACGAGCTCTCTCTTGCTTCTTGTTATATCTTTTGGTCTCTTTTTTGGATTATGAAGACCCCTATTTATAGTTATGGTAGGGAAGAGTTATGATAAGAACAAACTCTTTCTGACCAATCAAATTGAAGTGTGACATGGCCGCATTTGATTGGCCAGAACATGTCACTTGCACATGTGGCGCGATTTCATTGGCCTTTTAATGTAACTTGGCATGCCTTGTCATTTTGATACGTGGCATGATCCTATTGGATCTTTTGCTTGACTTGGCGTGCCACGTCATATGATACATGGCACCGAACTAGGCCTCTAAGAAGATGGCATCTTGGGCTTAATGATGTGGGCTCATTACTTTAGCCCAATTAAATGGGCTAGCCCAATGGATTAAGACTTATTTATTTAATTCATATATATTGGACTTATATAATTAATTCAATTATATTAGCCCATAATATTTATTTGGACTAATATATCTTGAATTTAAAATATAATCCAAATTATTTTATAGATTTAATTTTAATAAAATTTATATACGTACAAATGTCCCCTATTTCAAGATTCGTCGGGGTATATATTTTGTTCATCAAAAACAAGGCTAGAAGTATCAACTCATTTAAGGAGGATGGTTGAAACACGCAGACCCGAAGTCTAGGCACTTGAATTTTAACTTTTCCAATCCACTAAAATTATACTTATTTACCAATTGCCATGATTAGCATTGAATTTGTATGTTTGCCTTCATTCTCACGTGGCGTGTTAATAAGTCATAAAGTTACCAGCCACTTTTGCTTCTTTATAAGGCATCTATTCTAGTTCAAATTCCACGTGGTCAAGTTTAATGTCCAACACCCATTTTTATTCAGATTAGACTTTCAAGGGTAATTACACTACAACCCGCTGCTAGCAGCATACAACTCGAAAACGAAATATGTGCCGCCTCAAAACTGATCCCACATCGAGGTAAGCATTCTGGGTAGCCGCAACTTCGCAACTATATATAGCACCATATATTTTCAGCTTCAACATTAAGAAGCGGCCTTTGCGTGAACTTTTTGGCTTGACTTGCGAGCACCCGTGAAGTAAGTTTTTTTTTTTTTTTTTTTAGGTCGAACGAGAAGAATTTGTTCTTGTTTAACAAGATGGTCCATGCATGAAGAAGACAATTTTGGGGTGTGAAGGGATGAGTACTAATCCTTGCTCAAATATTAGAGAGATTATTCTCAATGTGGCTAGACTATCGTAGAGATTACTCTCAAAATGACCCGACTATCGGAGAGATTACTCTCATTGTGGCTCGACTATCGGAGAGATTACTCTCAATGTGGCCCGACTATCGGAGAGGTTACTCTCAACGTGCCTCGACTATCGGAGAGATTACTCTCAACGTGCCTCGACTATCGGAGAGATTACTCTCAAAATGACCCGACTATCGGAGAGATTACTCTCAATGTGGCTCGACTATCGGAGAGATTACTCTCAAAATGACCCGACTATCGGAGAAATTACTCTCAATGTGGATCGACTACCGGAGAGATTACTCTCAATGTGGCCCGACTACAGGAGAGATTACTCTCAATGTGGCTCGACTATCGGAGAGATTACTCTCAATGTGACTCGACTATCGGAGAGATTACTCTCAAAATGATCCGACTATCGGAGAAATTACTCTCAATGTGGATCGACTACCGGAGAGATTACTCTCAATGTGGCCCGACTACCGGAGAGATTACTCTCAATGTGGCCCGACTATCGAAGAGATTACTCTCAATGTGCCCCTACTATCGGAGAGATTACTCTCAAGATACTTACATATCCACCTTAAGATTGAAAAATATAGTTTCCTTTTAAGGACAAACCCACGAAAAGGCTAACTTAAGGTGCAAAATGACTTATATGTCCACCTTAATATTGAAAAATATAGTTTTCTTTTAAGAAAAAACCCACGAAGAGGCCAACTTAAGGTGCAAAGGGACTTATATGTCCACCTTAAAATTGGAAAGTTATAATTTCCTTTTAAGGACAAACCCACGAAGAGGCCAACTTAAGGTGCAAAGGGACTTATATGTCCACCTTAAGATTGGAAAGTTATAGTTTTCTTTTAAGGACAAACCCACGAAGAGGTCAACTTAAGGTGCAAATGGACTTATATGTCCACCTTAAGATTGGAAAGTTATAGTTTCCTTTCGAAGACTTTGTGAACTTGACGACATTGACTTGAATATTTGGAAACTTTGAAGATTTGATGGACTTTGCAGACTTCAACTTGAAGAGTGGCGAACGTGAAGACTTCAACTTGAAGATCGACGGACTTGAAGATTTCAACTTGGAGACTTCAACTTGAAGACTGACGGACTTGAAGACTTCAACTTGGAGACTTGGAGGGTTTAAACATTTCAACTTGAAGAACAGCAAACTTGAAGACCGGAGGACTTAAAGATTTGGTGAACATGAAGACATAGTAAATTCCTGAACTTCAGTGCAAATACTTGGTAGCCTCCTAAAAGACTAATCTCCCTATTGAAGACGCTGGTTTATCATGAAGGCTTGCCCCCTCTAAGTCATATAAGATCCAAAGTTCAAAAGAAGAATGAAATTTCAGCCTGATTTTCAAGTGTTGTTTGAATGAATTACTTCCATCATACTTCATTTGGACAACGACTAGGGCAATATGTATATTTTTAACTTATGCGATCAAGTCATACCATAGTTCAGAATTGGTGGATATTTTTCTATTTTTTTATTTTTTTTATGTCCTAACTTTTGCCTAGGCCGCCCCTTTGGAGGTTTTAAACCTAGCAGACTTTTTATTTTTTGGGGGCGGGCCATAAACAGTTTAGACTCATGGAGGACAGTAGTGTAGGAACATGAAGTTTAAGCTCATGCGTCAAGGAGCGTTGCAACTACAAGGATAATACTTCTTCAAAAACTTGCCATTGATAGGGTCGATTCTCATGCCATCTGCATCAACCAGCTTGTAAGCCCCACTTGAGTAAGCTTCTTGTATGGCATATGGCCCATCCCATTTTGAAGTGAACTTCTCTACAGGTTTATGGGAAGTAATAATGGGTCTTCTTATTGAAGGCGCGAGACAATCGAGCTTGATAACATTCAAGACTCTGTTGAGCTTCCAACCTCTTCTCATCAAGAGCCTCCAATTCTGCTAATCAAAGTCGAGTATTTTCTTCATTAGTGATCTCTTCTTGAATAGCCAGTCATAATGAAGGTATTTGACGCTCGAGTGGCAAGAGAACGTCGACTCCATAAACGAGCGAATAAGGAGTCGCTTGTGTTGGCGTGCGGTGAGTCATCCTATATGCCTATAGGGCTCCTTCCATACGGTCATTCCAATCTCGTTTGGATTTGGAAACGACTTTCTTTAACAAGTTGCAGAGAGTTCTGTTGAATGCCTCAGCTAGACCATTGGCGACAATATTGTACATCGAAGAGTTACGTTGCTTGAAGCCAAAGAGATCACAAATTTTGTTCATCAACCTATTATAAAATGGCTTTCCATTATCTGTTATTATGTACCGAGGAATGCCAAAGCGATAGATTATATTTACTCGGATGAAACTTGCAATATTTTCCTTCTTTACCTCCTTAAGAGCAACAACTTCAGCCCATTTTGAGAAGTAGTCAGTTGCAGCCAAGATGTATAGGTGCCCACCAGAGGACTTTGGCAGTGGTCCAACAACATCCAATCCCCAAGTGTCAAACGGCCAGGATGCCACAGTCGGGTGCAACACTTCAGAGGTTGATGAATAAAATTCACATAGAATTGACAAGCCTTGCATCTTCGAGCGTAGTCCAAGCAATCTTTTACCATCATTGGCTAATAATATCCCATCCTTTTTATATTGAAGTGGAGCTTTGGTCTAGACTGGTGTGACCCACATACCCCAGAATATGTCTCTTGCAAAGCTTGGAGTGTGTCTTCTTCCCCTAAGCATCGCAAGAGTACTCCCTCAAAAGACCTTATGTATAGAGTATCTTTATAGTAAAGGAAGTAAGGTGCTCTTTTCCTCAGATTTCTGGAAGTATCCCATAACACAAGTAGTCGATAATGGGTTATCGCCATTATTCTTTCTCAACTTCATAAACAACGAAAAGATGCTTGAGTTCATTTTATTCACCTTCAACCTCATTTGGTGGCGCTACTACCCATTTTTGTCAGACAGTAACTTGCGCTTGATCAGGCAGGGTTAACGACGAAGCTAGGGTAGCTAAAACATCAGGCTTCTTATTTTCTTTCCTTGGCACATGCTGAAAAATCACATCACCGAGCCACCCTATTAATTTTTTAGTGTAATCATGATATGGGCGTAGTTCAGGCTTCTTGACCTCGTAACTACCTAGAAGCTGATTGACCACTAACTGAGAGTCACCAAAGACTTGCAATTTCAACCGCTTCATTTCGACATCCATTTCAAGCCCAAGTATTAATGCTTGATACTCAACAACGTTGTTAGAGCAGAGTTGCATCAACGTAAAAGAATAGGGCAAAACTTCACCTTGAGAGGTGACAAATACTACACCAGCACCAGCTCCTCCGCGATGTGCAGCACCATCAAAGTATATCTTCTATGGAGGCTGAACTTCAATAACCATTGCGTTCTCATCAGGTAGTTCGTTATTAGCTCCCAATCATCAGGAATAGGGTGATCTGCCAAGAAGTCTGCTAACGCTTGTCCTTTTATAGCCTTTTAAGGGATGTACACAATTTCAAATTGTTGAAACTAGAGGTACCACCTTGCTAGTCGATCACTAAGGACAGGTTTTGACATCACGAACTTGATGGGATTTGCTTTAGAAACCAAACGAACGACATGAGCTTGAAAGTAGTGCTTCAACTTTTGGATTGAGAAGACTAGCGCCAAACATAAATTTTCAATTGGCGAATAATTCAGCTCATTTGGTGTCATCATCCTGCTCAAGTAATAAAGGGATTTTTCCTTCCCTTCACTATTTTCTTGGACCAACAGCGCTCCAACAGACCTTTCTTGTGCTGAAATGTATAGTATCAACGGCTTTTCAAGTATAGGGGCTGCCAAAACTGGAGGCTTCATCAAGTAGGATTTAATGCTCCCAAAGGCATTGCTACATGCTTGGTCCCATTTGAAAGGGACACCTTTCTTCATAAGGCGACTGAATGGTTGGCACCTCCCAGCTAGGTTTGAGATGAATCTCCTAAGGTACTCTAACTTTCCTTGCAGACTTTTCAATTCGTGAATATCCCGAGGCTCAGGCACTTTCAAAATGACATCCACTTTGGCTTGATCAATTTCGATCCTCTATGTCGGATAATGAAACCAAGGAACTTTCCAGAAGTAACTCCAAAGGCACATTTCAATGGATTCATCCTAAGTTTGTACCTCCGGAGCAACTCGAACATCATTCTCAAGTATTTCATGTGGTCGCTCTTCTCTCTTGATTTTACCACCAAGTCGTCAACATAGCATTCGACATTCTTGTGGAGAAAATTATCAAAAATATTCTGCATAGTCCTTTGGTATGTAGCACCAACGTTCTTCAAGCCAAAAGGCATTACCTTGTAGCAATAAATGCCCTTGGGGGTACGGAATGCAGTAAACTCTTCATCTTTTGGCGCCATGTGAATTTGGTTATATCCCGATGAACCATCCATAAATAACATTGCCTAGTACCCAGTAGTAGCATCGATCATCAGCTCTGGAATATGAAGTGGGAATTCATATTTTGGGCACGCATTGTTGAGATTCCTGAAGTCAACGCACACTCGAATCTGGCCATTTTTCTTCCTTACAGGGATAATACTTGAAACCCATGTTGGGTATTTAACTTCACGAATAAAGTCATCTTCGATGAGTTTGTTAACTTCGGTTTCAATCAAGTGAACCAAGTCCGGCCTAAAGCTCCTTTGGGCTTGTTTAATAGGGCGAGCACCATTCTTGACGACAAGGTGATTGACTGCTACTTTCGGGTCCAAGCCAAGTATCTCTTTGTAGCTCCAAGCAAAGACATCCCTGAACTCCTTAGGTAACTTAATATAAGTGCTTTATTCATCAACTTCTAGTAAAGCACTTAGGTAGGCGGGTCTTGGTTCTTCATCGGTGCCGAGGTTAACTTTTTTTAAGGCATCAACTGTAGTCTTCACTCCTTCTTCAAGTTTATGTGGTGCATCTTCCGCATCTTCATCTTCTTGAGAGTCCCCATCATTGAATGATATGTGATAACACGGTTAAACATCCTCCAATTCTGCATTATCCTCCATTGAAGATGGAACACCATTCTCGCCTTGTATAGTAACATGATACGAAGAACCCACACTTTCTTCATCTTTGTCACGTTCCTTAGTGTAGACCACAGTATATGGCTTTACCTTCAGTACTTCTTTGCATGAAATCACAAGTTTTGTTTGTCGCCTCATTCTAGAAGGAACCAAACTTTGGAAATCCTTAGAGATCTTCTGGATTTTGGGCGAAGCGGGTGTTCTTATGCTTTGAAATTTTTTCTAGAACTTGTTCCCCTTCTTTAATGGACCCAATCTCTCAAACACGGAAGTCCTCACAGTTAATTTTCCAAGTCGATCAAAGATAGAAGGCTTGTTAGAAGCTGCAGATTCGTCTTTTACAGTGATATAATTACTGCTCGTCCTTCTTATGGAGATGTGCACTGGTGGCGGTTGCTTGTATCCCAAACCTTCACGTGGTTGTCTCGTCGCAGCTTCTAATGGTAGCTTCCCTAACTTTGACGGCTCATTAGTATTGTATCCAGATTTTTCAAATAGCCTGTAAGCATTAGGATCAAAACCTTCATCTGTTCGCTTTGTAGGGAGTGCCACATTCTGCAAACAATTTTGGGCCACAAACCCTGCAAGCGGTATTGAGGATGACTTTACTGCCTCAATTCGTTTGACCGGAAGAGTTAACCCTTTTAGCATGTTAGTTTGGAGATTAGATGATTCACCTTCATCTTTCTTCTTTTTAGGGACGTATTGGAGTGGAGGAGTTACTTTCTTGCCTTAAGACACAATGTTCCCTTTATGAGACTTATTTGGGTTGGGGTGTACCTTCTCAGCAACAACTTTGGTTTTGTCGGCAACCACCTTAGCTATCTTAGCCGTGGACTCATCATCCTTGTCATTCATGACATCATCCCTTTTTAGCTCTTTTACAATGCGGTTCTTCAAGTAGAACTTTGCATCGGCGAAGTGTGACTCAGCCTCGGTGAATGGCTCATCATCAGCATTTTTCTTCTTCTCGACTTCACCTTCGTAGTATTTCAAACATTGATGGTAGGTAGATGGAACCACTTTATTCTCATGTATCCAAGGCCTTCCAAGGAAGACGTTGTATGAAGTCTTTTCATCGATCATATGTAGCCATGCACTTGATTGCATATCTTTAATGGTGATTCCCAGCCTGATCGCGCCTATGGCTCTTTGCCTCCCTTGGTTGAATCCTTGGATTATCACACGACTTTCTGAGAGTTTGTTCATGGGAATACCAAGTTCTTTAACAGTGCGAATTGGCAAAATGTTCACTGAGGATCCTCCATCAACCAAAATTCGATTTACTTTTTCATCACGCATATAGACAACCGGGTACAATGGGTGGTTATGAAGAGTGTCACCTAGCAGAAGATCGTCATTTGTGAATATGAATTTTTCCTCACAAGCATTAACTTCTTGAGGAGTGGACTCGATAAGCTTTTCCGAAGATGGTGCCAATGGTAGGTCATCACTCTTTTCTTCCCCTTCGTCAGCATGGCAACATGAGGCATCAATACCCCCATGGGAAATCTTCATGCGGAACCAACTTGGTAAAAACTCCTCCAAGGTAACTGGATATCGTGGATTTTGAGAGTGGTGCACCTCCACTTTTGCTTTCTTTAAGTGTTTAACTGGATTTTATCTCCTTGGTCTTTTTATTATCATTTTCCTTGTTGGTTGTTCTACTGATTCTTTTCATGGGTTTATTCCGTGGTGCCTACAACGAGTCACCAACGTCCAACCTTCATCATCCTCAGGTTGATCGTCTTTAACTTTGTTGTTCTCCAGTAATTCTTCATCTTTACTTTCTTTAAAACTACATAATTCATCTGGACTGAATGAGCCAAATGTGATAGAGACTTGGTTTGCGCTTGCTTTCTCATCTTCAAGTACGATCTTCTTTTCACGAGCCAAGTCCATAACTTTGTCCTTGAAGACAAAGCACTTCTCCAGAGGGTGGCTCACAAGTCGATGATATTTGCAGTAATTTGGGTCATCAGTTTTCCCAGCTTTATTTGGCCGCTTCATCTCCTGAAGCTCAATGATATTTAACTCGAGGAGTTCTTCAAAAATGGTTGGCACATCAGAATCCAGAAATGGGTACTCTTTCTCTTGCATTTCGTTTATAGTCAACTTTCCACTTGGCTTATCTTGAAACGAAGTGGATTTCATACTCTGCTTTTTGCTTACCTTCGTCGTGAACTTCACAGGTGATGTGTTGACATTCATAACTTCTTTGTTTTCAGATCTTGGTACAAACTTGCTCCATTTTCTGACTTCTTGCTTTCATTCCCTTTGCGAGGTTCATATATGAGTAGCCTTTCATTTCCAGTGGAGGCCATGCTCAATTCCATGTCATGGGCACGAGTTGAAAGTTCTTCAAATGTGCTAGGCTTTATGCCTTGCAAGATGTAGCGCAATCCTAAATGCATGCCTTGGATGCACATCTCTATGCCAGAAGCTTCATTAAGCCTATCTTTACAGTTGAGGCTTGCGTTCCTCCAACGATTGATAAAGTCGATAACTGGTTCACCCTTCCGTTGACGAGTATTTGTGAGTTCCACCATGCTCACAGTGTGCCTTATGCTATAAAAACGATTGAGGAACTCTTGCTATAGTTGATCTCATCTATCAATAGATCCTACCTCGATGTCTGTATACCAATCAAAAGCATTTTCTTTTAGCGAGCGGACAAACTGTTTGACAAGGTAATCTCCATAAGTCTCAGAGTTGTTGCATGTCTCAACAAAGTGCGCCACATGTTTCTTTGGATTGCCTTTACCATCAAACTGTTGAAACTTTGAAGGTTGATAGCCAGCAGGCATCTTCAACATATCGATCCTTCCAGTGTACGGCTTTGCATATGTAAGGGAGGACTTGGTAGTAACTTCTTATTTATTCTTAATAGTTCCTTCATTTAACTCCTTCAGTTGATCGATAGGAATCATCCCTTTAGATGAGACAGGGATAACCTTAGCGGATGCTACTCGTATCGAAGGAGAATCAATCTCTGAATCTTCTGGGAGCTTGCCAGGTGCATGGGTGGATTCTTCTTCCATCAAGATTCCCACCCTGTCTGTTAGCTTGTCAATTCTAGCATCTTGATTTTGTATGCACTTGGTCAAGCCAGCAATTGCTTCCCTCACGTTTGCCAACTGCTCTTCTACAGATGAAGTATTTGTCACCATGGCTTGCATGATTGTTGTAGATGATGGGGAGTAGCATGGATTGTCACACAGATTGATTCTCGAATGGCTCATGCTACGCGGTGTAAATGGGGAGGATCCATCACTTGAAGCATCATTATCTTCCTTCACAGCCGAGTTCTTGGATCCGGAGAGGTCAAACAGAGCAAGAGTTTTCTTGATCTTTTCAGCAACATCGCTTCCTCCTTCGAGTACGTTTGTGGAAGATCTTGCTCCTTTTGAGGATGAAGATCCGAAAATAGGGGTTGATGCGGATGGCACTTGGGGTGCTTATTGTCCTAACGAGCTTGCTCTGCTCCTCGTAATTGGTCCAAAGCTTCCAAAGGTAACATCAAGGATGCTTTCCACATCAACATAGAACCTAAAATTAGCAGCCTTGATAGAAGTTGAGCTGAAGTTGATTTTCTTTGAAGCCATTTCAATGTTTTTGAACTTTGATGATTGAAAAGTTGAGATGAGAGATAGAGATTGTCCTACTGGGCGTGCCAGAATTTGTAGACAATAAAATTTGCGTTAAGAAAATAAAATCAAGACCGAAAAATATTGCAACAATCGTAGTATTTGATTTCAAGTAATATGAGTGTACAATCTTTATGAATCCTCTAATTTTTCTTTTCAGTAGTAAATAAATTCAAGGGCCTTTGAGCAAGTGGCCGCGCATTCGGCCGCATACCTGAGGCAGAAAGTCTCAAATATGCGCAGCTGTGCATCTGGGCGCGCATATGACACAGGTCCAGTAAAATAGCCATAACTTTATGTTATTAAAGATGAATTTAGCTACTTGGTAATCAGTTCTTATTAAGAACTTTTGATTATATAAATCAGTCTGGAATTTCATCACATTTTACTATAACAAGGATTTCTTTAGCTACAGTAGCATAATTCTTTTGGGAATTATTCTATTTTCCCAAATAAAATTGAACAAGATACTCTTTTTTATCTATTGGAGAGTACTGTTTTAATATTCCCCCATACCCAATTTCCGAGGCATCAGTTTCCACTACCTTTGCCTAGCTTGGGTTGGGAAGAGTTAAACATGGAAGATTATTAACATTCTGTTTAATTCTTTTGATTGATTCTGTATGATTATCAATCCATGGCTTTGGATTCTTCTTCAGTCTATCATAAATAATAATAGTATCTTTAGCGATATCACATATAAAAGGAGATATAATTTTAACTCCCTAAAAATCTTTGAAAATTACTTTAATGCCTTTTCAAAATTATTTGAAAAGATTGTTGTGGTGGAAAAATCAATTTTGTAATTTCTCCAGTGGTGAGCTTATAATCTCTTTCTAATATAGAAATATAGTTATGAATATATTTTGACATAAACCATGGGACAAAAGAAATGATTTTTTTATGTTTGCTAATGTCATTATAAAAATCATCTCTAAAGAATATTTTTTGATTCTTCACTAAAATTATCAAAAAACCATTTTCTGAAAAGTACCCATCTGGGTTTTTTAAATTCTTTACAAATCATTTTTCTTGCCGGTGATCCCGAACTAAAATCTATTTGGTTTCTATTCATTAAAAACATATCAAATTAAATCAGTCCTTATTAAGACCATTTGAAAAATTCATTTTGGATGTAGTTGGGTCAAGGTCTGAATCAACCTTTACTATATTATCCTGATTGATTTTAATATGATCAATCCTATTATTATCTCTAATTTGCGAAGTAGATGCTCTAGAAGGAAAATCTACCATATAATCAATTGGAAAAATATAAGATGAGTTGGATCTAGTTATTCTAGATGAAGAACTCATATTATCTATTTTGAGCAGGTTCATTGAACCTGATCTTAATAGTCCCAATCTGAGGTTTGCTCAATTTCTGTAACCTCAGAATTACCAGTATTTTGAAGAGCTATAGCTTCCTCTATGACCCATTCTGTGGGAAAATTTATTTTGTCCCATTTAATAGGTCTTCTGGTAGTAACCTTAAAGGTTTATAATAAATCCTATAACAGATACATATTACTTTTGTACTAGGCAAATAATCATAACCATGTAATTTGATACTTAAAATTAAAGCATCTAAGGAATTTTCATCATTAAGAGAAATTTGCAAATTAGGATATGCATTAAAATAAACCGGGCCATAGGCTAAACTGGTCTGTACAGTCCCTATAAGGGATTTCTTCCAGTTCTGATTTCTTCCATCTCTGAGAGCCGCTATAAAGCTTTCAGGTAAGCCTCTTAAGGTAAGTGGCTTGAAGGCAACTTGTATTAAGCCTATATACATGAATCTATGTGTGTCCCTATAAGGGGCTAAGTCATTATCAGGTATTAATCTAAAGGTAGCATGATCACTATCTATCATAATTGTTTCTTCATTAGTCTTAACTACTTATTTGAAACCTAGTTTTTCAAAGGTTCCTAACTGGTATTATAACCTTGGGTTGGATCTTAGGAATTGTCCTGTAACACCCCGGATAATTTTGAAGTACTTAAGCGCTATTAAGAAAGTCGATGTGCACTAATTATATTATTTTATGTGAAGACGAGGTCTATTAATGGAATGGATATCAATTAGATATGATAATAAGTGTACGAGTCATATTATAAGTGATGTGGGGTCTAGGGAGAGCCCTCAGTGCAAGTCAAGTTGAGAATTTCATGATAGACTAAAGTTGCAAATGCGTACGCACAAGACCAAACTTTGGACGAGCATATATACATATAGATATATATAGGGATTTATATGGTGGATGACATATCAAATTAAAGGTCGTTGAGTATAGTTTCTAACGCTTCAAACCGTTTGTCATTTGGACATTCCTACAAAAAGTTATGACCAAATTACCAAAGGTTGACGGAGGAGCCTGCGGATGCGAAGCATCCGAGGCAGCGTTCGAAAGAGAGGCTGGCAGTGAAGTGTTGCCATAGCATCCAGGTCCGCATCCGACCTTTAAAGAGGAGTGAAGTGGGGATGCGAAGCATCCAGGGCCGCATCCGAAACCCAAAAATCTGGGCCTATAAATACAAGGTCGGGTAAAGAGGGTATTTTGTGTATTTGGGGGTTAGGGTTCTTGAAGTGAAGGGGCGATTTTGAGCTCAAGTCAAGTCCAATCAACCAAGGTAAGTTGTTAATGATGTTTTGGGTTGATTATCATTCAATATACATGAGTTCTAACATCATTTTTACATCCAAATACAAGATTTCATCATCAAATCCTCAAGAACACGAAAATCATCAAAGTTGTGATTTTTCAAGATTGATCTACTAGAGGTAATTCCAATGCTTCAAACTCATTTATTATGAGTAGTTAGAAGTATTTGAAGCTTTTTTTACAAGTTTTAATGGTTGAAAGATTGGATTATAAAACTTTAGTTCATGGCATGAATAGTACTTTTGAGAAAAATAAGAGAGAAGGTGAATGGTAATCTTGGCGATGAAATTTATGAATACAATGAACCTATGGGATTTGTTACTAAATTGGTCCCAATGGATGTTTATATTGTAGATTGAAGTTGCTTAGTATAGTAGATCATTGTATTATCATTAAGGGGTGAATTTCAGTTTCAGATCGTTGGCATTGAATTGAGGAGACAAGAGGGCATTCAGAGGTGGATATGCACGGAGTGGAAATTTCCTGAGTATTGATTAGCTTGCTCGACGTTGGGTTCATCTTGTTGAGATAAGTAACAGTTTTAACTCTAGCTTTGAGGGTATAAACCCGGAGATTTGACATCACGTGATTGTTTGGAAGTGATACCCACGCTAGGTGACGGGCGTGTGGATATGCACCGTGAGGGATTGAGACTTGGTCCGTCCCGTGAGGCTGTGAGGCCTAATGGCTATTATCTGTGGTTATGTGTTTATTGTTGTTGAACTTGTTTGCCTTCATGTTAGAGATCGTGCTTAGGCTTTATTCATGCTCACATTATTTGTACTCAGTCATAGAAATCATTGTACCTATTTACCTCAGTCTCTGTTATTTGCTAATATACGGTGATACTCGATGCGGGCTGTGTTCCCTTATTATTGATGATGGTAAGGCTAGTGAGGTACATGATTGAGTGAGGCCGAGGGCATGGTTGTGAGGATATTAATACCATAGCACGTGAGTTGTCGTGTAGCACGTGAGTTGACCGTGGGGATCTAGGTATTGATATTGATTGAGTAAGTCCGAGGGCCTGGTTGTGAGAATATTAATACCATAGCGCGTGAGTTATCCGCGTAGCACGTGAGTTGACCGTGCGGATCCAGGTATTGATACCATAGCGCGTGAGTTGTCCGCGTAGCGCGTGATTTGACCGTGCGGATCCAGGTATTGATATTGATTGAGTGAGGCCGATGGCATGGTTGTGAGGATATTAATACCATAGCGTGTGAGTTGTCCGCGTAGCACGTAAGTTGACCGTGCAGGTCCAGGTATTGCCATAGCGCGTGAGTTATCCGGGTAGCACGTGAGTTGACCGTGCGGATCCAGGTATTAATATGATGGCACGTGAGTTGTCCGTGCTTAGCGCTTGGGCTTTGGGAGCCCCTCCAGAGTCTGTACACACCCCCCCAGTGAGCGCAGAGTATTGAGTGTTTTGAGTATTGAGTGCTGAGTGCGAGTGATGAGTGATGGAGTGACACTGCTGTGAGGTTGTATTTATTTGTGTTGTTGCTGCATTTATCTGTTAAACTTCTTGTGAAAATAAATAATTGGACTGTTTTACTTCACTCATCAATATTGCTCAGTTCCTTAGTTATTTCTGTTACTTGCTGAGGTGGTTGTACTCATGCTACACCCTGCACTTTATGTGCAGATTCAGGTGAGTTAGAGCATGGCGATCGTTGAGTTCAGGCCCTGTATCTGTGGATATTGCAAGGTAGCTGCTAGCGTCCACAGGACCTTGTTACTCCTTTTATCATTTCTTCTTTTGGATTGTATTGACAGTTAGACAGTTTCATTTCTTAGTTCATAGATTTAGACGCTCATGACTTAGTGACACCCCGATGTTTGGGGCTCGTTTTCGTATTTTCTATATTATATTTAGAGTTGATTTAGTTTATGAAAAATTTAAATATTGAAATATTTTATTAAATTCTTATAATTGGTTTAGTAGAAATATTTTGGAAAGTAGGCTTGCCTTGTAACACGATAGGCGCCATCACGACCATGGTTAGATTTTGGGTCGTGACATGTCCATTTATTAAGCAAGTCTAATTGTTGAGGCAATTCATATTCTTCTTTTCTACTGTTTTTAACAGTAGCTTTTTTCCTAATGATATTCATTAAGGAATAAAAATGTTAAACTTAGCACCTATGTCTACAGTGTTAATTGGCTCTGATACCAAGTGGATACAGGATCGCTTCCAATGGAGCTTCAGGAATAAATTACAAGAACACCAATCCTGGCTAGTTAAAATCGTAATAGTAGACCCTAAACCACGGTCCTCCTCTACAACCCTCACACGCCTATCCATCGGCTTAACGAGTTAACTGAGGACCACCAGTTATGTTTCCATAACCAGGATTTACTGTCAACATTAATAACTGCCTGGACTATATAGTTCTTAACCTAGAGCCCCATTGGGGTGATATAGTAAACTCTTAACAAAACATGCCAACAAATTAGGCTAGTATGACTAAGTTTAACACTTAAGTATTTAGCCTGTCATATAGGCTTAATAAATACCTATAGTTATATAAACTAAGGGGAACATAATAAGTACCTGAGATCGCCAGGTTGTGGCCAAGTGACCTTTTTCGATTTTTATTACCAATATGAAATCTTTACAGCGAAGTAATTACAAAGGGATTTTAGAGAGAGGGAAGGATTAATCTAGAGAGAGGGCAGAGCATATGGCTGAGAGCCTGCCTTCTTACAAAACCTTATGACTCTTTATATAATAGAGTCCTTAAGCTAAAAACAAAACTAAAAAGCTAAAAGGCCGACAAGGAAAAAGAAAAGGAGGCCTGACATATGGCCGACAAAGAAAAAAGAAAAAGTTATTCCTCTGGTCCCATCTGCTTTATTAAAGTATTGGGTCCCATAACTTTATAAAAAATTTTCTGTTTTATTTCCCCAATAATTAACTGGTGGGGTCTTCAGTCTTGTTCATGCTTTGTTTTTTCCTTTATTATTTTTGCTGGTGGAAGATTCTTCTGCATGCTTCTGAAGTTGTTGTAGAAAATTTTCTACATCTTGAAGATTTACTTCTGTCTCTTCTTCTTCTTCTTGAGATTCTCCTGCTATGACTTCTTCGGTTTCCATGGTATTACCAATTGATGTTATAGAAATATCATCTGGGATTTCTATTTTCAGATACTTTATTAAGTCTTTCTTTACTTCTTGCATGTAAGAAGCCAACACCTCGATTTTGACATGGTTCCTTTCTTCATTTGCAATTGTCTAGTTAATTGCTTGAAAGGACTTAAATCTTCTAAGATTTTTGCATTATCTTCTTTTTGGATGTTATATTCGTCCAAAGTTTGCTGAATATTATCTAGTGTACTTCCTCCGAAGCACCCCAAAATCCATAACAGTGACATCCACGCTGAGTAGACCTTCTACAAATTTAGAGTTATTTCTATAACTCCTTTGGTATTGAAGTATATGATTATTAAGGAGGCGGACATACCGCAAGTCCCAACCTTATCCTCTACAAAATCTCAGGTCTTAAACATGTGTAAATTTTAGGGAACCTTTCACTACCACATATATACATTTCAGGCCAAAATTGATATAACACATGACCCCGCAATCCACCCATTGGTAGTGGACTCCCCCACTCGGCACGAAGTCATAGGTCATAACGTCCGATGATCCACAATAATAACTTTCACAGCTTTTATAAATCAACCAGACGCCAACGTCTGTTGCACCCCCGCATGATTCACTAGGTGATCTCTCAATACGCCCGCATCTTCAGTCGGAACCACACGTTGAGGCAATGTTTGAGCATCTCTGACTCCCTCATAGTCCATCTACGGCATCACGAACCGTCGACGCACAACTGATACTGAATGCGCAATGTCATACATGAGTGGATACAAAGGAATATAAGATATATGTTTCAAGCTAAATCAATGTCGCACGATAAGGAATCAAAGAAGTGAATATTTCCTAACAGTTCCATAGCATCTCGAAGATAAGTACAGACGTCTCCGTACCGATCCGCAAGACTCTACTAAACCTGCTTGTGACTCATAACACCTATGAACCTAGTGCTCTGATACCAACTTGTCACGACCTCAAATTTCCCTCCGTAAGGTGTCGTGATGGCACCTAGTCTCTAAGACTAGGTAAGCCTATCAATGCGGAATAATCATAAATATCTGAAAATAAATAATCTACAATTCAAATGATTACAACTCCCAAAACCCGGTAGAAATAAGTCACAAGCTTCTAAGAATTTATTCTCAATGTCTCTATAAGTCAAGGTCTAAATAAAATATAAGGAAGCAACATAAAATGATAGAAGGGGACTCCGGAGTCTGCGGACGCTGGCAGATATACCTCGAAGTCTCCGTGCGCAGGTAACCCACTGACGTCTAGGCTGGTAAAATGTACCTGGATCTACACATAAAGATGTGCAGAAGCGTAGTATGAGTACACCACAGCGGTACCCAGTAAGTGCCAAGCCTAACCTCGGTAGAGTAATGACGAGGTCAGGTGAGGCCCTACTGGAATATAATAATGGAATGGTAAAATGTTTAACAATATAGTAAAATAAAATGATAATGGAAATGAATCAAGTAGTATGTCATATTTAATTACATCAAATAATGGCAAATAAATACCTCGTGAAAACAAAACAGAATTCTTTTCAACTTTAAGAAAATCACACAATAATCAAAGGCAACTGCGGCCATAAATCAATATCAGCAAGGGCACTCCCGAGGTACCGCCTCGTAGTCCCAAATCATAAACAAATTCACAATATCTCATTTCCTTATATCACCGTGGGAGCCTTCACAATTTATTTAAAGAAAATATTTTTTTTCGAAATAGCATCCCGCATTTTAGCCACCCTTATCACACCGCATGACTTCTAGTAGTTACCCCTACTAGCCACGCGTATCAAGCCACCCTTATCTCACCGCATGCGTTTCAACACCCAGACCTTATACCACCGCATGCGTATCAATATCACAATATATCATAATTTGCACCTCAAGTGCCCAATATTTCAATTTTTCGACAAAAAATCAACAACAATATTTTTCAATAATAAAGAGCTCACGGCTCATGCCAGAATAATTCAAAAAATATCTTACGAAAATATTCAAGAATAAATAATTCAGGAAAATAATATTTCAAATTTTTAATACGTTGCTTCAATATCAAATTTAAAAATGTCAAATACTTCATATTAATAATATTTAATTTAAAAAAAATCAACCTTCAAATAATGCACAGTATGAAAGAAACCAAGTTTTAATTAAATAGGTAAAATAATTAGCAGAAAAAGGCAAACAAATTTAAAATATATATATCACAGATCAATAATGAAGAATATAACAAGATAAAATAATTTAATAAATGCGCAACAATTATTTACACAATTTAAAAATATAATCTTTCACATTTAGCCCGTGTACACACTCGTCACCTCGTGTACACGACTTTCAATACATTTCAATAATCACATTAATATTAACCAAGTATTATGTTTTTTCCTCGATTTTCCGACTCCGATCGACTCGTATCTAGTCATAATTAATTCGATACAGTCAACAAAAATTATAGTAATCAATTTCATAAGAAAATATTATATTTTCATTAAAATCCGAAATTAGCTCAAAATTTGTCCGTGGGGCCCACATCTCGGAATCCGGCAAAACTTACAAAATCCGACAACCCATTCAATTACGAGTCCACCCATACCAATTTTACCAAAATCCGATAACAACTCGACCTCCAAATCTTAAATTTTTGTTTTTGGATTTTTCTTCCATAAATTCACGGATTCATGATGTAAATGAGTATGGAATCATGAAATATAATCAATATAGGATAAAGAACACTTACCCCAATGTTTTTCTGTGAAAATTGCCCAAAAATCGCCCAAGAACCGTGATCCAAAAATCCAAAACGAAATGAATGAAATGACCATTTTTGGTCATTAAGTTTCTGTCAATTCGTCACTAAAAGTCCATTTTCCGTCACTAAAAGTCCATTTTTTGTCGCTAAAAGTCCACCAGAAACTGCTCTACCAGACTCACTAAAATCGGTCATAACGATCCTTGCCCGTTTGGTCTGCGGTCCCGGGCCTGGACCGGCCCATTTGTCAGCCTTATCGGAAGAGGAGAACAACACCTGATCAGTTTGATGTTATTCTATACATGTAGATGGTGGTATCTGGTACAGATCTATTTTCTTTGCTTTCCTTCTTCATCTTCTTTGTATCATCTTTGCTGAAACAACAAGAAATAGCTGCTGATCTCAAATAAAATTGTGGGTCTTATGCTAGGGCAGATCCCCTTGCTAAAACCCACTACACTTTACATAATAAGGCTATGAAACTTCTGTTTGACACTACAAAATATGAGATTGACAATGCAGACGCATAAGATCTAGCAAACTTAGTGGACCATATATTTAACTTTTACAAGGATGGGTATGAAACACATGATGAAATGATGAGACTTATATCCCAATGTAATAATTCTCTACCGCATGTTCTTCTTACATAAGCGAGAACCATACAGGATCGATTATTCAAGTATAGGTTGTTAACTTTTTTCTTTTTCGGTAAAGCTCAGTATAGTTTGTAAATGTCATTACATAATTTTGCTCATGAAGTAGGCTCAATACTATTCCAGTATAGATATACATGGCTGCTAGCAAGAAGAAGTGCACTTGAATATTAGGATTTATATGTTAAGCAGTTTGCACGTCAACTGAAATTAATATCACATGGTTAATTTTTACCACTTGGCTTCCTTCCATACCTTGTGCCCAAGTATTGCAGTTTTATAACTGCCGCAGTTTTTGAAGTTAAGAACTAACCCTCTTTATAGGAGTGTGAACATACACAGCATCTCGATGTTAAGGTTTAGGGCTAAGTCTCTTATATTATTTTGACAGGCAAGTAATTCCATTGTCGACAAACCTTTTCTTTTTTCGCAAGTGTTGTAACAAGATGAATCAGTTTAACACTCATCTTTTATATCAAGCAACCATGACAAGACATGAATAAAGTTCAGGCTTTTGTAGGGTAATCGAAGTGATGCTCCTTCGAGCCCGAGGCGGATTTAGGATTTAAGTTTTATGGCTTCAACCTCTAAGTTTTTTAACATCAAACCCATTGTATTCTTAAATTATGGGTTCAGACTTGCTATTTATTACAAATTTAGTGAATCTTTATTCATAAAATTTATGCTCCGCGCCGAAAGTATCGGGTTCAGATGAACCCGGTGCCCGCTTGGAGCGGTCTGTTCTTCTTTGTTTAAGCATAGCTATTATTTAGTTAGTGTGTATTACATGGCGGTTTTAGAAAGAAATTTCTTCATCTTTTACTTGATCACACAGTCTTGTTGCATTTTTTTTTATAAAAAAACACAGCTTTTTTCTAATGGAAGCGTTTAACCATATATGAATGGGGAACATCACTAGATGTCTTATTTCAGTGAGAATTTTAAAGGCTATACTTTGAATGGAGAATATCTCAATCTCATTATTGTTCCTCACTTCACCTATAGCTTCATTTTGATAAATTTATCCTTTTAATCTAAAATGCTCCACACAACCCCCCCCCCCCCCCCCCCCCACACACACACACACACACACACACACACAAAAAAAAAAAAAAACCAAAACAAATATCACATTCACGTGACTACATATTTGTCATCAAATTCAGAGAGAAAAAAACAAGTAAAAATTAATGCTTTTTTGATTGCTAAATTTTCAGTTTCAGCTTTTTTTTGGGGGGGGTTATTGAAGCGTATTTGATTGAGGTTGAAGAGAGGAAGAAGAAGCTGAAGAGAGATCAAAGAACAATTGCTATTTGGAACGGAGTCTCCATTTTAGAGAGGATCTGTTTATTTTCTCGAAACTTCTGGACTTCAGTAGATTCGAACAAAAGAAAAGGTATAATAATAATTGTTCTATGGTTAACTGTTTATTTTTGAAATGTTGATTTAGAGAGAGGTAAAATTACTAATTTCCTAATAATGAAAAAAAATAAAAAAAATAAAAGGTGCAAAAGGATGAAAAAATAGATCAAAGGGCAAAAATATCACTGTCAACTCTTGATGTTTATTTATTTGTTTTTGGACATAACCATTTAGTATTCGAAATCATTGATTTGACTAATTAGAATATTTGCCGGGTAAATTCCAGGTTTGAATTTTAAATGTCTGATTAAGATGATCTTATCAATACTATCACGACCTTGATGTTTATAGTACTTTCTTTGTCTATTATTTAGGAGGTCAATATATTTTTATTTAATAACAAATACTTTTTAAAAAAAATTAAATGTTTAAACTATAATTTTTTTGATATAATGATTTTATATATTTTATATCTGTAAATTTTATTTTTAAAGAGTTTATTCCTAATTCATTAAAAAAAGTTAGATGATTTATCTTTGACTTTGGCTTGTCTCATGAAATTGGATCATGGACATGATAGGCCAAATGCACCAACATTAATTCTTTCTATTTCTTTTTCCTATTACAAATATAAGGTCACAAATATTGTTGCTCAAATTTAGCTCAAATAATATGACTTGATATGAGAGGAGATAGTAGGATAATACATTTGCATATATCAAGAAAAATGGGATTATGAAAAGGGATGTAGATGGATTTCCACTTTGATAATGACCCCAAGACAAATTACTTATGTTGCAGGTTAAAATCTCCCTTTTGTATTTTTTTTTAAAAATCATTTAATTAGTATTTTCTGATCGAGGATTAGGGTAGTAGGTTAGTAAGTAGTCTAGTATTAAGTCTTTTCTGTACCCGTATTGCTTTCTTATACTTGTAGTAGTGATGTATTCCTGTATTTCTACTCTTATGTCTATTACTACTTGTTAGTTTCTTACTTCGATTATCTTATTTTATTGTGGTTACTGCTTTTCTTTACATGGATTCTTCTCTTTACTTGTGTCACGTGAAAGGTCTGTTTACACAGTGACAATACCTTCTCCATATTCCACTTGTGGGGCCGCACTGGTTATGTTGAGACGCAACTATTACCATTAACAAGATGGATTCTTGCAAGCTGGTTATGGCAATTACACAAAAAAGAGGTGCAAAAATTTGAACTTTAACTCTGTCGCTATTCTTTCTCGCAAGTAGAAAGAAGTGTTTTAAAAGGCGTGAGCGTAAGGCGAGGCGTTTTACATATGCTTCAGCCGGGCATAAGCCCCGAGGCATGGGGCGTAAGCCCCATAGGTATTTAATTTTTAATATTTTATAAAATAATATAATGACAGTAAATATTTATAAACAAGTAAAATTGCATAAAAATTGAAGAAAACTATATATATGTGTGCTCCATCCCCACAAAAAACTAATCAAAACAATCTATTATACGTTACTTACAAGCACAATTAATTTGAGTCTAAAAGAATAAAATTATCTATATGGAGGAACAAAAAGTATGATTAACCTGCAATTTGAACTTTGAATTTGCTGCTATGAAGAAAAATGTAGTTCTCTTTGTATTTGTAAAAAAAATTAAATATTCGTTGCTTTTGGGAGATATTAGCAGACTAGCGGACAAGATAAAAAATTGGGAAAACCATGAATTAGGGCTTAAATCAATAAAAAAGATCTTTACTTTTAAATTTAATACTTTTGAGTTCTTTTTTAAACCTTTTAAGTAATTACCAAACTGACTTTTGAGAATTTGGGTATTATATGAAGTACTAATTCAACAAATTTTATTTTAATTTAAAAAAGTATCTGGGGCTTAATCATTACTAAAAAAACGCGTCTCGAACGCCCGAGAGTACGCCCCGAACGCAAGTCCCAAATTGCGGGGCGTACGCCTCTTGAGACTTTCGCCCCACACTATCGCCCCGGGGCATTTTTGGTACGCCTCGCCCCGGGCTCGCCCCGAAAACGCCTTTTAAAACAGTGGTAGAGAGCACAGAGCGCATTATGTGATTCTACTTGGGTATACCAAAAGATAATTTTGATTTGATTGGCCAGTAAGAAGGCAGCGCGGTTATCTTGTGCGACAATACTAAAGAGGTAGCTGCCTTTACAAGCAGAAAGTAGCGCCTTCGTGTAACATGCTATGATCTTAACACTCTTACAAGATAGTGAAGAGTTTCACGAGCTTCATTCAAACTCTACTGCAGTTAGAAGATTTGGTCATAGAAAGTACAAGAGACGTAAATAGAGAGTGGAAGTGGGGGAGTCATGTAATCTACAGGCAAATTGCCATAATTCTGGTTATGCAAATTCAAGATGTAGAATACTTGCCCAAATTTCATTAAGAGCTCAAGAATCCATGTTCCTACAAAGAACAATACTGGTCGTGGTATCATGTAGTTAGTAGGTCAACTTATTCTCTGGCCAAGTACTACTAAGTTTAAGGATAGATATATAAAGCCTACTAGTAGTGCTGCTACTAACAGAGATCATTAAACGGCTAGAAACTTTTGGAACACATAATTCAACAGCAATGCCACTACATTAGTCTGTTCAAAGTAAGAAATGAAATTAAACCCTCCTACAATTATCTCATGGTTAACTCCTACTTATTCCTCATACTCATTTCTCTCTACGAGTCTGCAGCAACAGCAACTACAGCTTCTGGCATCGAAAAGATTTTCACAGGTGAAGTTTGGGTCTTGAGTGGAATGCGGGGCGAACCAGCTAGTTTATTCTCCTTCTGAATCCCAGAACTCATGATATCAAGCACTTTCCGCACTTCATTTGCCAGCTCTATGATGTAATCATCTTCGTGACCAATATCGTACAAAGCCTTCTCCATTTTGAATATGTATTCTCTGTTGTTCCCACATGGACCATGAGCAGTCGCAATTTGCCTGCAGTGGGATACGGAAGTTAGTTACAGCTTAAGAAGTTGCATCTCAGATAAAAGACTACTTAGGAAGCTTAAACTTGAGGAAACATGATCTTTACGTACCAGGCCATCTCTTCTAACGGGGCAGGTCCTAGATAGTACTTATTATTCACCTTGTCAGGAGTGGATGTAAACCTGAAATGATAAAACAGAACAATCAACTCAATGCGCTTTTGGTCCAACCATACCAATTTTCCTATCTTTCTATTAGTTTTATGAAGCTTTTAGCCTAAGCTAGGTCGTTCGAGAGAAGAAAGCTGGAGAGCAGACAAAGAACTTACACTATTACTCCAGTTAAAAGTGGATGATCAGAGTCTTCTTCCTGAAAGAGAATAAAGAAAACATATTGAGGAAAGAACATGTTCTCTCTTTACAATTCCATTAATTCTCTATTAATTTATCACAATAAACTCCAATCACAACTCGAAAACGTTATGCGCTTACCTTGAAGAAGTCTACTAAGGTCTTACTATCATACTCGCACTCTCTTCTTTCCAGATACTGTAAAGTATAGATTAAAGAATTAACATCAGAGACTAGAACGGCACGTGATAAGAGAGGATACAAAGACAAATTAAAACCGAGGCCGCAAGAAGAAAAATGGAACAACCATGACCACATACGATAAATCATTATATAATAGTTCACATACCTCCATTGCCTTCTTTTCCTTTTCAGGACCTCCTCGCACACAATAAGCGGCACCCCACTGAAAGAAAATGCACATATCAGTAAAATTGGCACAAGCCATGACAATAATATTTTGGGGGAAAAGAAAAAACCACAAGATTCAATATCAACAAATTACAGAATTAACCACAATTATAGTCTCCATCATTGAGAGTGGGATTATAGAGTAAATTTATTAAGTTCTCACCACATGAGGATGCAATACAAATGCATAATGCATAGTGATTAGTTAGTTGAAAAGACTAAACTATACAATCAATGACAACAAAGGAACATGTCTATACAACATTAAAGAGAGAAATAAAATCAACATTTCTACTTAAAAGTCTTTCTCAATTAGAAGATAGTAAAGAAAGTAACTAGCAGACATCAGACTTACGCAAATAGCTCCTTCAGATTCTTCCAAGGTGCAAGTTCTTGCAGGGTGTTCAGGTGTACCTCTGTGATCAATGCAAGCTGATAGATTCACACATAAATGCAATTAAAATCAAATCAACCATACTATAAACAAATATCAACCATTAATGAATCAATAAACTCGGCATAAGAGCAACATACCAAGATCAAACACACGCTTGTAATCCTTGATGTAACCTATCACTTTCTCATCGTACTCAAATCCTGGATTCCATACCAAGGAGCCATAGCCAAAAATCCAGAAAACCATGATTGCAAAAGCTTCTTCAAGCTAATAGCTGCAACATTAACCATAACATGGATTATGCAATATTCACATATACAAAAAATATAATAGTTTTTTATAACCGAGAAATCCACAAGGGATAGCGTCTATGGATAATGGGAAACACCTCTACCCGTTCCTACTTAGAAACGGGGCTTTTGTCTGTTGCAAGGTTCGGACATATGACATGTAACAAACACATCAGACACTAGGCTCTCTTACCACTAGATGGTTCTGGCCCCCCGCAAGAAAAGTATACAAGCAAAAAGTTAAAATTGTTTTCCAAATATTACTTCTGTCCCTATTAGAGAAAAAGACATTACTTCAGAGCAGGACAAAATACAATTAACAAAATACAACTGTATTTGGTTCTTTTCTATTTCTCTCATTGTGTAATGTACCAAACCAAAAAGGTTATAGGGGCCTCTTATACAAACAAAATTAGCTACTTAATTATCCAAAACAATTGATAGTAGTATTTAGTTATTTACTTTCCATTCAACAGCCAAAGAATCTATTGAAAATTAACTTTCATAGCCAAACCCAAAAACACGTATTGTATTCCAAAAAAGAAAAAAAAAACAACAAAAAGGGAACTGTGTTTTCTAATTAAAAGTTACCCAAATCTATGCTAGTAAAAGCATTAACTCACAATGTACAAGCACAGCCGACCGTACAAGCTATAAAGCATAAGATACAAGTTTTTCAGCACAATGTACAAGCATTAAGCAAACATCTATAAACCCTAAATAAAGAAAAAAGGCCATAAAATTAAAACCAATAAGTTTGAAAATATTATTAAATAACAGAAAATGGGTGAAAATAGAAGAAACAACAAAAGAAAATAACACCAAGAAAAGAAAAAGATGAATACCCAATAAATTGGAGATCAAGCAGAAACTTACCAAAAAAGGTTCAATACTCAAAATGGATCAAAGCCAATGCCTTTATATTCACCTCAGAAATCTTTTTTTTCTGAAAATGAATGAATTTGAGGAGAGAGAAAATGGAATAATAAGAAGATATTGAAAGAACAGAAACCCTAGAGAGAGAGAGAGAGGATAGAGAAACAACGATTTTTGTTTCTTGTATTTTTTCTCTCTTTCTCTAAGGTTTACGAGGAAGGAGGAGGAGGAACCGCTTTGTCCGAAAATTAAGTATTTATAGCCTGACAAAACAGAAGGATAACGCGTAAATAATTAATTTAATTCTTTTTGTATGTAGACTACATATGGATGTGTGTACATAAACGTGATTGCATGTGTCTTATTTTCATGGGTAAATTGCACATGTTTCCCTCGGCTCTTTCTTCACGAGTAATTTTCTAATTAAGTAAAGTGAATTTTTCCAAATTCGTAAAAAAATTTAAGTTATATACCGTGACATCTAAAATATATTAAACTCAATCACTTGCTGTCGTTATTTTTCGATTATATGTTGAAATCTATACTTAAGAGTACTTAAAGTGATCGATTTTTTATGCCGATGCTTTTGTTGTTATTTTACCTCAGCAGTTGGGATTCTCTATCAAACAATATTAAGGGGAAACTACATTGTATAATTGCTTTCAAAAATAATATCAGCAAAATATAAATTTTTTGTGTATTAATATATAATATACATATTTTATTCGTAATTAATATATAATTTTTTTATATATTTGACTAGCGAATGCAATTATTTTTGGCAGATCGATTAAATGTATAACTTGTACAAAAATTAATGTATTTCAATTTTGGGCTCGCACCAACCATCAAAAGGACCATAAATAGACGGCCACTGCTTGAATAGACTATGTTTAGTGGATCTACTAGCTGAATTTAATTTATAATAATAGGTTAGGGGGCGATTTATAGCTCAGTATACGAGGCACGTGAACACATGGTCTCTTCGCCAAACTAGGTATTTTATGTACATATTTTCCAATCTAATATTATTTGCTGGCATTCATGCTCCAAATAGGCTATATGGTGCACTTAATTGAATGTTGAGTTATTTATTTAAAGGAATATGGATCAATTCCCACTTGATACTTCTTTTTTTCTCCTTTCTTCCACCTACGTTATAAAAATGTTAGATCCGCCTCCGATGTTGGTTACTAGATTATCAATTAATATTTCTTAAGAAATTTATTGGTTATTACCTAATAAGTGAACTAATTGTGTAAATATTATTTAAAAGGATAAAGCATCAAATCTACGTGAACGCGGATATCTTATACGCCAGCTGTCCTTTTTACCCCTAATTTTATAGGAATATATTGATGTATGTATATATGCATTATGTTGATGTTCGATATGTACATGGCACATAGTAGTACTAACTTTTGTATGGAAAGTTTTCAATTGAACCTAGACGGTTTCTTGCGTAAATTCATTTTTGCAAAACCGTATTTTAATGTGGATGCATTGGACCACGAAATTTGTATGCTTCAAAAGATGGAAATATAGATATTTTGCTAATCTTAGTCATAAAAGTACTTAACGTAGTGTTTAACCTACTAAATTCATTGAACCTAGACAACTGTGAAGGGAAAAAAGGAAATAGAAAATAAAAAAAATTAAAAAACACTCATAGGAATTAGAGTTGCAGCACAATAAATCGTTTTAAAGGGCTGGTATTTAAGAATTAACTAATGTGTTCTGGGTTTCAGTTTTTCTGTTCAATTTTTCGAGAGACAAATGTCCTGAATTTGATTGTAGTTCAAATTTTCAGACAAAATAAGTATCGATTAATTTCTAAATAGCACCCCTAAAAATGATTGTTTGTGTACTTCCCCAAAATGAAGGGTTCTAATTTTCATAATTGATCTTCCCCTCTTTTAGGCTATGCTTGCATATGTTTATTAATACGTCAATTTGGAGACAACCCAAATTAACTCATCCAACAACTTGCACTACTAGAATGTCAATTTTTCGACCATCATTTCGGTCGGAAATCACTTATTTTTACAAAACGGTCGGAAATTTGTGATCAAAATAGCCACAAAGAGGAAACAAACTGGGAGACCGACTAAATTTGACTTTTGCGTTCGAAACAGACGGTAATTTTGCAACCGAATCTGTCACACATTTAAAATAAATTATTAATAATTTCTTGACAGTTCCGATCGTTTTGTCAGTAATTTTAATAATTAATTTTAATTAAATTCATAATTTTCGACAAAATCGATCGAAAAAATTAAAAAATAATTAATTTTTTCGATCACTTCAATCATAAATCTGGGAATTCCCAATTAAGTTTTTCTACCAAAGTAGTTGAAAATCAGTCGGAAAATCTGAATTTTTTCAGCAGAATTCTGCTGCATTTTAAGCTACACCACCTGTAATTCAAAACCAATCATTCAACCAACTTAATCATTCAAATATTAAACCAATCATTCAACCAACAAACAAAACATCAAATATGAAACTACCAAACTATACAACGTACACTTTCAAATAAGTGTAAACACATCTATTAAAGCACATTAAAGTAAAAAAACTTAAACCAAATGATATTCAAGTCTTAAACACATAATTCAAATGTAAAACCAACCAAGCCGAAACCAATAAAGTCTAAACTCATATTACATTCAAAATTAGTACTACCGATCATCATCGGTTTCAGTCTCCTCATTGTTAGATTCTACCATTGAACGTTGTTTTCCATGGTTTGCCATGAATGTCCTTATCATACTTATTGTTTCTTTAGCATTATTCCATTGTTGGGACAGTTCATCAATTTGCGTCCGCATTTTCTCAATTTCTTCGGGTGAAGCAAAAACACCACTAAATAATGCGACTGGACGACGGATGCGCTCTAAGTCCATAGGCTATACCTTTGTTTCTTTTCATGAGAAATAAAAAATATATATATTTAAATGAGCAAGAGAAGAAACATACAGCTTGTGCAAAATAATATTAAAACGAAGTCATAGATAAAAACAATTACTAAAATATTTTATATCTGGATTATGAACCTAAATCGAACCCAATATATAACAGTTAATTAGAAATTAAAAAGTACGTACACCTGATAATAATTTGCATTGGAAGAAACTTCGCTAATACTTACAAAGTGTTTAAATCATTCCGCAAACTTAGGATAAACATGCTCATGCCCATATGTACACACAAAACAACTGTCTGACATATTTGAAACTTTTCATTAGTTAAAATGATTGATAATTGATATTGAATATAAGTCGGTAATATAAATGTACACTTACGTATTATAAGGTTGGACTTCGGGACAATTTAGTAGAACATGTGTTGTAGCTGACTTTAGCTCTATCTCAGTCAAAAATCGTGTTGGACTACGTTTTGGATTGCCTTTTCCAGGTTGATTGGATATGGAAAAGGGTGGTGCCAATGGATCGGTATTGCCACCATCATCATGCTGATCAGGTCTATTTTTTAAATATGGCACATCGTGTTCAAAATAATATGAACATAAGTAAGTTGTTTCTCTAGCCAGATATTCCTCACATATCGATCCCACAACCCTTGATCTATTTTTTACGGCCCACTTACATTTGCCAATCATCCCGCATAACACGATTTTGAGATGAAATAATATTAAAATGAAACACATAAGGATTAATGATTAAAGATAATTACCCTTAGAAGGGATACATCCATCTACATTGAACTAACCCTCCTAATTGTGCCTCTTGCGCAAGGTGAATTGGAAATGTTCCATCACATCGAAAAAACCAAGCGGAATTTTTTTTGCCAACTTTAAGAGAATGTTACTGTCCATGTAAGCTAGGTTCTCCGCCCTTAATATGCTAGAGCACAACTCCTTAAAAAATAAGCATTCTTTGTGATGGGCTTCCATATTCTATTAGGCAAAGCATTGAATGTAACAAGCATCAAAGATTTCATGAAAATGTGACAATCATGGCTTTTCATAGACGTCAACTTCCCTTCTTTCATGTCAACACATCTAGATAAGTTTGATGCATACCGATCAGGCATCCTCAAATTATTAACCCAATCATAAATCTCTTTTCTTTCATCCAAAGTGAATGTGTAACTAGCCTTAGGCTTCTGAATCTTGTTGTTCAAGTATGTCAAGTACAACTTAGCCCGCCTACAATATTCTTTCAAATCCATCATGGATTTCAAGTTATCTTTTGTCTTGTTGCTTACATACATCACAGTATTAAAGAAGTTATCAAAAAAGTTCTTCTCGATATGCATGACATCAAGATTATGCCAAAGAAAATTGTGCTTCCAATAAGGTAGCTCCCAAAAAATACTCTGTTTTGTCCAGTTGTATGTTACACCATACCCAGGTATCTTATTAGGAAATGGATACTCGGTTACCTTAGGTAGATCCCTAACTCTGTTCCAAATCTCTTCAGGTGACAGGACATACGGTGGCTCCTCATAATCAGTTTTGTTCTTTATAAATGCACTAATATTTCTCCTAAACTCATGATCCATTAACAAGAAGCAGCGATGACAGTCAAACCATGTGTTCTTGCATCTATGTTTCAAAGTGAATGCCTTTGTATCTTCCATAGAAGTCGGTCAAGCTAACTTTCCGGCAGTTGACTACCCGGACATTATTCCATAAACAGAAAAATTATTTATAGTCCACATCAAAGCAACACGGAGTTTGAAGTTTTGCTTAGTTGATACATCATATATTTACACACTTTCATGCCACAATAAACTTCAACTCATCAATTAAGGGTTGCATGTATACATCAATCTTTTGGATTGTGTGGACTTAGAATAATACAAGTTAGAAACAAACACTGGCCAACATAAATATGGTGCAACAGACACTGCAAATAGAGTGAATCCATCAACACATAATGCCAGCCTAATATTTCTCAGTTCACCGGCAAAGTCTGGGAACACCCTATCAAAATACTTCCATGCTTCTCCATCTGATGGATGACATAGCACACCATTTGGCCTTCTATGTTCTTAATGCCATCTCATATGAGGAGCAAAACTCATTGATGCATACAACCTCTTTAACCTTGGTATAAGGGGTAAGAAGTGCATCACCTTTACTGGAACCTTCTTTTGTTTAGCATTTGTGACTTCTTTGTAACGCGGCTGGTTACAAATTTTGTAATTTTCTAAAACTGCATCATCCTTATAGAATAACATGCAACATTTCTCAATACAATCAATCCTTCTGATGAAAGACCCAACTTGGAAACCAATTTTTTTGCCGTGTAAAAATCTTTGGGCAAGTCATTCTTGGTCGGATTAAGTTTATTCATAAGGCCAATGATAGAATCCATGCCCGCTTGAGAAATAGAATTATCCAATTTAATACTTAGTAATCTAACTACAACAGACAACTTGGAATGCGTTGCGCCTTCATAAAACGGACAACTAGCTTCCTCTAACTATTTGAAGAAGCTCTTAGTCTCATCATTTGGTTCAAATTGAGCCCCAGAGAACATCTCAAAAGCATGCCTCATCATTTCATTAAATCTAGAATTTTCAACACTAATATTCTCCGCTATGGGACTACTTTCTTCACCACCAGATGAGTTTTGAAAATGAACATCATCTACACTTGTATGACTCTCCCCATGCAGAGTCCACACATAATAATTTTCCAACCCTTTATTATACAAATGAACAGTAACAATATCGGCCCCCAATAACTTAAGATACTTGCATTTCACACAGGGGCACCTAATCGTCTCTTCAATAAGGAAATCATCAAGTGTTTTACCTTAGCAAGAAAGCTAGCAACCCCTTCTATAAATTTATCCCGCAACCCCGTACGATTCGGATAATTCCTATTATACATCCATCTACGATGCTCAAATTCCATCTACACAAATAAAAAAACTTAAAATTTATAAGATATATAAAATTATTTAGTTTATTTAAAGTAATTAATAGGTTACGCCAATTCGAAGGTTCCTTTTTTAAATTTACCTATTATTTGCCAACATACTTTAATTAATATATTATATCTAAATTACAATTCTCTAACACAAAGAGAAAATTAGAATTGAGATATTTGAAATGATTTATTTTATTTAAACTAATTAAGAAGTTATATTCTTTCAAACGTTCCTTTTTAAAATATACTTATCATTATCCCAAAGTATTTTAATTAATACGTTATATTCTTCTAAATTAAAATCATCTAACACTCGAACTCTCACATTAATCCCTAATCTAAAATATAAGTCTTTGACTATACCAATTAAATTTGAATAGCTTGTTATATATTCATAAAGTCCATGTACACATCGCTAATGTTTTTTAAGAAATGAAAACAAAAAGACTAAAGTGTGGCGCTTCTAGCACTAGTATAAGATGCATTTGAATTTCTATTGACTTAAGCTACCAATCTATTATTTTTATTGCTCCACAAGCTAGCTCTTTGCATTTACAAGTACTAATGGATTTTAAGAAAGATTGTCACTTTGTTCTTATAAAATTGAGGTAATCACGATTATTTTCAAACATGTCAAGAAGTAATTAAGTTTGACAACAAAGATTGAGCCATTCAATTAATATATGTGAATACCTTCTAATAAAGAATTAAAATGGCCATCTAATAAAAAAGTAGACATGAAAAATTACTTATATACATTTGGTGTAACCAAAACAATAAGTGCACTCATCATCTACACTTGTAATATACGTCAAATCAAATTAAACAAGAAAAAAATAATAACTAATGCAAAATCGTAAAATCAAGATTAAAATATTGACTCCATAGAGGGAGGAGAGAAAGAGAAAGAGAGAGAGAGAGAGACGTACCTGAGGGACCGGCGGAGGCATGAGGGACGGGGGAACGGGGGTTGCTGGGGTGGGTAAAGAAGGGGGAAAAAGAGAAAGAGAAAAGAAGAGAAAGAAAGAAAGGGGTTGGATATAGGGTTTTTAAAATAGATTTTCGACCGTTTTGGTCGGAACACTAATAATTATTTTTATTTTCTGACCAAATTTGTCGCAAATTAAAACTTTAATTTTTTAAAAATGTTTACGACTGATTCAGTCGCAAATACAGTCAACGGTAAAATTTTAACTTTTAAATAGAGGCAGATTCGGTCGGAAATTTGGTTCGCGGATTTTAGCACCAAGCTATGTGACCACTATTGTCTGAAACATGGTCGAAGTTATTTAATAAAAATGTAACTATTTTTTTATTTTTTCGAGCAGCTTTTTAATGTACATTATGAGTTACGTGTATGGTTGGGTTTGGTTTTCAGAAGATTCAGAATTGAATTGAAAGAACAATTCTTGTTTTGAAACTTAAATGAAAACAATTGATCGGAGTTTGACTTTTGAACAAACGACCCCAGAATAAAATTTTAATGATTCCAATAGTTTTGTATGATGATTTCTAACTTAGGCGTATGTCCGGATTTGGATTTAGAAGTGTGTAGGACAATTCGGCGTATTTTGGCAAAAATTGGAAAGGTTGAAGTTTTAAAATATTTATAAGTTTGGCCGAAGATTGAATTATTGATAACGGGGTCAGATTTTGATTCCGAAGATTGGAACATTTCTATTACGTCATTTATGACTTGTGTGCAAAATTTGAAGTCATTATGTATTGAATTGTTACGTTTTGGCACAAATTATAAAAGTTGAAAGATTTGAAAACTCATAATTCGATTCTAGGTGCGATCCATAGTTTCGACGTTGTTTAATATGGTTTGAGGCCTCGACTAAGTTCGTATTATATTTTGGCACGTATTTTTATATTTGGTTATGGTCCCGAGGGCCTTTGGTGGATTTCAGATGGTTAACGGATCGATTTTTAGACTTAAGGAAATGCAGGAATTTTGGACTTTTTTGTGCAATCACTTCTGCGGAAGCTTGATCGCAGAAGCGATCTCGCAGAAGTGAGGTGATCCATAGCTTCTGCGGGATCGCACCTGCGGTCAATCTTGCGCAGGTGCGATTACACCAGAACTGGTGCCTTCAGCCATTCCCACAAATCCAAATTTGGTCCGTTAACCATCCGAAATCTACCCAAGGCCTCCGGGACCTCAACCAAACTTACCAACAACTCCTAAAATATCATACGGACTTAGTCGAGCCTTTAGATCACATAAAACAACCCTAAAAATACGAATTGCACATCGATTCAAGCCTCTTGAACTTTAAAACTTTAAACTTCTACATCCGACGCCGAAACCTATCAGATCAAGTCCGATTGACCTCAAAATTTTCACACAAAGTCATAATTGGCATTACGGACCTACTTCAACTTCTATAATCAGAATCCGATCCCGATATCAAAAAAATGTCCACTCCCTGTCAAACTTCCAAAAAATCATCAACCTTTCCAACTTTCGCCAATTGACGCTAAAATGACCTACGGACCTCCAATTAGATATCCAAACGCACTCTTAAGTCCAAAATCACCCTACAAAGCTATTGGAACTGTCAAAACTTTATTCTGGAGTCTTTTTCATATAGTTTGAACTACGGTCAAATCTTATGACTTAAACTTCCCCCTTTAAGGACTATATGTCCCATTTCACTCCGAAACCAAATACAAATCCTCCCGGCAAGTCACAAACCCAAAAATGAAGTATAGGGAGCAATAATTAGGGGTTCAAGGCTAATTCTCTCAAAATGACCGGCCCAGTCATTACAGTTGGGATATTGTCTAGGCGGAGTGATAAGAGAGGCTATTAAATGGAGCGATAAGGGAGGCTATTATAGGAGTGATAAGGGTGGTTATAAGAGCGATAAGGATGGCTATTGATATTGTCAGGGTGGAGGGATAAGAGAGGCTATAATAGGAGTGATAAGGGTGGCTATAAGAGAGATACGAGTGGCTATTATCATGGATGTTATGTGATTATGTGGGGTTATTGTGCTAGTGATTTTCACATGATGTTGTGATTTTCTTGTGATTACTTTTATATCTTGTGCAACTTATTTTATTAATTCAGTAAATTTGATAATAGTCTTATACATGTTGAAATTGTGAGCATGTGGCTATTGTCGGAAATATGTTATTGGCACGTGAGTTGTCCGTTCGGTTGTGATATGAAATGTAGGCTCGAGGTGCCGTGGGTATATAATGATTATGATATTGGCACGTGAGTTATCCGTGCAGTTGTAAAATGAGATGTGGGCACGAGTTGCCATGAGTAAATGATGATTTTATTATTGGTACGTGAGTTGTCCATGCAGATCTTATATATTGATATTTTGGCACGTGAGTTGTCCATATGGTTATGATAGAAATATGGGTACGAGGTGTCGTCGAAATATGAAAGTGGGCTGAGACCCGTGTTACAAAAATATGAAAGTGGGCCGAGACCCATATTTTATAATTATAAAATGAGGTGTCACGAGGTGACTTTTATTTGAAAGAATTATATTCGCAAGATATTTATTTGAAAGAAATATATTTGAAAGATATTTATCTGAAAGAATTATATGTGAAAGATTTATATTTGAAGGACTTGATTAATTGTATGTACTTGTGCTCCTTATTCGTTTGAGCAATAATTATGATGTTCTTGTTCACTTGTTATTTATATCACTGGTTGAATTTGTTGCTATCATGGCTAGTTGTTTTCTAGCACTATTGTATATTGCTATATTGCACAGGTTATTTGACTAGTGAGTGTCTTAACTGTATCTCGTCACTACTCCACCGAGGTTAGTCTTGATACTTATTGGGTGCCGATAGTGGTGTACTCATACTACACTTCTACATATTTTTGTGCAGAGCCAGGTATTGGAGATATCAGACTCGGACAGAGTTAGTGTGTTGATCGCAAGGATTCAAGGTAGAGTTGCTTGGTCGTCATAGTCCCTTGGAGTCTTTCCATGTTATTGTACTGTCAAATCTTATTCGAACAATATTGTATATTCGACCCTTGAGATCTTTGTGTGTATTCAGTTAGAGTTCGTGACTTAGTATTACCAGTCTTGGAAGGCTTTTATAATTATTTTCGCTTTTGGTTTTGACAGTTGTATTAAGTTCTATTTAAAAAAATAACTTGAATTGAAATTGTAATCGGGTTACCTAGTCTTAGAAACTAAGTACCATCACGACGCCTGTGGTGGTATTTTGGATCGTGACAAGTTGGTATCAGAGCTCTAGGTTCATAGGTTCTACGAGTCACGAACGAGTCTATTAGAGTCTTGCGGATCGGTACGGAGACGTTTGTACTTATGTTCGAGAGGATGCAGAACTGTTAGGAAATTTCCACTTCTTTCATTCTTGTCGTGCGGAATTTGTTGATTTTGGAGTTTGAGCCTTTGTATCTCTTTTCTCTCACAGATGATGAGGACACGTGCTACCGGGTTAGCTGAGCAGACACGTGCACATTTTGCTAGGACCGCAAGAGGCCAGGGCTGAGGAAGGACACGTACTACAAATAGAACCCTAGTCAAAATAGCATTCGAGGAGGTGCAGTAGCTCCAGTTGGAGCACAGGCACCATAGACATATGTTGTTACCTCCGGACTGCAGGAAACCTTAGCACAGTTCCTGAACATGTTTGGTACATTAACTCATGCGGGATTGATCTTTGTTTGACCAATATTTGACAGATTGGGGGAAGAGTTCAGACTCTTACTGCCCATACTCCAGAGTAGCGGGTGGTCAGGTTCCGGTATAGCCTGTTATTCCGGTTCATCCTGAGGTCAGGTCAGAGGCATCAAAAGAAGAACAAAAGAGACTTGAGAGATTTAAGAGGTATAGTGCACCTACCTTCAGTGAAACAACTACCAAGTATGCCTAGGGATTTCTAGAAAAAATGTTATTGTATTCTCCGCACCATGGGCATTGTGGAAGTGAGCGGAGTTTCCTTTACTACATTTCAATTAGCAGGAGCAGTGTATCAATGGTGACGAGTTTATGAAGATGGTAGACCAGCCGATGCAGTACCACTAACTTGGGCTCAATTTGTAGAGATATTTTTTAAAGAGTTTGTTCCTAGACTCTCCGGGATGCGTGGCACACAGAGTTTGAACGGTTGCATTAGGGCACCATGACGGTGTTAGAATATGCTATCAGGTTCAGTGAGCTAGCCCGTCATGCACCTATCTTGGTTCCTATAGTTAGAGAGTGAGTTCGCAAATTCATTGAGGGGTTCGATTATGATCTTAAAATATTCATGGCTCGAGAGTTGTAGACTGATATCCTATTTCATCAAGTAGTAGAGTTTGTCAGGATGTTAGAACATGTTCGAAATGAAGAAAATGAGTCTAAGGAGGCCAAAAGGTCTCAGAATTCTGAAGGATTTAGTGGGTTCTACTCTGCAGCTATGACTCATCATGGCGGAGGCTCGGGCAGTCGGTCAGCCCATCCTCAATTCAGAATACTCGTAGTGCTCTAGTTAGTACTTTTAGTGCACCACCGGCACGAGGTTCTTACAGTGGTTATTCCAGTTATCCGGCACAATCTCAGTATGAGCAGTCGCGCCTGCAGAGGGGTTGTTATGAGTGTGGTGATACTAGGCACATCATAAGAGATTGTCCTAGACTTAGGAGAGGTGGATTTCATCAGAACACTCAGGCTACAGGCTCTATTCTAGTTACTACCCCACATGTAAAGCTAGTTAGGGGGTAGAGAATAGGTGGGTAGAGGGCGCCCTAGAAGGGGAGGCCCAGCTCGTTGATATAATTGCTATGGTATGGCTGGGGCCGCTACACCAGATGGTGTCATTACAGTTATGACCCCAATTTGTTATAAAGGAATATTTTTCCTTAAATTGATTCGGTTCTGAGTATCGAGGCGAGTCCTCCTATCATGCTCCACTTATGGGCGAGTTTCATAATTTTGTAATCTACTTATGTGTTTACTCTTGTTGGGAGATTCTATGGCGATAACCATGTCTATCATTCTATTTTAGTAACTGATGAGAGCTGTGAGGCTAAGAGTGACTTTCTGTTACTCACTACAATGGGTTTTGATATAATTTAGGGATAATTGATTACAATTTTATGAATTATATGCCCTACTGGTATGAGGGTTCATTATGTGTTGTGAAATCATTTCACGGAATTTATTAAAAAGAAGAAAGAAAAGAAATGGAAAGTTTCAGCTAGCACGATGTGCATAATACTTGTGATTCAGAGCTGAGGATGGGATCCTTGCATTTTAATGTGAATTGATATGTTTAAACCGGCTACGTGTCGCGGTGGAAGTTATATCGAGATAAGATCTTTGTGGTTAAATTCATGTATTGTAAATTCTCCCTTGTGATGTTGATTTGCATTATAGTACAGATAAGGGGTTATGCCTATTGGACTTATTTGATAATTTTTTTATGTGTTTATCTGTGCATGTTAGTCATAGTTGTGTCGTGCTTATTGTGCTTTAGCCTACGAATTATGTGCCCAGATGGCGTTAAATGTGATTCGATGATTAGGGTAAATAATTACGAGGTTTTCATGTTCCCTGCATTGTTATCAGTATTGTGAAGGTTTGAAACAAGGCCTGAACTGAGATGAAATTTAATTGTCGGTGCTGAAGTTGATTATGGGGAGCCATTGTGGCTAGAGTTATTATTATGGGCCTATGTATGATGTGTCATTCTATGTGAATATGCCGTGTGAGTGTAGGCACGAGTTTCTACAGGCGGTTGAGTCTAACACCGTGTGTCAATGTGAAAAAAATCAGGTCTTTTTTAAAATGATTGAAGTGTAAGAAATTTGGTTTTAAGGCTTGTAAGTGTAAACATGAGAAATAATCTCAACTAAAATGGTGTTATCGGACCCATGTTAAATTGCGGTGAAGTAGAATAAACCGCGAGTATGTGTGCAATGATACACTCAGTCATTTAATGTCCTTAGAAAAATTCTTGGCACGTTTGAGGATGAACATTTGTTTAAAAGGGGGAGAATGTAATGACCGACTTGTCATTTTAAGAAATAACGTCTTGTTCAGCAGCTTAAGGTCCCGGGAAGCTTTTTAATGTGCATTATAACTTGCGTGTATGGTCGGGTTTGATTTTCGGAAGATTCAGAATTAAATTAAAAGAACAATTCTTGTTTTGAAAATTAAATGAAAAAAGTTAACCGGAGTTTGACTTTTGAGAAAATGACTACAGAAGTTTTGATGATTCCAATAGCTTCTTATGATGATTTCTCACTTAGGCGTATGTCCAGATTTGGATTTGGAAGTCCGTAGGACAATTAGGCGCATTTTGGCGAAAATTGGAAAAGTTGAAGTTTTAAAATATTTATAAGTTTGGCCGAAGGTTGAATTGTTGATAACGGGGCCAGATTTCGATTCCAAAAATTGGAACATGTCCATTACGTCATTTATGACTTGTGTGCAAAATTTAAAGTTATTCCGGATTGATTTGATACGTTTCGGCGTGAATCATAGAAGTTGGAAGATTTGAACACTTATAATTCGATTTGAGGTGCGATTCATAGTCTCGACGTTGTTTAATGTGGTTTGAGGCCTCGGCTAAGTTCGTATTATATTTTGGGATGTGTTGGTATATTTGGTCAAGGTCCCGACGGCATCGGGTGGATTCGGATGGTTAACATATTGATTTTTGGACATAAGGAAATGCTAGAATTTTGGACTTGTTGGTGCAATCGCTTCTGCGGAAGCTTGATCGCAGAAGTGATCTCACAAAAGCAAGTTGCGCCTCTCAGAAATGATTGAAGGGAAGCTTGGTAGAGGCTGATCAAGCAGGCCACAGAAGCAGTAACTTGTGCAACAAAAGCGCATTCCAGCACGAAGAAGTGGAAGTTGGCAGCTTGGTGGTTTCTCGCAGAAGCGGAATTTCTTTCGCACCTGCGACATTGCAGGTGCGACGACAGTGCTCGCAGAAGCGTCGAAAGCGCAGAAGCGTGATTTTTCTCTTAGAAGCGAGCTCACAGGCGTGACAAATTTGTCCGCAGAAGCGAAACTGAGCAGAATCATAAGGACCAAAAAATGGTCATTTCATCATTTTCGATTGGAATTTTTGAAGCTTGGTTCTTGGGTGATTTTGAGGATTTCTTCACGACTTCAAATTGGGTAAATGTTATATATCTAAAAGTAATTATATTTCATAAATCCATGGTTATATTCATCGTTTAATTCGAGTCTTAATGGAAGAAATTGGAATTTTTATAAAACTCTTCAAAAACAAAAATTTAAGATTTGGAGGTCGATTTGTTATCGGAATTTCACAAGATTGGTATGGTTGAACTCGTATTGGAATGTGTGTTCTGATTTCGTAAAAATTTTGTCGGGTTCTGAGATGCGCGCCCCGCGTTGACTTTTTAATGTGAAATTTTAAGTCGGCGTTTTATTATCCGGAATGATTTTTAAAATTTTAATGAAGTTATATAATTTATTTGGCTAGATTTGAGCCGTCCGGAGGTCATTTCAAGCGAGAAGGCTAATTTGGAATATGAGCATAGCTCCAAAAAGGTAAGTATCTTGCCTAACCTTGAGTGGGGGAAATACTCCTTAGGCATTAAGTCGTATGTGCCATTTGTGAAATGTGAAAAGCCGTGTACGCGAGGTGACGAGTACCTACTCAGGTTTATATGTGCAAATTTTATTGGTTTAAAGTCATAGCCATCTTTAAGTATCAAATTGGAAATTTACTGGCACTTATTAATCCTTATTTGTCATGCCTCGTTCTTTGTTTGTCGAAATTGTTTTATATAATAATTTGGTGTAATTGCTACTTTGATTTTTATGTGAATTCTGCGTGCTTGTTGAGTTGACATTTTCTAAAAATAATTATATTATGAATTTTCCATCCACAATTAATTAATTAAATAAGTTTAATAAGAGGCATTAATATATTTATAAAATATTTGGATTAAAGAAGGCTTTGTACTTGCTGAGTTACTTTTCCATCTTTGTTGTTATTTTCGATATTTTATATATATGGTGTTGAGCCGTGGACTATCTGCTGTGATATTTATTAATTTCGTTGTATCTTTGGGAAGGTTGTGGCCTATGGGCAATTTTTAAATACGAGTTGATTATGTCGCGTTGTTGTGATAATATTCTGTGTGAATTATTGTATGATTTGGGTTACTATTATACGGCGTATAAGAGTGGCATCACACTGTTGATATTATGCGGGCATAAGGGTGGCATTTCACTGTTGTTATGTGTGTTGGGATATTGTTTGGGCGGAGTGATAAGGGAGGCTATTAAACAGAGAGATAAGTGAGGCTATTATAAGAGTGATAAGGGTGGCTATTTGATATTTCCAGGGCGGAGGGATAAGGGAGGATATTATAGGAGTGATAAGGGTGGCTATAGGAGAGATAAATGTGGTTATTGTCTGGGATGTTATGTGATGATGTGGGGTTATTATTCTCGTGATTTTCACGTGATGTTGTGATTTTTTTGTGATTACTTTTATATCTTGTGCAACTTTTTTTGTTAATTCAATAAATTTGATAATAGTCTGATACATATTGAAATTATGAGCATGTGGCTATTGCCGGGCGGAATATGTTATTGGCACGTGAGTTGTTCGTACAATTGTGATGCGAAATGTAGGCTCGAGGTGCCATGTGTATATAATGCTTATGATATTGGCAAGTGAGTTATCCGTGTAGTTGTGAAATGAGATGTGGATACGAGTTGCTGTGAGTAAATGATGATTTTATTATTGGCATGTTAGTTGTCAGTGCGGATCTTATATATTGATATTTTGGCACGCGATTTGTCCGTGCGATTGTGATATAAATATGGGCATGAGGTGCCGTAGAAATATGAAAGTGGATTGAGACCTGTGTTGCGAAAATATGAAAGTGGGATGAGACCCATGTTTTATGATTATGAAATGAGGTGTCACAAAGTGACTTTTATTTGAAAGAATTATATTCGAAAGATATTTATTTGAAAGAAGTATATTCGAAAGATATTTATCTGAAAGAATTATATGTGAAAGATTTATATTTGAAGGACTTGATTAATTGTTTGTACTTGTGTTCCTTATTCGTTTGAGCAATAATTATGGTGTTCTTGTTGACTTGCTGCTTATATCACTGGTTGAATTTTGTTGCTATCATGGCTAGTTATTTTTCAGTACTATTATATATTACTATATTGCACAAGTTATTTGACTAGTGAGTGTCTTGATTGTACCTCGTCACTACTCCACCGAGGTTAGTCTTGATACTTACTAGGTGCCGACCGTGGTGTACTCATACTACACTTCTGTACATTTTTGTGCAGAGCCAGGTATTGGAGATATCAGACTCAGACAGAGTTAGTGTGTTGATCACAAGGATTCAAGGTAGAGCTACTTGGTTGTCGCAGTCCCTTGGAGTCTTTACAATGTATTGTACTATCAAATCTTATTCGAACAGTATTATGTATTCCATTCTTGAGATCATGGTATGTATTCGGTTAGAGTTTGTGACTCAGTATTACCAGTCTTGGGAGGTTTTTATAATTGTTTCCGCTTTTGGTTTCGACACTTCTATTAAATTCTATTGCAAAAAAAAAACCGATTTGAATTGAAATTGTGATCGGCTTACCTAGTCTTAGAGACTAAGTGCCATCACGACGCCTGTGGTGGGATTTTGGGTTGTGATAATTTGGTATCAGAGCTCTAGGTTTATAGGTTCTACGAGTCACGAACGAGTCTAATAGAGTCTTGCGGATCGGTATAGAGACGTTTGTACTTATCTTCGAGAGGCTACAAAACTGTTAAGAAATTTCCACTTCTTTCATTTCTATCGTGCGGAATTTGTTAATTTTGGAGTTTGAGCCTTTGTATCTCTATTCTCTTACAAATGGTGAGGACACGTGCTACCGGGTCAGCTGAGCAGGCACTCGCGCATTCTGCTAAGGCTGTAAGAGGCCGTGGAAGGACACATGTCGCAACTAGCAGAGGCGGATCCAGGATTTAGGGGTTACGGGTGCCAACCCTAATCGATGTGATAAACTCGAGCATCGATTCGGGACTTCGGGGTATATAGACAAATAGATCAAACGAAAGAAAATATAATAACTATAACTAATTGACGCAAAGCATAAAACTTCCAACAATATTTTAATATCATATACAATCTATTTACAATTGTCCTCAACGAGCTTTCATATTTTGAAAACGATCAATAATGACATCATTACTTACATTTGTAAATACATCACGCTCTATGTAACAAATTAAACAATTATTTAAATATTGATCACCCATGTTGTTCCTCTTTTCATTCTTTATCTACTTCATGGATGAGAATGCTCTCTCCACAGTTGCGGTAGCAACAGGTAAAATCAGAGTTAACTTCACAAGTAAATAAACATACGAATAAGTCTCCACAAGATTTGTCTCAACCAATGCTTTTGCCAAATCACTAATTCCTTGCAAGTTGGAGAACTTGGTATTGCCAACTCGCATATGAAATATGAAAGTATCTAGTTGATAACTCAAGTCTCGAATGTGTACTTCATCAAACTCATTTGGGTAACATTTTGCTAAAGTCATTATTCTACCTTTATCAAAATTAGCAAAAGAATTGGCTGGATTCAAACTAGCCATCCCAAGAAAAAAATCACTACTCACTACATCAAAACGGTCATTAAGCTCTTGAAGTTGCACATCACTTACAACATAAAAGATATCAACACGCAAGTGGTGTGAATAACAAATACCAGAAGACTTACGCTTCGACTTTCCAAGAAAATAGGATTCATCCATCTTGGGAATCATAATATCATGCATATGACAAAATGAGGAAACATCATCTAGCAAAGATTCTCATCCAGTTTCCCTCATATCTTGCAATCTTTTCTTTGTAATATTAAGAAACTCCATGGCATTAACAATATCTTGATCTCTCTTTTGTAGGATCTTGTTCAATTCATTTGACATTGCCAAAACTTTCAACATCAAGTGAAGCATAAAAACAAATTTGAATGTTATTATCTCACTCAAAAGATATTTTGCTTAATTTCTCTTATTTGAGGTAGAACCTTCATGTTCAATCACTTTAAGCGCACGAATAATAGATGAGAAAATAACAATAAATTTATCTAATGTTTTGAAATGTGATCCCCAACGAGTATCACCTGGTCTTTGAAGCCCGCATTTTTTATTTAGTCCTCGCTCGATATGAATTTTACCGCACTCAAGTAATTGCTCTAGTTTTTCAGCTTGAAGATGGCGAAGCAAATTTCTGCGCTTAAAAGATACTCCAATGACATTCAACACATTAGTAACATGACAAAAGAAGTCTTCGACATCCAAATGCTTCTTAGACATAGCTACAAGTGTTAGTTGCAATTGATGAGCAAAGCAATGAATGTAATATGCCGATGAGCTGTCTTTCATAATCAAAGTCTTAAGACCACTTATCTCTCCCCTCATGTTACTAGTTCCATCATAACCTTGTCCACGTATTTGAGACTGACTTAGTAAGTGGTCCGAAAGTAAAGAGTAGATTTCTTCCTTCAATGAGCATGCTGATGTATCACTAACATGGACAAGATCAACAAATCGCTCTACCACTTCACCATTTTTATCAACATAACGCAAAACAAGAGCCATTTGTTCATTGTGTGAGATATCTTTGGACTCATCAACTAATATACCAAAATAATCTCCATTCAAGTCTCCAATTATAGCCTTTAATGTTTCTTTTGCACAAGCATTGATAATATCCTTTTGGATCATAGGGCAAGTCAAAGTATCATTTTGTGGAGCATTTTCTAATATTACTTTTCCCACATCTGTATGCTTGTCCCCATACAATCGTAAGAATCCTAGAAAGAGGCCTTGATTTGTTGAAGATTCACTTTCATCATGGCCCCTAAAAGGCAATCCATACAACAATAGAAGTCTTGCCACATCAATTGATGCTTCTAAACGCATTCGATACTCACTTTTCAACTTCTCAGAGTGCTTATCAAAAACAACTTGAATTGATTGATGATGATTTGATAAATCTAGCATCTTCTTGAAACATTTATCATGGACACTATTAACATCACCAACATGTAAACGCAATCTTTCAAGACCCTTATTCCAAGCCCTAAAACCATTTTTTGTATAAAATTCACCCACACTTCCATGAATAAATTCATTTTTGAACAAATAACAACATAAGTAAAATGCCGCATCTTTCTTCACACTATACTCCAACCATTTAGAAAATTGACCATTGAACCAACTTGGAACAAATTGACGCATTCTTCCTCCCATTTGAGTTTTGGGAAATTGATGCTTGGAAGGTTGACAAGGACCTTGTTGAATGTAATATTTTCTTACTTCATCTCGTATTATAGGGTTATAGTCAGCAATAGGTATTCTTTCTCCTGGATCGCCTTTAAGTGACCCCAAATCGAGTTCATTTATAAGATAGGAATGATTGGCATTCGCTTGGATCAAGGATTGACAACTAGGACTTGGTTGAGAATGGTCCAACCTCGTGACAAATTTATCCATCTCAATCAATTCCTATAAAATAGAAGTTCATTCTAGTGAGAAATAAAGAATAATTTCTACCAGGTCATACCATCAATAAGTTTAGTTATTTTAAATTCTACACTGAAACCATTTAAGAGGCATTTGATTTTCAAATACAACCAAAGAAATACATAACAAAAAAAATCAAAATAGTGACAATAAAGTTTAGCAAGAACAATAATATCCAACTAAATACAAAACAAAAACATAGCAAGAACATATATTTGATGCGAAAAAAATAGCCACATAGGGTTAAGAAATAAACACAAGGAGGTGAGGATTGAGGAAACTTTACAATGGTGGGCGTAGTGCAATGACTAGTGAGCAATGAATATGTGAAGCATCAAGCATCCACAAAGGTAAAGAAAAATAAATGCTTACAGTAACAGTCTAACAAAGAAGCAAGAAGCAGAAGCAGTGGCGTGAATAAAGGCTGAAACAACGAGAATTGGAGAAAGGGAAAGAGGAAAGTGGACTTGGGGAATTGGGGCATTGTTTTACCTTTAATTATAAGAGAATATTCTATAAAGAGTACTTTTATTATTATTTTATCTTATTTGTTTATACCTAAACAAACAAACAAACAGAAAAGTAAAACATTTACTATAAAATATAGAAGAGTGTGTTGTGTAGTGTACTTAATTTCCTTAAACAAACAAATAGAAAAGTAAAATATTTACTATAAAATATAGAAGAGTGTGCTATGTAGTGTACTTAATTTCCTTAAATTGCAACTGAATGTAAGCCAAAAATTTATTTGCTCCCGCCTGGATTCGAACTCTTGCCCTGCTGAACGAAAAGGCAGACCTTTGCCATTGGCACCTTTGCCACTTTTGTTCTACGGGTGGCACTTTAAATATATATCCTATTTCTTATACATATATATATTTATACATAAGGTTTTTGCCAAAACTTGCGGGTGGCGTACCACCCCGAACCGTGTACATAGATCCGCCCCTGGCAACTAGAACACCTGTCAGAACATTAGTCGAGGAGCCGACAGTAGCTCCGGTTGGGGGATAGATACCCGAGACACCTGTTGTTACCCTCGGACTTCAGGAGACCTTAGCATAGTTCCTGAACATATTTGGTACATTAACTCAGGCGGGATTGATCTCCATTTCACCAAATATGTCACAGATCGGGAGAGGAGCTCAGACTCCTACCGCCCGTACTCTAGAGCTGCGGGTTTGCATTGGTCAGGTTTCGGGTGTGGTGCCGGTACAACATGTTATTCCTGTTTAGCGTGAGGTCAATCCAGAGGCATCAGAAGAAGAACAAAAGAGACTTGAGGGATTTAAGAGGTATAGTCCACCTACCTTAAGTGGCACGGCTAGGAGGATGCCTAGGGATTTCTAGAAAAATGTTATTGTATTCTCCGCACCATGGCATTGTGGAAGTGAGCAGAGTTGCCTTTACTATATTTCAACTGTCAGGAGCAGCGTATCAATAGTGGCAAGTTTATGAAGAGGGTAGACCAGCCGATGTAGTACCACCAACTTGGGCTCAATTTGCAGAAATATTTTTGAAAAAGTTTGTTCCCCAGACTCTATGGGATGCGTGTCGCACAGAGTTTGAACGGTTGCGTCAGGGCACCATGACAGTGTCAGAATATGCTATCAAGTTTAGTGAGTTAGCCCATCATGCACCTATCTTGGTTCCTACAGTTAGAGAGCGAGTCCGCAAATTTATTGATGAGCTCGATTATGATATTAAAATATGCATCGCTCGAGAGTTGTAGACTGATATCCCATTTCAGCAAGTAGTAGAGATTGCGAGGATGTTAGAACGTGTTCGAAATAAAGAAAATGAGTGTAAGGAGGCCAAAAGGTCTCAGAATTCTAGAGGATTCAGTGGGTTCTACTCTATATCTATGACTTATCATGGCGGAGGTTCGGGCAGTCGGTCAGCCCAGTCTGCAATTTAGAATACTTGTAGTGCTCTAGTTAGTACTTTTAGTGCACCGGCACGAGGTTCTTACAGTGATTATTCCAGTTATCCAGCACAATCTCAGTATGAGCAGTCGCGCCTGCAGAGGGGTTGTTATGAGTGTGGTGATACTAGGCACATCATAAGAGATTGTCCTAGACTTAGGAGAGGTGGATTTCATCAGAACACTCAGGCTACAGGCTCTATTCTAGTTACTACCCCACATGTAAAGCTAGTTAGGGGGTAGAGAATAGGTGGGTAGAGGGCGCCCTAGAAGGGGAGGCCCAGCTCGTTGATATAATTGCTATGGTATGGCTGGGGCCGCTACACCAGATGGTGTCATTACAGTTATGACCCCAATTTGTTATAAAGGAATATTTTTTCTTAAATTGATTCGGTTCTGAGTATCGAGGCGAGTCCTCCTATCATGCTCCACTTATGGGCGAGTTTCATAATTTTGTAATCTACTTATGTGTTTACTCTTGTTGGGAGATTCTATGGCGATAACCATGTCTATCATTCTATTTTAGTAACTGATGAGAGCTGTGAGGCTAAGAGTGACTTTCTGTTACTCACTACAATGGGTTTTGATATAATTTAGGGATAATTGATTACAATTTTATGAATTATATGCCCTACTGGTATGAGGGTTCATTATGTGTTGTGAAATCATTTCACGGAATTTATTAAAAAGAAGAAAGAAAAGAAATGGAAAGTTTCAGCTAGCACGATGTGCATAATACTTGTGATTCAGAGCTGAGGATGGGATCCTTGCATTTTAATGTGAATTGATATGTTTAAACCGGCTACGTGTCGCGGTGGAAGTTATATCGAGATAAGATCTTTGTGGTTAAATTCATGTATTGTAAATTCTCCCTTGTGATGTTGATTTGCATTATAGTACAGATAAGGGGTTATGCCTATTGGACTTATTTGATAATTTTTTTATGTGTTTATCTGTGCATGTTAGTCATAGTTGTGTCGTGCTTATTGTGCTTTAGCCTACGAATTATGTGCCCAGATGGCGTTAAATGTGATTCGATGATTAGGGTAAATAATTACGAGGTTTTCATGTTCCCTGCATTGTTATCAGTATTGTGAAGGTTTGAAACAAGGCCTGAACTGAGATGAAATTTAATTGTCGGTGCTGAAGTTGATTATGGGGAGCCATTGTGGCTAGAGTTATTATTATGGGCCTATGTATGATGTGTCATTCTATGTGAATATGCCGTGTGAGTGTAGGCACGAGTTTCTACAGCCGGTTGAGTCTAACACCGTGTGTCAATGTGAAAAAAATCAGGTCTTTTTTAAAATGATTGAAGTGTAAGAAATTTGGTTTTAAGGCTTGTAAGTGTAAACATGAGAAATAATCTCAACTAAAATGGTGTTATCGGACCCATGTTAAATTGCGGTGAAGTAGAATAAACCGCGAGTATGTGTGCAATGATACACTCAGTCATTTAATGTCCTTAGAAAGATTCTTGGCACGTTCGAGGACGAACGCTTGTTTAAGAGGGGGAGAATGTAACGACCCGACTTGTCATTTTGAGAATTAACATCTCATTCAGTAGCTTAAGGTCCCGAGCAGCTTTTTAATATGTATTATGACTTGCATGTATGGTCGGGTTTGGTTTTCGGAAGATTCAGAATTAAATTGAAAGAACAATTTTTGTTTTGAAACATAAATGAAAAGAACTGACCGGAGTTTGACTTTTGAGAAAATGACTTCGGAATGAAGTTTTGATGATTCCAGTAGCTCCGTATGATGATTTCGGACTTAGGCATATGTCCGAATTTGGATTTGGATGTCCGTAGGACAATTCGGCGCATTTTGGCAAAAATTATAAAAGTTGAAGTTTTAAAATATTTATAAGTTTGGTCGAAGGTTGAATTATTGATAACGAGGTCGGATTTCGATTCCGGAAATTGGAACTGGTCCATTACGTCATTTATGACTTGTGTGAAAAATTTGATGTCATTCCGGATTGATTAGATACGTTTCGGCATAAATTATAGAAGTTGGAAAATTTAAAAACTCATAATTCGATTCGAGGTGTGATTCATAGTTTTGACGTTGTTTAATGTGGTTTGAGGCCTCAACTAAGTTCGTATTTTTTTTTGGGACGTGTTGGTATATTTGGTTAAGGTCCCGAGGGCCTCGGGTGGATTTTGGATGGTTAACAGATCGATTTTTGGACTTAAGGAAATGCTGAAATTTTGGACTTGCTGGTGCAATCGCTTCTGCGGAAGCTTGATCGCAAAAGCGAGGTGTTCCTTGCAAAAGCGACTGAAGGGAAGCTGGGCAGAGACTGATGGAGCAGGCCGCAAAAGCGGTAACTTGTGCACTTAAGCGCATTCCAACACGCAGGAGCGGAAGCTGGCATCTTGGTGGTTTCTCGCAGAAGCGGAATTTATTTCGCACCTTCGACATTGCAAGTGCGGCGATAGTGCTCGCAGAAGCGAGCTCACATGAGCGGAAAATTTATCCGCAGAAGCTGAACTGGGCAGAATCATAAGGATAAAAAAATGGTTATTTCGTCATTTTCGATTGGAATTTTTAGAGCTCGGTTCTTGGGCGATTTTGAGGATTTATTCACGACTTCGACTTGGGTAAGTGTTATATATCTGAAAGTGATTATATTTCATAAATCCATGGTTATATTCATCGTTTTAATTCGAGTTTTAGTATAAGAAATTGAGATTTTTTGTAAAACTCTTCAAAAACGAAAATTTAAGATTTGGAGGTCGATTTCTTATCGAAATTTGACAAGATTGGTATGATTGAATTTGTATCAGAATGTGTGTTCGGATTTCGTAAAAAGTTTATCAGGTTCCGAGATGCGGGTCCCGCATTGACTTTCGGGTTGACCTTTTAATGTGAAATTTTAAGTCGATGTTTTATTATACGAAATAGTTTTCGATAAATTTTAATGAAGTTATATAATTTATTTGGCTAGATTTGAGCCGTCCGGAGGTCATTTCAAGCGAGAAGACTAATTTAAAATATCGGCATAGCTCCAAAAAGGTAAGTATCTTGCCTAATCTTGAGTGGGGAAAATACCTCTTAGGCATTGAGTCGTATGTGCCATTTGTGAAATGTGAAAATCCATGTACACGAGGTGACGAGTACGTACTCGGGCTTATATGTACAAATTTTATTGGTTTAAAGTCGTAGGCATTTTAAAGTATTAAATTGGAAATTGCTGGCACTTATTAATCCTTATTTGTCATGCCTCGTTCTTTGTTTGTTGAATTTGTTTTATATGATAATTTGGTGTGATTGCTACTTTGATTTTTATGTAAATTTCGTATGCTTGTTGAGTTGACATTGCCTGAAAATAATTACATTATGGATTTTTCATATGCAAATAATTAATTAAATAAGTTTAAAAAGAGGCATTAATATATTTGTCAAAAATTTGGATTAAAGAAGGAGTTGTTCTTGCTGAGTTACTTTTCCATCCTTGTTATTGTTTTTGAGATTTTATATATATTGTGTTGAGCCGTGGGCTATATGTTGTGATATTTATTGATTTCGTTGTATCTTTGGGAAGGTTCTACGGGTAATTTTTCAATACGAGTTAATTATGTTGTGTCGTTGTGATAATATTTTGTGTGATTTGGGTTACTCTTATACAACGTATAAGGGTGGCATCCCACTGTTAATATTATGTGGGCATAAGGGTGGCATTTCACTGTTGTTATGTGTGTTGGATATTGTCTGGGTGGAGTGATAAGGGAGGCTATTAAACGGAGCGATAAGGGATGCTATTATAAGAGCGATACAGGTGGCTATGAGAGCGATAAGGGTGGCTATTGATATTGTGAGGGCGGAGGGATAATGGAGGCTATTATAGGAGTGATAAGGGTGGCTATATGAGAGATACGGGTGGCTATTGTCAGGGATATTATGTTATGATGTGGGGTTATTGTGCTGGTGATTTTCACGTGATGTTGTGATTTTCTTGTGATTACTTTTATATCATGTGCAACTTGTTTTGTTAATTCAGTAAATTTGATAATAGTCTGATATATGTTGAAATTATGAGCCTGTAGCTATTGCCGAGCGGAATATGTTATTGGCATGTGAGTTATCCGTGCGGTTGTGATATGAAAGGTAGGCTCGAGGTGCCGTGGGTGTATAATGATTATGATATTGGCACGTGAGTTGTCCATGCAATTGTGAAATTAGATTTGGGCACGAGTTGCCGTGAGTAAATGATGATTTTATTATTGGCACGTGAGTTGTCCGTGCAGATCTTATATATTGATATTTTGGCACGTGAATTGTCCGTGCGGTTGTGATATGAAATATAGGCTCGAGGTGCCGTGGGTATATAATGATTATGATATTGGCACGTGAGTTGTCCATGCAGTTGTGAAATGAGATGTGAGCACAACTTGCCGTGAGTAAATGATGATTTTATTTTTGGCACGTGAGTTGTCCGTGCAGATCTTATATATTGATATTTTGGCATGTGGGTTGTGATAGAAATATGGGCACGAGGTGCCGTAAAAATATGAAAGTGGGCTAAGACCCGTATTCCAAAAATATGAAAGTGGACTGAGATTCGTATTTTATGATTATGAAATGAGGTGTCACAGAGTGACTTTTATTTGAAAGAATTATATTCGAAAGATATTTATTTGAAAGAAGTATATTCGAAAGATATTTATCTGAAAGAATTATATGTGAAAGATTTATATTTGAAGGACTTGATTAATTATTTTTACTTGTGTTCCTTATTCGTTTGAGCAATAATTATGGTATTCTTGTTGACTTGCTGTTTATATCACTGGTTGAATTTTGTTGTTATCACGGCTAGTTATTTTCTAGTACTATTGTATACTGTTATATTGCACATGTTATTTGACTAGTGAGTGTCTTGATTGTACCTCGCCACTACTCCACCGAAGTTAGTCTTGATACTTACTGGGTGCCGATCGTGGTGTACTCATACTACACTTCTGCACGTTTTTATGCAGAGTTAGGTATTGGAGATATCAGACTCGGACATAGTTAGTGTGTTGATCGCAAGGATTCAAGGTAGAGCAGCTTGGTCGTCGCAGTCCCTTGGGGTCTTTTCATTTTATTGTACTGTCAACTCTTATTCGAACAATATTGTATATTCGATCCTTGAGATCATTTTATATATTCAGTTAGAGTTCGTGACTCAGTATTACCAGTCTCGGGAGGTTTTTATAATTGTTTCCGCTTTTGGTTTCGATACTTGTATTAAATTCTATTTCAAAAAAAAAAATAGCTTGAATTGAAATAGTAATCGGCTTACCTAGTTTTAGAGACTAAGTGCCATCATTTATTCTCCTTATAAAGAAAGACAAACTAAGCATTATTTGGTTGTTAATCAAATGATAAAATACAGAAATCATAGCCACTAAAATGTTTTTTTAATATATTAATGTCTAATGTATGTATTTTTTATATAATATTTGGTTAGCGAATATAATTAGTTTTTATCGACCGGCCAAATATCTAACTTGTGCTTCTATAATCCCAATCCGCCCAACTCTTCTAACTCAATTAAAACTTGAGTAATTAACTTAAATAATCGCAGAACTTTGACAAATTAGGCCGTGACACGATCTCTTATCTTGACTCTTGACTTGTTAAGATAGGTCATGCCAGACTTTTTGTTTGACCTGATTTGGTCTACTTAAATTTAGTCCAGCCATTTCATTTGTCACTCCTTTATCTGTGCAAGAGACGAGGAACTAGCCTACTCGTGCCTTTTTTCAAGATCAACTTTTGCATTAGGACAATGAACATGAGCCACAGCTTCTTAGATAACGTCGTCCAATTATTATTGGTATTCCTCTGGTTGTTCCCATTTTATGGACAACGCTAGTTACTTATTAGTCCGTCTTAAAAAAAATATTATATTTTTATATTTATAAATAATTTAACTTTAAATTTATATTTATTTTTAATGATATTTTTTTATAGCCACAAAAAAATTTATGACATGTTTAAGATTAAAGTTTAAAAGTCCTTTATTCTTTCTTAAATTGCGTATAGATACATTCAAATACCGCCACATTAACTGAAACAACAAATTTTGCTCATGCACGTGAAAGGTGCTAAAACTTTGAACAATCAACCTCTATTTATCTTTTCTTAAAATTGTCCTTTATAGATATTCCTTCATCTTACTTTTAAAGTTTTACTTAAATGTAAATCAAAAGTAAATGCTGTTTACATTTTTACCAACTATTGCTTCAATCAGCTTGGCTACCAAAATGAGCAAAAACTATGATAATGAAACTAAAAATAATTTCTTAGTAGCTTAGATTTTTATATCTTTTCTTTTCACAATTTCATTTTTGGCTCACATTGCAAATTTTCAATGTAGAGTTTACTGGAGTTGGCAAAAAATTCAACAGTGCAAGCTGAGAGAAATATAATTAAGGCGTGTACAAACAAAACAAAAAAAGAAAATCTTCTTTTTACCCCAAAGCTATAAGATGAAAGAAATAGAATTATAGTAATGTTCAAACAAAAAATTTCTTCTTATCTTAGCCCCAAATCTGTACAAACTGAAAATAGGGGCTACTTAAAGCATTTACATGGTGTAAAAAAGAGGAAGAAAATGTTTTAACAAATAATTGGACCAAAGAGGAAGGCATGTCCCATTCTAACAGAGGTCTCGGGTTTCCTGAGTATGGAGTCGCCTTTGTTAGGGAGCACTTTACCCCCAATGTGAGACTTCCCGGAGCGAATCCGGATTTAGTCAGGCCCCTATGTGGGTACCGGACACCGGGCGGGAAACCAAAAAAAAAAACAGTCCCATACTAACAGAACATTTAGTTTTTGATATTTTCTTAAAAGAAAAAACTTCAGAACAAAATTCTCATCCATTAGGACCCTGTGCTTTATTGGCTCCTCGAGCTCTCGTAGCTTGACGGCATTGTATTTGGGTAACTTAAGTTGTCCTGCATAAATCACGACAAAAACTGTGTCAAGAAAAGAAAAGAAAAGAAAAGAAAATTTCCAGCACGAATAAGTTTTGATGACTGCATTACATATACAAAAGTAATAACTATGTGATATTTCATCAAATATCTAACGAAGTTTAGTTTATGGATTTAACATATATACACTGACAGTCTAAAGAAGGTTTACACGCTCAATCAGTAGCGTATCTAGAATAGAATCTATGGGTTAGATCCTATATATTTGTCAAAAATTCATTAAATATGTACAAATAATATTAGATGTGATGTGGTAGATTTTTGAATCTAAACCCATAAAGTTCATATTCAGGATCCACCTCTGCGGTCAGTATATTGTAACATGCTGTAGTAGGTAACTTGGTTTATTGTCCAGGCTACTAATCTCACTTTTTATGGACGAGATACCTGTAGTTACCGTCTCGGTAAACTGACAGTGCATTAAAGTTAAACTCTTAATTTATGCATCTTGACTTACCCGGGAGAGGGAAACTTGGCTGTGATTGGGTGAAAAATTGGAATTGTACATAAGTGATGGGCATGTGTTATCTTCTGCAAGTGCTCTCAATCTTTCTAATTGTGGCAAAACGACCTTGCCAAGATCCGGTCTGTCTTTTCGCCTTAGCTCAGAGCATTGTAGCGATAACTTGGCAAGACTCAAAGCCTCATTGACTGGCCAATCAGGAATAGCTGGATCAAGCATTTCATTGAAAGTCCCTTTCTCAATTGCCCTATCAACATAATGAGTCAATCCCATTGGCGGCTTAGCTGTTAAAATCTGCAAGAATATGATCCCTAAGGAGTATACATCCGATTTTACACCAAGCATGCCGGTTTGCTGATATTCAGGGTCTATATAGCAGAAAGTTCCAGCCGTTGATGTCATTCTATATTGAGTGACAGTATCTGCTACTGATGGAGGGACAAGACGGGCTAAGCCGACATCACTAATCTTACTCACAAAGTTGCGATCCAGCAAAATATTCCCTGGCTTTAAGTCACGGTGCACTAGTGGCTCAGGTTTGCTCTGGTGTAGGAAAAGCAGACCAGTCGCTATTTCAGCAGCAATTCGAAACCTCTGCTGCCAAGAGAGCGGTGGCGTCTTTCCTCGGTGGAATAAACGGTCTTCTAAACTTCCATTGGACATATACTCGTAAACCAAACATCCATATTCCGGACAGGCTCCTAAAAGAAGCACCATATTAGGATGTCTTATGCAGCTCAGGACTTCAACCTGCAATAGAAGAATATAATTATTGACTAGTAAAGAATACTAACTATATTTATTGTCCTCCACTGCTAAATATAATTTGGTCAATATAACATACCAACATTCATTTGTGGGGCATTATCATAATTAGTGGCGGAACCAGAAATTATTACAAGGGGATTCAAAAAACTCTAGGATGTCACAGTTGGAATTTGAACCTATGAGACTTAAAGCAATTTTGAATGCCCAACTTGAATGTTTTTTCATGTCAAGGGTATTCAACAGCTCACATATAACCAAAAAGGATCATATTTACTCTATTTGCACAGTGTAACTTTTCCGACAAAGGGTTGAACCCCCTTCATTATACTTAGATCAGCACTGATAACAATTTGTCTAGAGATTATATAGCCGCTTGCCTTAATTTTGATCAGATGCTATTCATTCTACTTTGAAGATTTCCCCTTGCTTATTTATCTGCTGATACTTAAAGTTTACAGTCCGTTTAAATTAGACTTATCGCCCACCCCTCCCCGGTCAAATTAGACTCTCAGGTCATGAAACAAACATGCCTGAAGCCTGTGATAAACATAGGGAGGTAACACATAACAGTGGGTGGTAAGCAATTTTCTCTAAAATCATTGAATTCGGATATCGTTCTTTCAAATACTTATCCAACAGTATTTTGCATCTTTCACTGAATTACCTCTTGCTGAAACTGTTGTCTTCCATGAGCAGCATCAGGACGAAGGACCTTAACTGCAACAGGCGTATGATCGAGGTAGCACTTATACACTGGCCCATAGCCTCCTTCTCCAATTTTACGAGTTTGGGCAAAGTAGTCTGTTGCAGATTCAATCTCCTCAATTGTATATTTTCTGTACCTGAAATCAGAGTTCGTAAGCTTATTCAGTATCTTATTCTTCTCTTCTGCTTCTTTTAGAGCTTTCATTTCTGCGCTGATTCTCTTTTGAGCTTCTAGTTCTGCAAGCCGCTGAGCTGCCTCTGCATGCTCAATTGCTGCTCTAGACTTTGCTTTTTCCTTCTCGGCAAGTGCCAACGCAGCTTCCTCCGCTAAACGTGCCTCTTCTAATCGTCGTTGTTCTTCCTGTTTCCAACGCTGCAGTTCCATCGCCTGCAACGAACAACATGTTAGTACATCCAATAGAATCATTAGAGTGCACAGGAGTATTAGTTTATCGTGCCTTTTGTTTTGCTGTAAGCGCTTCCCTGCAAGCCGTGCTATATAGTTCCATTGTCTGCTTAAGCTCCTGCTTTAGCCTTCTCATTTCTGCTTCCATATCATCCTGTAAGCCAAAGTAGAGGTGTAAATATAGAACAAATAATGCTTAAAGGCATGAAGTGAAGAGTTCAGTGCACTAAGCGCCCGCTATGCGCAGGGTCCGGGGAAGGCCTGGACCACAAGGGTACGCAGTCTAACCCTGCATTTCTGCAAAGTGAAGAGCCTCAGCAGAATATCTACCATAATGTTTTCTCAAGTTTTGACAATATCTAAAGTATCAAAAGAGTTTCTTACATATACTTCTGGATTTTAGAATCCAAAAACCACGTCACTCCTTATAATTATGACATTCCTTAATATTACATCCTTACTCTTTGTTTGAGAATGGCGAAAACATAAGTTCAAGATAGACTTTAAAAGAACACCAGATGACTAAATGTCAGTTACATCACAAGCAAATAACTACAGTGCAGGAAGCCAAATTTCTCTGTCTCATCAAGCAGAAGCTATAACTGACTATAGATTTTAGATCCTATCACCACGCTTTAACATACTCTAATAGAAACTAATTTGCTTTATATCCGTTCATTGAATAAGAAAGTTCAATCAGACAAAATATATGTTGCACACATGCTTTTAGCGTAGTCTACATGAACTAAGGATATTCATCGATTCATTGAGAAAGATAAATGGTCTAGAAATATTGAGTCAGATTTTAATGTTTAAAAAAAAAAAAAGGTTATATTTTCAAATGCTTACTACTGGTCCTTGGGAGACTGATGGTCTATCACTCTCGATCGATGAATGTGATAGTTCAGGTGGAGTCAGGGTGTCCACTGATCTCCGCCCAAACTGTGTGGAATCAAAACTTTGGGTCTCAAAATCTGAAAAGCCTGAAAGCCGAGGAGGAGTCGGTCCACCACCATCATAGCCATCGGAAAATGAAGAATAAATGTTGTCGATGCTTGGCCTACCAGAACTGACATATGATATGTCAGTATCTGGCAAAGAGATTTCATATGGTTTTCCATTAGGACCTTTCCTGTGGGTGAACGGCGACCTGTTTAAAATAGTAACATTCAAATTAGGAATGAGAAAACTATGCAAAACTATAGTGCTCTGAAGAACAAAATCCGTAAATTTCAAAATCTTCCAAAGAATTTGCATCGCTGACTTTGACATTCTCATTTTGTATGCAACAAATTACTGTTATCAAAACACGGTACTCCCTCCGTCCCAATTTGTGTGCACTGTTTGACTAGGCACAAGGTTTAAGAAAGAAAGAAAGACTTTTGAAACTTTTGGTCTAAAACAAGCACTAGACATTTTTGTGACGGTAAATCATCACATTAAGGGTAAAAGAGAAATTTTGAAGATAAATTATTTCTAAATAAGGAAATGTGACATTCTTTTTGGATAGACCAAAAAGGAAAGTGCGACAAATAAATTGGGACGGAGGGAGTACAGTTTATGCGGATATCAAGATAATTTTTCCGACTTACTTGATATTCATTGTGTCACTTTGAAGGGTAGATGGTGGCGGATCACAAACAGGCTTCGGACCTCCTGAAAAAGGACCTATACAACAGAGTTACAGAATTACGACATGATGCAACGAGTACTTAATAGAAGAACTTGCTAATAGTGGTTGGCTCACCTCTTGAACTAGCAGCAGAGGGTGTTGAACCTTCAAAAGGAGCAAATTTGGTGCTGGCCGGCTGCATTAACTGGTGACGTAGTGGATGGACAAAAGGCGCAGGGCGAGAAGCAGCACGTGTAGATGCGATCTTTGCAGATTTGGAGATGACATGTACAGTACAGAAATCAGGAACCCCTTTTAAAATGCCTCCTGGAATGTCTTTCGCTTTAAATCTGCTATGCAGAAAAGGCTACTGAACTTAGATAATCTGAAGACGTTCTTTTATTCAAATATAACTGATCTAATGAAACCTCAATAATAGGCGAAAGACATGCACACACTTAAGTATATACAAACACCAGTTTCCTTTACTTCTTCACAGGAACTTTTGAAAGTATATTTTAAGCAAAGTTTGTAGCATGCTTATGCACTAAGCGAGAGAAAAATGAGAATGTCACTCCATACATGGATCAAGGACACAAATTTGGGCACATACAGTAAAAGGAAGGCGGCCAAATTTTTTGACATAAAGCTCTTACTTTTTGTTTGTTATTTCAGTTTATAAAATTTTGCTATTAGGTGACTGAGAATGGAATTTAGATAACATATTAACTGTTCAGGATATTATGATCAGAAATTATTTCCATCGTAAGCTCAACACTCCGTGCATAGACAGAGTCATACCTGAGAAGACCGCCTCTTGTTGTAGCACCAAGAATCAATACCTCTATTCCTGTCCGATTCACATACTCAACAATTGCTTTGACCACATCCGTGTCGTCTAACACAACATCATGACATTGTACCTGGTTATTTTTAGGATAAGAAGAAACAAAATTAGAAATGTGAAAGCTGAAGGAAATAATGAGTAAGACTTGACAAATTTTACGAATGTTTGTTAATCTTCTCCTAGGTTATGGGAATTCATCTAAGGTTTCGAGTTACTAACATCTTTCCGTGTACAAAATACTCGGAAAGGAAGAAACAGTTCCTTTGTCTGCGGATCCAATTCACTATTTCCCGATCCAGCTTCATCAGAAATCTGGTTTGACTCTGAAATGTAGAAGTACACAGTTATTTCTGCAACTAAACGATAAAAGAAAACAAATCCAGACTCAATATACTCGTCACTTTCCCATTTATCCTCATGAAATGGAACTTGGAGCAGCCTTAAGCAGCACAGATAAGTTACTTAACCAATTATACATGTTTCGTTTGTTTTAGAGTTATATGTTTTTTTTTTTGGGTTTTCCTTTTTCCTTTTCCTCGAGGACATGTAAAGATGTGAGTATAACATGACTTTTAAGTATAATGCTAAGTGGCAAAGTTTGTCTTAATCACAGACCATTGACAACAAGTAAAGCCAAGGGACTAAGAGACGTTCATTTGGTTGTGTTAAAGATGAAATTATTAGTAGAACCTAAAGGGAGAAGCCGCTCAAAGGATATTAATCAGAGCAACATGATGAAGAAATAACTAAATCACACAACAATCAGATTTGGAAGAAAAGAAATCCGAGATAGTAACTTCAAACGGAATGTTAGACAGGGAAATAATACTATCATCGACTGACAAATGCATGTGAACGGGAAGAGTATTTTGTAAAAGGAAAATTTGTATTAACAATTTAAGCACAACAGTCAATCTGATTGTAAACAAGCAAATAACTAGCTCAAATTTCAATAAACTAATATGATTAGTCAAGTATGACGTAGAAAAAGAATCAGTAAGTATGAGGCTAGTTACATTTTCACTCGTTCTTATAACTTACTTCCTTGCAAGTATTAGAGAATCCAATATAGGGGGGATTATAGCTGATCAATCTATGAAGTCCATGAGCTCTTTATAGGCTTGAAATCTGGCTGCTTTTACTTAAAATTTCTCTGTTATATATGGAAAAGGAAAGAAGGGCCATATGTTACTAACATTTAACTCTTACTTTTTTCCACCCATTGTTTGAACTTTTATCTCTAAAACACAAGCTAATCAAACATAAAACGATTGATATACGTCAATGAGATTTCAACACGCGAAGCATCCATGGATGTGGCCTACTGGTCAATGATAATGAAAAGCATGGGAGATAAGGGTTCAGATCCTAGGAAAGACAAAAAATACTAGGTGATTTCGTTCCATCTGCCAAAGACTCGGTGAACAGAGTTATGCGTGCAATCATGATTTGCCAGTGTTTGACGTTGCAAAAGTTGCTTGCTTTGACCACTAATGTTAAAATGATTCCTCTCTTTCTAAACATGGAAATGTAATTCGGTCATCATGCTTAAACTTTTGCACCTTTTTCGTGAGAACATCGAAAATCTACCCATCATCAACAGCATTTCCAGCACAATTTCAAGTTGATTCCTACCTCTATTTATGATAGATTTCATGGGATCCGAGGTATACACATTTTACTATACATGCGGTCATTCTACAAAATCAACATATATAAGCAAATACTCGATTATTCGATATATGTGCTAGTGGAAGGTAACAGATATTCGTGAAATAATAAGCCCAGGTATACACATTCTATTTAATATTTTTGTTCTAATTTGTACAAGTGGTCATTCTACTACATCAACACGCACAAACAAATACCAGAGTCACCCGGTACCTGTGTCACATGTCTCGGTGAGATCAGATAGCAAGTAATCCATGGGACAGTCGAGGTCCAAGCAAGCTGGTCGGACACCACTGGTTATTAAAAAAAACAAACATGCACAAACAAATACATATAATGTAGAGAGGGAAAGAGAAGAAGAATTACTTGTAGGAGTGGATTGACCAGTGGAAGTAGCAGATTGTTTAAGTTTGACATGGATCAAAAGAACTGTTTGGCCTCTGGCTAAAAGATGATCAACTGTCCATTTTAGAGCAATTTGACTTCCTCTATCTTTATCTATTGCCACTGCTATTAATTTATTTGGTGGATGCATTCTTTCTCCATGCACACCTTGTGGTGGATGCCACATTTCTCTCTTTCAATTCTACCCCCAAAAATTCATATGTTTCAAGAACAAATTCCTATTCCAAATACTCCCAACAATTCCAATTCTAACATATTATTGTCAAATTCAAGAAAATTCTAGCTTTATCTTCAACCCATTTTAGGTTCTTGAAAATTATAATGATAACAAAAATCTTTTAGTGAATTCTCTCTTTCCATAAAGAATAAAGATGATTTTTTAGTCATTAAAACATTAGGGAATTTGTGGGGAGCTCCACCTTTTGTGGATATTTAGTTACTTTCAGTAATAGTAACCACTACTTGAATTAACAAACTCCCATTTGGTCATTGGTCAAAAGGCAAACTCCTAGAAGGGAAGTTGAATCTTACTAGCTACTCTCAAATCTAATTTCAATAAAAAAAATAAAGAAGAAAGAAAATATGATTCTATCCAAGTAATATACTCACTCCGGTCCATATTAGTTGTCCTGCTGCTAAATATATCTAGTCCAAAATAAATGTCATTTTTGAAAATCAAGGTGTAATTTATCATTTTTTCCCTATTTTGCCCTTAGTATTAAATATTTTGAAAGTAAAAAACTAGCATAGAAAATCTTAATGGAAGAGTAGATATTAATTGAAGAGAGATTAATATGTTGAATGATTAAAGATATAAATAAGGGTATTGTAGTAAAAAATCCTTTCTGTAAAATAGTTTATTAAGGGACGCAAAAAAGAGAAACAAATGGGGGGGATTAATGTTTTTCTTTACCAATATCATTTCATAACAGCTTAACTATTCTTAAACATACAAAGATTTAACCAAGAAAAAAGATATAAATATATAATAAAAATAAACTTAAATTATATATGTTGACAATGTAACTTTTTTCCACGCAATCAATATAATTTAACTTGTCATAGCAGATAATTTAACTCATTTAGTGGGTGTTTGGACATAAGAAATATAAAATTCCAAAAAAAAGTGAAAAAACTTTTCAAGTGAAAATAGTATTTGAAAATTAGAGTTGTGTTTGGATATGAATATAATTTTGGGTTGTTTTTGAAGTTTTGTGAGTGAAAATTTTGAAAAACAGTTTGTTGGAGTTTTTCAAATTTTTGAAAAATTTCAAAATTCATCTTCAAGTGAAAATTGGAAATTTTATGGCCAAACACTGATTTTGAAAAAAAATATTTTTTTTTGAAAAAAAGTGAAAAGAATCTTATGTACAAAGGGGCTCTTAGTTTTTGTTGACGAGTTGTGGAACTTGTGCAAAGTATCCAACGTAAGGAGAATTTATAAGGCACTAATTTATAGACTGACCCTTTTAGTGCAATAATAGAATTTCTATTGTGTTCATTCAATGACAGGGATTTTTCCATTGTAAATATGTAGTCTTTTTTGTTTTGTTTGATTTTTAGCGGATTATTATGTTACTAAGATCATTAACTTTTTGGTGACTACGATTAATAAGTATTCCGAAATACAAGATACTAAAGAAGTGTGAGTGTAATTTTCTACATTTTTAAATTCTTTTTATCAAAGACCAAATCCATTTTTCAGTTAGGGATATTATTTCAAATTATTTCACTGTTTCTTAATTCCGTGACCCATCGAATTTTTTGAACGCAAAGTTGAACTTGAAGCCATCAGGCCGAGGCACGTCATGTCTAGGCATCTTACATCGCATTGCCAAAGGAAAAAAAAGATCCATAGTAGTCACCCCTAAAAAGCAATTGCATGCGTCAATTTTCTTATAATTTAATTTTATTTGTCTATCACTTTTTGTTTGTTTATCCAGTACGTGAGCCTCACTAATCTGACTAATTCAGATTCGTGCCAAATAGACCACTAAAAAAGCTAAGACGCTTCACACCAAAAGGTTCTCTGATCTATCATTTTTCAATATTGATAATTTGGTTCATAAATTTGTGGTTTTAAACTAGCCTTAAAATCTTCACATTTTAACATATGAACCACTATGGTGTGGGAACTGCAATAATAATAATTTTAAAAAGAGGAATTTTCATAAATTACTTGTAACGACCCGGCCTGTCGTTTGAGAGTATTAGCCTCGATCCCCTATTTACTACTTCCCCTGTATCTTTTTCTACTTATGTGACTTGCCGGGATGTTGTGTTTGTGGTTTCAGAGTGATTTGGGGCACTCAGTCCCTAAAACAGAAGCTTAAGTTCTAGAATTTTGACAGCAGTTGAAACTGTGTGAAGACGACCCCGAAATGGAGTTTCGTCAGTTCCGTTAGCTCCATTGGGTATTTTGGATTTAGGAGCGTGTCCGGATTGTGTTTTGGAGGTCTGTAGCTGAATTAGGCTTGAAATGACGAAAGTTGAATTTTTGGGAAGTTTGACCGGAAGTGGACTTTTTGATATCAGGGTCGGATTACGATTTCAGAAGTTGGGGTAGGTCCGTAATGTCAATTATGACGTGTGTGCAAAATTTAGGGTCAATCGGACGTGATTTGATAGGTTTCGACACCGGTTATAGAAGTTTGAAGTTTCAAAGTTCATTAAGTTTGAATTGGAGGGTGATTCGTATTTTTGGCATTGTTTGATGTGATTTGGGGGCTCGACTAAATTCGTATGGTGTTATAGGACTTGTTGGTATGTTTGATTGAAGTCCCGAGGGCTCGGGTGGATTCCGGATGGTTAGCGGATCGATTTTGGACTTGTTGAAGTTGCAGAAATTTCTGGTGTTTCCAATTGATGGTTTCCTTCTTCGCGTTCGCGAGGGGAGTTCCGCGTTCGCGAAGAGGAACTGGAGACAGGAGGAAATTTGTGCTTCGCGTTCGCGATGAGGTCCCGCGTTCGCGAACCTCTGAGGTAACAAGTCTATGCGTTCGTGATGAGGGTCCCGCGTTCGCATAGAGATAGCTGGTCAACTGAGTCTCCAGGCAATTTGCCTGCACGTTCGCGATGATGGTCCCGCGTTCGCGTAGGTATGAGCTGAGTAAGCTTTGCATTCGCGATTAGGCCATCGCGTTCGCGATGAAGAATTTTGGACTGAAGCAATTTTGTGCTTCACGAACGCGAGGGTTTTTCCGCGTTCGCGCAAAAGGGATCACTTGGCAGAATATAACATTTCAAAATCAAGGGTTTAGCCATTTGTAACATAACTTGAGGTAGAGAGCGGACGAAATTTTTAAGGATTTTCAGAGGCATCGATTGAGTAATGATTCTTCATTTATTTTTGGTTATATCCCACTAATCTATCATTAATTCTACCCTTTAATTTCGGATTTGGGTTGAGAAAATTGGGAAAATGGGATAAGTTCTTCAACCAAAATTTGAGTTTGGATTGGGATTTTGACGTCAGATTTGAGTAATTTTGGTACGAGTGAACTCGTGGGTGAATGGGTGTTCGTATTTTGTGACTTTTACCCGATTCCGAGACGTGGGCCCGGGTCGACTTTGGGGCGATTTTCAAAATTCTTGTTAAAGTATTGATATTAGTATATTATAGTTGTATTTATGGTATGTAATTATTATTGGCTAGATTTGGGCCATTTAGAGTCGGATAATTGAGGAAAGGGCATTCTTATTGACTGATTGAGCTTGGTTCAAGGTAAGCGGCTTGCCTAACCTTGTGTGGGGGAAATCCCCTTAGGATTTATACCGTTGTGATATTTCTGTGATATGTGGGCGCCGTGTACGCGAGGAGACGAGTGCGTACACAAGCTAATTATTGTAAAATCCGGTTTTTCACTAAGTAGTAGCCTATTAGACCTTAATTGAGTTATACCAGCATGTGTAGTTGTCCTGTTTAGTCTAATTTTGCATGTCTACGTGTCTTAACTGCTTATTTGAAATTTGTGCAGCATGTTTAGATGAATTCCTGCCTTGATTTGTATCAACCTTAAATGTAGAATTCTTGCTGTTAATTGCTTTTTCCACCGATTTGAGCTGTGTATTTACTTTTGGGACTACGAGGCGGTACCTCGGGAGATCCCCATATACATTTACTTTTGAGACTACGAGGCAGTACCTCGGGAGATCTCCTTGCATATTTACTTTTGGGACTATGAGACGGTATCTCGGGAGATCCCTTATTGAGTATTTACTTTTGGGACTACGAGACGGTATCTCGGGAGCGCCTCTGTTGTTTATCTTCTTGTGATGTGTTATTATTTCTCTGTGAATTCTTTTTGTTAAATCCTCCATCTTTCTTCATTTTATTATATCATTTTTCTTATTATTATATCCCAGTAGGGCCCGGGCCTAACCTCGTCACTACTCTACCGAGGTTAGGCTTGGCACTTACTGGGTACCATTTTGGTGTACTCATGCTACTCTTATGCACATGTTTGTGTGCAGATCCAAGTACTTCCTATCAACCCCGCTATTAGCTGAGAGTGCTTGCTGTTGCACAAAGATTTCAAGGTACATTTTCTGGGTCCGCAGACCTCGGAGTCCCCTTCTATTCCCTCCTTTCCATACTTTCTTAGACTCTGGTGTATAGAGATACTAGTTTTCTTCTGTAGCTTGTGACTCATGATTATCGGATTTTGGGAATGCTGTGTATACTCTAGTACTAGGTCGCTTGTATATGCCGAATGGCACTCTATCATTTTATAGTTATCTGTTGCAGTCTAGTTTTTAAATTTTTGTATTTATTTCTGTTATTCCGCAATTTGTTAGGCTTAATTAGTCGTAGAGACTAGGTGCCATCACGATATCTTACGGAAGGAGATTTGGGTCGTGAGAAGTTGGTATCAGATCTCTAGGTTCGTAGGTGTTGTGACTCACAAGCAAGTTTAGTAGAGTCTCGCGGATCGGTACAGAGACGTCTGTACTTATCTTCGAGAGGCTATGGAACTATTACGAAAATTACGCTTCTTTGATTCCTTGTCATGCGAAATTGTTGACTTTGAAATTCTAAACTTTTCTCTTTTATTCTCTCATAGATGGTGAGGACACGTACGGGCGGATCTGATGACCAGGCACCCGCGCCCCCGCTAGAGCCGCGAGAGGCCGGGGCCAGGGTAGTGGCCGAGAACGTCCACGTGGTGCAGCTAGAGGACCCGCACGATCTGCTACAGAGGAGCCCCCAGTAGCTCCAGCTAGAGGGCAGTCACTTGAGGTATCTGTTGCTGCACCAGCCATCCAGTATACTCTAGTCTAATTTCTAAGCATGTTCAACTCCTTGGCTCAGGCTGGATTGAGTCCACTTGCTCCTGCCACATCTCAGGTCGGGGGAGGAGCACAGACTCCCGCCGCCCGTATCCCAGAGCAGCGGGTTCAGGTCGACCAGGTTCCAAAGATCATACCGATACAGCTGCTAGCTCCAGTTCAGCCCGAGGTTAGGGCAGCAGTTTCTGAGGCGGAGTAGCTCAGACTTGAGAGGTACAAGAAGTACCACCCTCCTACCTTCAATGGATTGGAGTCACAGGATGCCCAGGTTTTTTTGGAGGAGTGTATTCTCCGTACTATGGGTGTAGCAGAGTCGAGTGGGGTTTCTTTTACTACATTCCATCTTGGAGGAGCAGCCTATCAGTGGTGGCGTGCTTATGAGTTGGGTAGTCCGGCTGAGGCAGCTTCACTTACATGGACTCAGTTGTCGGACATGTTCTTGAGGGAGTATGTTCCCCAGAGTCTCAGAGACGCATGGAGTGCGGAGTTTGAGCAGTTACGCCAGGGTTCTATGACTGTGTCAAAGTATGCAGTTCGCTTCAGTGATTTGGCCCAACATGCACCAGCCTTGGTTGCTATAGTTCGAGAGAGGGTCCGTCGGTTTATCAAGGGACTCCACCCCAGTATCAGGCTTAACATGGCCCAGGAGTTGGAGATGGAGATTTCGTACCAGCAAGTTATGAGTATTGCTAGGAGATTGGAGGGTATGCTTGCTTGGGAGAGAGAGGAGAGGGAGTCCAAGAGGTCTCGAGAGTCTGGCACTTATAGTGGTACTCGTGTCCCAACTGCAGTTCGACATGGTAGGGGCTATGTGAGTAGCCCCGTTCATTCAGCACTTCCAGCCGCCAGTGCTATTCCGACTCCTTCTAGGCCTAAGAGCCTTATTATGCACCACCAATATCTAGTGCACCTCCTGTACGGGGTGCTTTTAGCGGTCAGTCCAGCAGACCTGGCCCGAGCCAGCTACAACAACCACGCCTCCGAGAGCTTGTTTTGAGTGTGGCGACACTTGCCATATGGTGAGGGATTTCCCCAGACTTTGGAGGGGTGCACCTCCATAGACCTCTCAGGCACCGTGTGCTCTACCGGGTCCTCAGGCTATGATTACAGCACCAGCTACCGCCCCACTTGCTCAACCAGCTCGAGGTGGAGGTTGGGGAGGTAGAGGTCGCCCAGAGGGCGAGGCTAGGCCAGATATTATGCTCTTCCTACTGGTACAAAGGCAGTTGCTTCCGACTCTGTCATTACATGTATTGTTCTGGTCTGTCATAGAGATGCGTCAGTTTTATTTGATCCAGGCTCCCACTTATTCTTATGTGTCCTCTTATTTTGTCCCGTATTTGGGTGTATCTCGTGATTCTTTGAGTTATCCTATTTATGTATCTACACTTGTGGGAGATTTTATTTTTGTTGACCGTGTGTATTGGTAGTGTTTGGTTGTTCTTAGTGGTTTTGAGACAAGATCCGACTTATTATTTCTCAGTATGGTAGATTTTGATATTAATTTGGGTATGGACTGGTTGTCTCCCCATTATGCTATTCTTGATTGTCACGCCAAGACCGTGATGCTGGCTATGCCAGGATTACCGCGATTAGAGTGGAGAGGTACCTTAGAGTATACTCTTAGTAGAGTTATTTCATTTCTTAAAGCTCAACGAATGGTTGAAAAGGGGTATGACATATATCTAGCTTATGTGAGAGATGTCATTATTGATACCCCTATAATTGAGTCAGTCCTAGTAGTGAGGGATTTTCTAGATGTATTTCCAGCTGATCTTCTGGGCATGCCGCCCGACAAAGATAATGACTTTGGCAATGATTTGTTGCCAGGCACTCAGCCCATCTCTATCCCTCCATATCGTATGGCTCCTCCTGAGTTGAAGGAGCAGTTATAGGAGTTGCTTGATAAGGGCTTCATTTGGCCCAGTGTGTCACCTTGGGGTGCTCCGGTATTGTTTATGAAGAAAAATGATGGTTCTATGTGTATGTGCATTGATTATCGCCAGTTGAATAAAGTTACAGTGAAGAATATGTATCCATTGCCTCGTATTGATGACTTATTTGATCAGTTACAGGGTGCCAGAGTGTTTTCCAAGATTGACTAATGTTCAGGCTATCATCAGTTAAAGATTCGGGAGCCAGATATCCCGAAGACTGCTTTCAGCACTCGGTATAGTCAACTACGAGTTCCGTGTGATGTCATTTGGGCTGACTAACGCCCCAACAACATTTATGCATTTGATGCACAGTGTATTTCGGTCCTATATTGACTTATTCATCATTGTGTTTATTGACGACATTTTGGTGTACTCCCGGACTCGGGAGGATCATGAGCAGCACATGAGGACTGTGCTTCAGACCTTGAGAGAAAAGAAGTTATATGCAAAATTTTCAAAGCGTGATTTTTTGGCTAGACTCAGTGGCATTCTTGGGTCATGAGGTGTCAAGTGATGGGATCAAGGTGGATCCGAAGAAGGTGAAAGTAGTGCAGAGTTGGCCTAGACCGTCCTCAGCTACGGAGATCCGGAGTTTTTTTGGTTTGGCGGGTTATTACAATTTATTTGTAGAGGGTTTCTCATCTATTGCAGCACCTATGACCAGGCTGACCCAAAAGGGTGCTCCGTTCAGGTGGACAGAGGAGTGTGAGGAGTGCTTTCAGAAGCTCAATACATCTTTAACTACAACCCCAGTATTGGTACAACCTACAAGTTCAGGATTATATACTGTATATTATGATGTGTCGCGGACTGTCCTCGACGCGATGTTGATGCAGGACAGTAGGGTGATTGGCTACGTGTCCAGGAAACTAAAGGTGCATGAAAAGAACTATCATGTCCACGACCTTGAGTTAGCAGCTATTGTTCATGCCTTGAAGATTCGGCGGCACTATTTGTACGGTGTCCCTTGTGAGATCTAAACCGATCATCGGAGTTTGCAACATCTGTTCAAACAGAAGGATCTTAACTTGCGCCAGCGGAGGTGGTTGGAGCTGCTTAAGGATTATGATATCACCATTTTGTACCATCTTGGGAAGGCCAATGTGGTGGCCTATGCCTTGAGTTTCAAAGTTCATTAAGTTTGAATTAGAGGGTGATTCGTGTTTTTGGCATTGTTTGATTGATTTAGGGGTTCAACTAAGTTCTTATGGTGTTATAGGACATGTTGGTATGTTTGGTTTATGTCTCGGGGGCCTCGAGTGGATTCCGGGTGGTTAACGGATCAATTTTAGGACTTGTTGAAGTTGCAGAAACTCCTGGTGTTTCCAGTTGCTGGTTTCCTTCTTCGCGTTCACGAGGGGAGTTCCGCGTTCGCGAAGAGAAACTAGAGACAGGAGGGAATTTGTGCTTCGCGTTCGCGGTGGAGGTCTCACGTTAGCGGGGCTCTGAGGTAACAAGTCTACGCGTTCACGATGAGGGTCTAGGTTCATATGTGTCGTGACTCACAAGTAAGTTTAGTAGAGTCTCGCGGATCGGTAGAGAGGCATCTGTACTTATATTCGGGAGGCTATGGAACTGTTAGGAAAATTACGCTTCTTTGATTCCTTGTCGTGCAAAATTGTTGACTTCGAAATTCAAAACTTCAGTCTTCTATTCTCTCACAAATGGTGAGGACACGTACGGGCGGATCTGATGACCAGGCACCCGTCCCCTTCTAGAGCCGCGAGAGGCCAGGACCAGGGTAGTGGCCGAGAACGTCCACATGGTGCAGCTAGAGCACCCGCACAAGCTGCTACAAACACCTGTGGGAGATTTTATTGTTGTTGACAGTGTGTATCGGTAATGTTTGGTTCTTCTTAATGGTTTTGAGACCAGGGCCGACTTATTATTTCTCAGTATGTTAGATTTTGATATTATTTTGGGCATGGACTGGTCGTCGCCCCATTATGCAATTCTTGATTGTCACGCCAAGACCGTGACGCTGACTATGCCAGGATTACTGCGATTAGAGTAGAGAGATACCTTAGAGTATACTCCCAACAGAGTTATTTCATTTTTTAAAGCTCAACGAATGGTGGAGAAGGGGTGTGAAGCGTATCTAGCTTATGTGAGAGATGTCAGCATTGATACCCCTACAGTTGAGTCAGTCTCAATAGTGAGGGATTTTCTAGATGTATTTCCAGTAGATCTTCTGGGCATGCCGCCCGACAGAGATATTGACTTTGGCATTGATTTATTGCCGGGCACTCAGCCGATCTCTATTCCTCCATATTGTATGGCTCGTCCTGAGTTGAAGGATCAGTTACAAGAGTTTCTTGATAAGGGCTTCATTCAACCCGGTGTGTCATCTTGGAGTGCTCCGATCTTGTTTATGAAGATAAAAGATGGTTCTATGCGTATGTGCATTGATTATCTCCAGTTGAACAAAGTTACAGTGAAGAACAAGTATCCATTGGCTCGTATTGATGACCTATTAGATCAGTTACAGGGTTCCAGAGTGTTTTCCAAGATTGACTAACGTTCAGGCTATCATCAGTTGAAGATTCGGGAGCCAGATATCCCGAAGACTGCTTTCAGGATGCGGTATGGTCACTACGAGTTCCATGTGATGTCATTTGGGCTGACCAATGCCCCAACAACATTTATGCATTTGATGCACAGTGTATTTAGGTCCTATCTTGGCTCATCCGTCATTGTGTTTATTGACGACATTTTGATGTACTCTCGGACTTCGGAGGATCATGAGCAGCACATGAGGACTGTGCTTCAGACCTTGAGAGAAAAGAAGGTATATGCAAAATTTTCAAAGTGTGAGTTTTGGCTAGACTCAGTGGCATTCTTGGGACATGTGGTGTCGAGTGATGGGATCAAGGTGGATCCGAAGAAGGTAGAAGCAGTGCAGAGTTGGCCTAGACCATCCTCAGCTACAGAGATCCAGAGTTTTCTTTGTTTAGCGTGGTATTACCGTCGATTTGTAGAGGGTTTCTCATCTATTGCAGTAACTATGACCAGGCTGACCCAGAAGGGTGCTCCGTTCAGGTGGACAAAGGAGTGTGAGGAGAGCTTTCAGAAGCTCAAGAGAGCTTTGACTACAACCCCAATGTTGGTACTACCTACAGGTTCATGATCATATACTGTATATTGTGATGCGTCGCGGACTGGCCTCAGCGCGGTGTTGATGTAGGATAGTATGGTGATTGCCTACGCGTCCAGGAAGCTGAAGGTGCATGAAAAGAACTATCCACTCCACGACCTTGAGTTAACAGCTATTATTCATGCCTTGAAGATTTGGCGGCACTATTTGTATGGTGTCCCTTGTGAGATCTACACCGATCACCGGAATTTGCAGCATCTGTTCAAATAGAAGGATCTTAACTTGCGTCACCAGAGGTGGTTGGAGCTACTTAAGGATTATGATATCACTATTTTGTACCATCTCGGGAAGGCCAATATGGTAGCCGTTACCTTCAGTTGCCGGGCGGAGAGTTTGGGGAGCTTAGCATATCTACCAATAGCAGAGAGGCCATTGGCATTGGATGTCCAGGCCTTATCCAACTAGTTTGTTTGATTGGATATTTTTAAGCTGAGTCGAGTGTTGGCTTGTGTGGTCTCTCGGTCTTCTCTTTATTATCGTATCAGGGAGCGTCAGTATGATGCCCCCAATTTGCTTATCCTTAGGGACACAGTGTAGCACGGTGATGCTAAGGAGGTCACTATTAGAGATATGGTGCATTGAGGATGCAGGGCAGGCTATGTGTGCCCAATGTAGACGGATTGCGTGAGTTGATTTTCCAGGAGGCTCACAGTTTGCGGTACCTCATTCATTCGGGTGCCGCGAAGATGTATCAGGACTTGAGGTAACATTATTGGTGGAGAAGAATGAAGAAGGACATAGTGGAATATATAGTTTGGTGCCTAAATTGCCAGCAGGTAAAGTATGAGCATCAACGGCCAGGTGGATTGCATCAGAAACTAGAGATCCCGGAGTGGAAATAGGAGCGGATCACTACCTATTCTCCCGTTGTTGGGCTTCCACGGACTCACCGGAAGTTTGATACAGTTTGGGTGATTATGGATAGGCTGACCAAGTCAACTCATTTCATTCCTGTGATAACTACCTATTCTTCCGAGCAGCTGGTTCGAGTTTATATCCGCGAGATCGTCAGGCTTCCTGGCATACCGGTATCTATCATCTCTAACCGGGGTACTCAGTTTACATCATGGTTCTGGAGGACTGTACAATATTAGTTGGATACTCTAGTGGAGTTGAGCATAACATTTCACCCTCAGATGGACGGACAGTCCGAGCGCACTATTCAAATATTAGAGGATATGCTACGTGCATATGGTATTGGTCTCCAGTGGGTTGGTTCGAGCCGGACGAGGCTAGGTTATTGGGTACAGACTTGGTTCAGGATGCTCTTGAGAAGGTTAAGGTGATTCAGGATCGACTTCGCACAACCCAGTGCAGACAGAAGAGTTATGCGGATCGGAAGGTTCTCGATGTTGCATTGATGGTTGGAGAGTGGGTCCTGCTCGAGGTGTCACCCATGAAGGGTGTTATGAGGTTCAGAAAAAAGGGCAAGCTGAGCCCAAGGTTTATTGGCCCATTCGAGGTGTTGCGACGTGCTGGGGAGGTTGCTTATGAGCTTGCCTTGCCTCCCAGCCTAGCAGAAGTTCATACAATATTCCATGTTTCTATGCTCCGGAAGTATCAAAACGATCCGTCTCATGTGTTGGATTTCAGCTCACTCCAGTTGGACAAGAATTTATCTTATGTTGAGGGGCTAATGCCTATTTTGGACAGGCACGTGCGGAAGCTGAGGTCAAACAATATTGCTTCAATAAAGGTTCAATGGAGGTGTCAGCCGGTCGAGTAGGCGACTTGGGAGACTGAGCATGATATGCACAACTGTTATCCTCATCTTTTTACCACTTCAGGTGTGTCTCTATACTCGTTTGAGGACGACCAATTATTTTAAGAGGGGGAAATGTAACGACCCGGCCTGTCGTTTGAGAGTATTACCCCCGATTTCCTATTTACTGCTTCCCCCGTATCTTTTTCTGCTTATATGACTTGCTGGGAGGTTCTGTTTGTGGTTTCGGAGTGATTCGGGATACTTAGTCCCTAAAACGGAAGCTTAAGTTCTAACATTTTGATTGTAGTTGGAACTGTGTGAAGACGACTTCAAAATGGAGTTTCGTCAGTTCCGTTAGCTCCACTGGGTTATTTTGGACTTAGGAGCGTGTCCGGATTGTGTTTTGGAGGCCTGTAGCTGAATTAGACTTGAAATGATGAAAGTTAAAATTTTGGGAAGTTTGACCGGAAGGGGACTTTTTGATATTGGAGTCGGATTCCGTTTCCGGAAGTTGACGTAGGTCCGTAATGTCAATTATGACTTGTGTGCAAAATATGGGGTCAATCGGACGTGATTTGATAGGTCTCGGGATCAGTTGTATAAGTTTGAAGTTTCAAAATTGATTAAGTTTGAATTGGAGGGTGATTCGTATTTTTGGCGTTGTTTGATTGATTTGGGGGCTCAACTAAGTTCGTATGGTGTTATAGGACATATTGGTATGTTTGATTGAAGTCTCGGGGGCCTCGGGTGGTTAACAGATCGATTTTAGGACTTGTTGAAGTTGAAGAAATTCTTGGTGTTTCCAGTTGCTGGTTTCCTTCTTCGCATTCGCGAGGGGAGTTCCGCATTCGTGAAGAGGAACTGGAGATAGGAGGGGATTTATGCTTCGTCCGCGATGAAGGTCCCAGGTTCGCGAAGCTCTGAGGTAACAAGTCTACGCGTTCGCGATAAGGGTCCCGCGTTCGCGTAGAGATAGCTGGTCAACTGAGTCTCCAGGCAATTTGCCTACACGTTCGCGATGATGGTCCCGTGTTCGCGTAGGTTTTAGATGAGTAAGCTTCGCGTTCGTGATTAGGCCATCGTGTTCGCGATGAAGAATTTTGGACTGAAGCAATTTTGTGCTTCGCGAACGCGAGAGTTCTTCCGCGTTCGCGTATAAGGGATCACTGGGCGGAGTATAACATTTTAAAATCGAGGGTTTAGCCATTTTTAACATAACTTGAGATAGAGAGCTCGGATTTGGATGAAATTTTGAAGGAGTTTTAGAGGCATCGATTGGGTAATGATGCTTCATATATTTTTGGTTATATCCCCTAATCTATCATTAATTTCACCCTTTAATTTCAGATTTGGGTTGAGAAAATTGGAAAAAGTTCTTCAACCAAATTTTTGAGTTTTGATTGGGATTTTGACGTCGTATTTGAGTAATTTTGTTATGAGTGAGCTTGTGGGTGAATGAGTATTTGTATTTTGTGACTTTTACCCGATTTCGAGATATGGGCACATGTCGACTTTTTGTGTTTCGAAATTCTTGTTAATGTCTTGATTTTATTAATTAGATTAGTCTATTATAGTTGTATTTATGGTGTGTATATGTATTTGGCTAGATTTGGGCCATTCAGAGTTGAATAATCGAGGAAAGGGCATTCTTATTGACTGATTGAGCTTGGTTCAAGGTAAGTGGCTTGTCTAACCTTGTGTGGGGGAAATCCCCTTAGGATTTATACCGTTGTGATATTTCTGTGATATGTGGGCGCCGTGTACGCGAGGAGACGAGTGCGTACACAAGCTAATTGTTGTAAAATCAGGTTTTTCACTGAGTAGTAGCCTATTAGACCTTAATTGAGTTATACCGGCATGTGTAGTTATCCTGTTTAGTCTAATTTCGCATGTCTACGTGTCTTAAATGCTTATTTGAAATATGTGCAGCATGTTTAGTTGAATTCCTGCCTTACTTGATTTGTATCAACCTCAGCTGTAGAATTCTTGCTGTTAATTGCTTTTTCACCGATATGAGCTGTGTGTTTACTTTTGGGACTCCGAGATGGTACCTCAGGAGATCCCCATTCACATTTATTTTTGGGACTACGAGGCGGTACCTTGGGAGATCCCCCTACAGATTTACTTTTGGGACTACGAGGCGGTACCTCGGGAGATCCCCATGCACATTTACTTTTGAGACTACGAGACGGTATCTCGGGAGATCCTCTATTGAGTATTTACTTTTGGGAGTACGAGACGATATCTCGGGAGCGCCCTTGTTATTTTTCTTCTTGTGCTGTGTTGTTATTTCTCTGTGAATTCTTTTTGTTAAATTCTCCTTCTTCATTTTATTATATCATTTGTCTTATTATTATATCTTAGTAGGGTCCGGATCTGACCTCGTCACTACTCTACCGAGGTTAGGCTTGGCACTTACTGGGTACCGTTGTGGTTTGCTCATGCTGCTCTTCTGTACATATTTTGTGTACAGATCCAGGTACTTCCTATCATCCCCTCTATTAGCTGAGAGTGCTTGCTGTTATACATAGACTTCAAGGTACATCTTCCGCGTCCGCAGACATCGGAGTCCCCTTCTATTCCCTTCTTTCCGTACTTTCTTAGACTTTGGTGTATAGGTATACTAGTTTTCTTTTGTAGCTTGTGACTTATGATTACTGAGTTTTGGGAACGCTGTGTATACTCTAGTACTAGGTTGCTTGTACATGCCGAGCGACACTTTATCATTTTGTAGTTGTCTGTTGTAGTCTAGTTGTGAAATTTTTGTTTTCATTTCTGTTATTCCGTAATTTGTTAGGCTTACCTAGTCGTAGAGACTAGGTGCCGTCACGACATCTTACATTGGGAGATTTGGGCCGTGACACCATTATTGTTTAGTGGATAGTAACTTCCTATAGCTATCATATATATATATATATATATATATATATATATATATATATATATATAATTTCTATAACTATTATTTAGTTGTTACTCGATTATATTCGCTGTATTCGCGTTACTGTATTCATGAATGCAATAGCAGAATTTGCCTAAACAATAGGGGCATCCAGCTGTGCGACTGCATTCGTTGTATTCGTGCTACTGTATTCATGAATACAGTATCGGATTTCGCCTAACAAATAAGGGAGTATAGCTGTTTAATAACGGAAAGAGAATCAATTAGCGTGTATCACTCGTAATTTAACTCAACAAAATTAATTCTACATAAATTTTGCTGCTATTGTGTTGTATTTCATGTATTCGCGCGATTGTATTTATAAATACAATAATGTAAAAAATAGGTATTACATATGTTTAATCATATATTCAACGTATTCGCACGAATGTATTTATAAATACAATGAGGTAATCCGCTTAAAAATATAATTATACATTGTATTCAATTCACCAATTTCAATGTGTTCAAATAATAAAAAATCACAACACACAAAAAATACAGACAATGTATTTGAGTGTGTACATTGTATTTGAGTGTATTTGTACATAATACAATGTATTTGTATCATTGTATGTGACTAAATATCAAAGAAGAGAAGAAAGTTCACCGGAGATGGCATTTTCCGGCCAAGCAAAATATTGTATACATTATATTAAAATTAAAATGGAGATGAACATAAATTCGGCCCTCAAATCTTCTCCTGCATAGCCATGGCCAGAAACTTTATAATAGAATTAGGATCTAGAGAGTAGAAACTTGATAATAGATCTCTCATTCTCTTTGCTGGACGATGATACTGGCCAGATTAGTTCCTTTTTGGTCGGAGAGAGAGAAGGAAGAGAGAGATAAAGAATATAATTGGTGTATTTTATGTCTCAATGGTAGGTATAAATAAATACCTATTTATCTATAAAATATAAAATGTAGCTATAAATAATAATATTTTAAAATAGTTTTGATTTATAATAAATAGGGGTAGTAATTTGCTATAGGAGGTAAAATTTCCTTTAAATAATCCATTGAAAAGGAACTTGAGTTACCCTTAAAAACCGGTTTCATCTGTTAGTTCTGTAAGTTGGGTAAACAAAATTAAACAAGTTTGAATTAGTGCGAATATTGCGACAACTCAATTAATTCACCCCTCTAGTTTGTTAAATTTGGGAAAACTTAGTCCCATTAAGTTTAATATGACTTTTTTTCCCAGCATAAATCATATTAATTTCAATTTATGTTTTCAAAATTTATTTTATACCTATCATAGAAAAAAGGATGCAAAAAAAAAATGAGCGATCACATTTTTAAAAAGCAAGGATGTTAAATATTGGCAGAAAGTCTGTTTACCCGTAAAACGATACAGTTAAATTTGTTACGTAGTTTATAGGCAAGCACACTGATTTGATCCAAAAGTGATAGAGAAATAATATTAAAAATAAGACTTAGCAATTGAAATAGAAGAAGATGACAAGCCCGGATCAGAACGCAATATCTCCGAGGACAGAAATGAAAGCAATAAAAAAGAACAAATAAAGTTGTTAAATTGAGAGCGAAAATGTAATAAAACATATGTTTCGCCAAGAATTACGTGCCTTAAAATGGCTGCTGAACCTGCTATTCATAGCTATATCTAGGGAAACAAAATCCTATGATTAAGCCCCACTTAAATGATAATAAAGGATACATTGATAAATATGTAACGGCATACCATGAATGCAAATATTTCCTATAACAGTAGCTCATTTAATACGAGAGAATATTCCCTCACCGAATGTCATCCGATGGCAAATACTCGATCTGCTTCCATTTACTATGCTTCCTTCGGGATTTCTTCGACGTCAATCACAGTTGCCGTTGTAACTACCTGACCGGTCATTTTTGAGCTCTAGTGCGTCGCTCGGCAGTTTGAGGCCTTGAGTAGCTTCACTTAATATTTTATGACTTGTACACGTAGTCGGAATCGCAATTTCGAGAAGTTCGGAGTTGATTCGGATGGAAAATTCTCAATTCGAAAGCTTTAAATTGGAAGAATTGACCAAGTTTGACTTTGGAGTAAACGACCTCAGAAACGGGATTTGAAGGTTCCAATAGGTTTGTATGATATTTTTGTACTTGGGTATATGTTCGGGTTGAGTATCGGATGGTTCGAAAGTGTTTAGGCGCTTATTGTGGAAAGTTGACGTTTTTAAGGTTTTAGGATTTTCTAAGATTTATTTGAAGTGAACTTTGATGTTATTGATGTCCGTTTGGGATTCCGAGTCGTGGAATAGGTTCGTATCGTGATTTGTGACTTGCACGTAAAGTTTGGAGTCATTCCAGAATGTTTAAGTGTAATTCGGACGTGTTCGGCGACGTTTGAAAGTTTAAAAGTTAAAAGAAGGGTTTTGATAGTCGATTCGTAGTTTGGATGTTGTTTGGTGTGATTTGAGACCTCGAGCAAGTTTGCATCATGTTTTAGGAATGGTTGATATGACTGGACTGCTGGTTCTGAGATCGGGTGCGTCATTTTTCGCGATTGCGAAGAAAGGGTTGCAATCGTGAAGAGCAAAGTGTTGTTCCAGACCTTGTGAATCGCGATCATGGAAGAAAGGTCACGATCGTGTAGAGGGAATTTCTTCTGACAGTGGTGTGACTTCGGGAGCTTATATCTTGCAATCTATAAGGAATTTAGGGATGATCCAAAAATGAAAGTTATAGTTTTTGAATCTAGTTTTTAGAAAATCAAACCATTTGTCATTTGGAATTTTGTACAAAATGTTATTGACATTATACCGAAGGGCGTCTGTAAAGGGGAAACAAAATTTGTACATCGCGATCGCGAGGTTTTGGTCGCGATCGCGATGAAGGAAATGATGCTTGAACTTTTGTTAATCGCGATCGCATGTATAATGACCGCGATAGCGAAGAAGGAGGTCTGGAGGTGTATTAAATATCTAATTTCGGGATTTTGGGCCCGTTTCATCACTTCTAAGTTCTTGGAGCTCACGTGGGGCGATTTGGGGTGATTCTTGAAGATCATTTTTGCCATATATCATGAGGTAAGTTATTTCTACTTGTTTGGAGTTAAATATATGGGTTGTATATGGATTTTAATATGGAAATTTGATAGAAGTTTATGGAATTTTTGGAGAAAACCTAGAAATGGTATTTTTGGATTTTGACCACAAAATTGGACATGGAATTAGGAATAAATTATATATTTGAGTTCGTGGTATTATGGGTAATATTTATCTTTGAAAATTTTCGGAATCCGGGCACGTGGGTTCGAGTGTTGACTTTGTTTACTTTTTGAGCAGAGTTGAAAATCATTATAAATTGATTAATTATGAGTATGAGAGTATATTTTTATTTGTTTGCACGTTGTTTGACTAGTTTCAGATCGATGGGCATTGGTTTGAGGTGTTAGAGAGGCGTTGAAGCCGGTTATGAAACTTTGGAGCAAGGTAAGTCTCCTGTCTAACTTTGTGTGGGGGAATCTGCCCTCTATACGTAGCTAAAAGCATGTTTATATCGTGGTAGACTTTAGAATTTATCATGTAATATTTAAATTATTTGAACTCATTTTGTTAGCTTAATTAAGTAAATTTATAATTGAAATTGATTTGTTAATATATTAGACCGAGCCTTATCACCTTGAGTTGTTTGGCGAGATATTTCATAAACGCTAAAAGTCGTGTTTACTTTGTGCTCGTGTGTGTTGTAAGCACGTAGCTCGCAATTTGATAAGTTTCTTCCTTTTCTGTGGATCGGGCCGAACGCCTCGACGGTATATTGAGATGCATCTCTGGTTTGCGCTGGTCGACCCTCGGCAGTGTACACACCACTCTGGATCGGGTCGTACGACCTCGGCATAATCGTGCGTGATACTGCTAGCAGTCCGAATATTAATGAGATTCCCTTTTATTGAGGCCTGGCATTTATTTGGTATTCCTTATTCGTTTGAGATTGCGTTTGATATTTCTAATCTGTTGAGATAGCATAGGAGATTTGAGAGATTTATATCGTCAAAAGAAATGTTGGAGGATTATGTTAGTTACCGTTTTACTTCATTATTACTTTTGTGCTTCATTTCTGTTTATGATTTATCATACTGATTTATTGGACCACTAGTAAGTGTCGATATCGACCCCTCGTCACTACTTCTCTGGGGTTAGGCTAGATACTTACTGGGTACACGTTGACTTACGTACTCATGCTACACTTCTGCACAAAATGTGTAGGATCTAACAAGTTTATTTGGTGGTCATCTTGGCGCGTAGGCGCAACTGCTGAGGTGACTTTATGTTGAGCTACATTCCAGGCTACGTATCGCAACCTACAGAGTCTCCACCGTATTATTTACTTTATCTTGTCTAATTTATATTCCATATAGATGTTGTACTATTATTGTACTCCTTAATAAATGCACATGCACTTGTGACACCAGGTTTTGGGTTATTCTAGTTGATGTTAATGGTTTTGCTCTAATAATGCCACCTTTTTATTTTATATCTTACTAATATTGTATGTATCCATGATTTTAAATGCATTAAATTACTTATTTAATAAAACTTATGATTTCAAAAGTAATAAAATAAATAATTATTTAGATGGTTCACCGTTGGCCTGCCTAACAACGACGTTGGGCACCATCACGGCATATAGTGGGTTTTGGGCCGTGACAATCGTGGCCGTTACTGATCGTTTTTTGACTTGCCTTTTGTCTATCTTCGGTTCCACGTGTCACGTTATCATTCGACCATTTATTATAAACTAATTTTACCCCATACAGATAGCCCCCTGCTTTTCGGCGACACATCTTTGTGTCACTGGAAGGTTGGTGAAGATCCCTTTCTTGGCGGGAAAGTCCCTGAACAGTTTCTGACGCTTAAAAGGACGCATGTCTTCTCACATTTAATACCCCGAACACGTGTTGTCCCATAATTCAACAAATATGTTTTTCTAGGTAATCATGACCACGATTTTTTCCATTTATATCATTACTTGTACTCATCACTTACCTTTTTACTTCCAAAGTTTTAGTTCTCACAAACTCTTCTTCTTCCCTGCTTTCACTCTGCATTTGCTTATAAAGTTTTCCATCTTCTTTAGTAAAACATCTTATCGATACACTATTACCATGGCTTCTTTCATTCCCTGTTTTGGAAACCCTGGTCTTCTCTTCTGTGGATGCCCTAAGAGAAATAAAGACAAAGAAACTGACGTTGATTTTGAGCCTTCCACTGTAAGCACCATCATACCCAAAACCTGAGTACCGTTAATGACTTTCAAGAGAAGGCTCCATCCGCGTCTTCACGGACTTGGGCCGTTACTAGGTGCCCCTCCTCCATTCTCTCTTCTTGTATCTCTGCAGTGAAGGAGGATAACAACTCCCCTAACCTCAATATCCTCGCTCCGGATATGATATAATGAGTTACCTTTACCAAGGAGGGTTTTACGTATGTCTATTGGTAAGTGTGGATTTTGACCACTTATTAGTACCTTTTTACTTTTGTTTTAGTCTGAAAGTATTTATTTATATTCTTAAAACTAATGAAAGTGTGCAAATAGTATGAATGTTGGAGATTTGGACTCAAATGAAGAAATCCAACTCAAAAAGGAGTGTTCTGGCTCACAAGGCAAGAAAGGGCGCAACAGACCAAAAGTGCGGTCCGCAAAAGAAAGCACAGACCGCAGAATTCTCTTTGTGGCTGCATATCTGTTGTTGAAGCTCTTAGGTGGAATGAAGTAAAGTGCGGACCGCATACAATTTGTGTGGCCACAGAACATGGTAGCACTGACAAGAATTCAAAAAGTTCAGAGAGTGTGCAAAATGACCAAGACTGAAGCCTTGCCTGAAGTGTGGACCGCATATAAGGTTCAGAGTGGGAAGGCCCGGGTGCAAGAGTGTGGACCCGGGTGCAAATAGTATGAATGTTCGTAATTTTTGAAATCTGCTGCCGCGCTTGAATTTGTGCAGTCTATAGTTTGGTGTTTTGGGAAACCCGGTGAAGCAAGTGCTATTGCGGCCGCGCTCTAACTGTGTGGATTACAGAAATCTGAGAGAGGCCGCACTAAAAAATATGCGGACCGCAGATGTAATCTGCAGCCACAAAATAGCCTCTGCACTGTCTTCATAGAGGGGATTCTGAGCCTGTGATGTTTTGTGACAGAAGTGCAGCCACACTTGCCATTGTGCGGTCCGCACTTCCTCTCTACGGCCACATATAAAAAATGTCCAGACCGCAGATCCTAGTTCCAGAAGCCTGTTGTTTTTGCCGTAAGCTCACTGTGTCCACAATGTTCTACATTGCCTACATGAGTCTTGAATGTATTGAATGATGACTTGCAACTAACAATACTCTTTGCTTTGATATAGATAATGGTTTGATCGCGCGGCTATGGTAAAACTACAAAAGGACGAGGTGAATCTTCTAGGGGTAGAGGTAGAGGTACCTTACCCCTTGGCTAGCCCAAACCTATCAGGAAGAAGACCCCAACAGGCATAGGGAAGGGTTCAGACCTCTCCGAGTATAGTTCCTATATTTGGTCTGGGAAGCTTCCAAAGGCAACTCAGCCTCTATTCAGAAGGAGCAGGCAGCCACACAGTCTAGGCCACAGGGCAATTTTAGCTCATGGATGAAGCTTCTGATGTAATCTACGGTCGCAAAATAGCCTCCGCATTGTCTTCAGAGAGCAGATTTTGAGCCTCTGATGTTTTGTGACAGAAGTGCAGCCGCACTTTCTCTCTGCGGCCACACATAAAAAATATGCAGATCGCAGATCACAGTTCTAGCAGCCTGTTGTTTTTTTCGTAACCTCACTGTGTGCACATTGTTCTACATTGCCTACATAAGTCTTGAATGTGTTGAATAATGACTTGGAACTAACAATCCTCTTTGCTTTGATATAGACAGTGGTTCGATCGTGCGGCCATGGCGAAACTACAAAAGGACAAGGTGAATCTTCTAGCGGTTGAGGTAGAGGTACCATACCTCTTGGCCAGCCCAAAACTATCAGGAAGAAGACCACAACAGGCAGAGGGAGGGGCACAGACCTCTCCGAGTACAGTTCTATGTCCGGTCTAGGGAAGCTTCCAAGGGCAACTCAACCTCTATTCAGGAGGAGCAGGCAGCGACACCACATGGGCGATTTCAGCCCATGGATGGGGCCTCTACATCTCATAACAGTTACGAGGGGTTGGAAAGTTCTAGCCTGACCTCTGAGCCAGCAGTTGCCCCAGACGCAGATGCATAGACTGTACAGGATATCCCTGATGATAGTAGATTGGGAGATGGTACATCCATGGGTGTGGAGAGATCTAAGAAAAGAGAGATATGGGAGGATAGGTTAGTTAGCTTGGCTGCCTTCACTAACTTCCGTATGTGGTGGCCGGTAAGATCCTTGACACTTGAGCGACAATTTCTCTTGAAGGATTTGGATATATACAACCCAGCAGTGTTGAGGTAGTTCAGAGCAAAAAGGAGTTGAATGTGGTTTACCGAGAGAGTTGAAGATATCACGGAGTATCTTGTCCGAGAGTTCTTCACTATTGTTTCTTACATCAAGAAAGGGACGAAGGTGACTAAAGTATGCAATCTCAAGGTAAGGTTTGATCAGCACATACTAAACTCGTACTTGGGGTTTGAGGACTTGAAGCCGAAAGAGTATCTAGAGAAACATGCCATGAAAGAAGAAGTTCGACCATGGCTAGCTGGGATCTTAGCACCACCAGGGCCACCACCACCATGGATCACTATTGGGGTTCCCATTCAACGGAACATATTGAGCTTTGATACTAAGGGATGGCAGATGTTTGTGTGTACCGACTTGATCCTTTCCAAAATGAGACTATCTTGCCTCTTCCACATGCTGTCCTTGTGGCTTCTATCATGGCCGGTTACCCAATTAATGTGGGTGCCGTGATGTCGGCCAATATTTCATTGGTAGCACAACAGACCAACACGGCCTACCCTTATCCCAACACTATCACAGAGTACCTCACTGATGCAAAGGTAGAGCCAAGATCATATGACACCAAGTTGAAGCCGAAGAAGGCATTTGACTAGTATTCATTGATGGATGCAACTAACCCATAGAAGATAGCTCGGCCTTCTACTACCACAGGACAATCTGATGAGCCGGCAACGGTAGTTACTAAGACAAATATAATTCCATCTACCTCTACTGATCCCTCTTCTAGTGCTGCTGCTATGCCTCCGCCACCATTTTCAGGTCCTACCACAGCCCCTAGGGCAGCCCCTGCTCCAGTTCCGAGGCCAGTGCCCATGCCTACAACTTTATTATCTGCTCCGCGAGTCTCCCAGACATTGGCGAGTCTCAACAACCGGATGCAGATAGCTACTTTAAAGTTGTTTTACATATCTAGTATTGTTGTAGTGCAGTCATCTACACAGGCACCAAAGGTCCCCTCTGATCCAGGTGAGAAGTAGAAAAAGATTCTGGACAACCAGAAGATGATCATGGACACTCTTGTACAACACAGGTCACTTATTGAGGAGTTGGCCAAGGAAGTGAAGAAGATGAGGAAGTCTCAGGCAAGCAATAGATCAGTGGATAAGCTGAGGAAGGAGGTGACCATACTCGCGACGGCTGGGGATCTACCTTTTGATATGTTCTTGACCCAGACCAGTCCGCCCTAGATCCATCTGCATCATCTGCACTAGTTGTGCCAGCTGGCCAGTTTTATGAGCCATGCGTTGTTGCCGACATTGTTGAGGTAGTGCGTGCGATGTTTTCCATTCCCGCCACTCCCAGATATGATGATGATGAGATACAGCTGGCTCACCCAACGGGAGATGATGTTGCTGGGGACACTGAGATGACCAAGGATCCTTAGAGAGTTTTCTTCACCTTCTCTCTTTTTACCCTTATTTTGTTAAGTATTAGGGACAATGCTTACTTTTATTCTGGGGGGGGAGGGGGGTTGGAGTTTATTTGACATTTTGGATACATTTGGAATGTAATAATTGGATGATTCTGTTCTTTTTCTTATTTGTAGTTTATCTATCTTTAGTAGTTATTATTCATTAGCTTCTTTATTTTTCCACTTTAGTTTTGTTTTGTTAGTATTTTCTTTTTATGTTTTTTGTAGTAGTTGGATAATAAGACTTCGATTTTCTTAATGCCACTGTTCTTTCCAAAGTTAGTTTTGTGTGAACTGGGTGACTCGTCTCAACGATGGATGGCGTGACAACCTTCTTAAGGGAATGTGACTGTTGTTTTGTATAGATAATAATAATAGTAGTAGTAATGAATAAAAGGCCTAATCAAGTCAATCTTGAAAAAGAGTTATTCATGCTTCATTTGGTACCAACATACTTAATTACGTGCTTATGGTTTGAAATAAGGTTTTTGAAAGAAAAATAGCTCTAGTTAGTGACTTTAAGACTCTTGAGTTTACTTTGGTAATCATCGAGTGGTTTTTGGGTCAATTTGTTGCTAGTCCAAGTACCCGTGCGAATGGTCTAGAACTTGCCCCGAATGTGCTTCAAGGCGAAATCCTAAGTTTTTCTTGGTTTGGGAAATGATTGTAGGATTTCCTTGGTCTATTTGAGCTTTCTATTTCCAACCAATGTCATTATCCCTAGTCAACCCCCTTTGAGCCTCTGGCCTTTCTCATTTGATAATCATGATATAAGCCTTTAACCGTTTTGTCGTGATCCTCTCTTGGCACCCGGACCTTCCTTAACACTCTTGTGAAATAAGGCATAATTTTTGAGGGAGAGTTGAGGAATTTGAAAGAGGTATTAAGGCACCAAAAAGAGAAAAGAAATTATCTCTATGAAAAGAGAAGGCAAGAAAAGCAAAAGAACAAAAAGAAAAATGCAAAAGGAGAATAAAAGGAAGGGTTGATGGAATCAAAAAGAGGTAATTATCCCTAACATGAGCATCAATGGAGAAAAAGAATTAAATGAACAAGAAAGAGTGATGTCAAGTCTCCCTAACCCCAAAAGAAAAAGAAAAAAAAAGAGAATGCCTCTAAGAATTGGTAAATGTGAGCCAAGAAATTAAAATGTGGAGTGCTTAAGGAAAGGTGTAACCACTTACCCATATGGTATCCTACTCCAATTCAGAAGCCTTCATTACAATCCGAAAGAAGTCCTACTTGATTTCGAACCGAGTGAGCTTACATGAGTGGTGATCTATATGAGGGGAAAGCCTATGGTACTTGTGACATTCTCTTGTGAGAGAAGAGTGAGCCTTTCATGAATCTTAAGATTGAGTGCTAACTTATGAAGTGAGCTTGAAAAATGGAGGGTAGAGGAGGAAGAGTTTGAAGTCCACTATGATATACATGATAGAGCAAGAGTCCTTGATGAGTAAAGTCAAATCTTGAAGCTCAAATGTCACATTAGAACTATATATGCATGATATGTGATTTGTCACCTTGTTGATAATGCATGAGTAGTGTAGGTAATTGTTGGTGCTAACTGAGTGTGAATGGCTCACCATTGACTCACTGTAATAACCTTTCACTCTGTGGAGGTGAGAACTAATCTATTTTCTTGAGGACAAGCAAAGAATTAAGTTTGAGAGAGTTGATAAGTGTGGATTTTGACCACTTATTAGTACTTTTTTACTTTTATTTTAGTCCGAAAGTATTGATTTATGTTCCCAATACTAATGAAAGTGTGCAAATTGCAGGAATATTGGAGATTTGGACTCAAATAAAGAAATCTGACTCAAAAAGGAATGTTCCGGCTTACAAGGCAAGAAGGGGTGCATCCGACCAAAAGTGTGGTCCGCAAAAGAAAGCACGGACCGTAGAATTCTCCTTGTGGCTGCAGATCTATTGTTGAAGCTCAGGGGTGGAACAAAAAGAAGTGCAGACCGCACCCAATTTGTGCGGCCACAGAACCTGGTCGCACTGACAAGAGTTCAAAAAGTTTAGAGAGTGCAAAATAACAAAGACTGAAGCCTTTCCTGAAGTGCAGACCACACATGAATTGTGCGGCTGCAGAAGCTGAAGTGCAACCGCAGATCAAATTGTGCAGCTACAGAATCCCTCAACTTGCAAGCTCAAGGAAAGTGCAGACCGCACATGGAATTGTACGGCCGCAGAATCTCCCGAATAGCATTTTTGTCAGCGAATTTTGGCCGCTATAAATAGTCGGGAATCACATTTTTAGGTTAAGTTTTGAAGTCTTTTTAGCTGTATCCGTTATAGTTTACCATTTTGGGTAATTTGTGGTCATTTTGGGATAAAAATACCATAGTTTATCATTTTAATTTTATATTATAACTTTAATTAGTGTTTCTTCTTTATTAGGGTTGTGACCCAACCCTAATGTGTAAACCTTATGGGTAATTAATCTAGTGCTTGTTTATGATTGGGTGTTTGTTATTTAGCCTTGTTCATGCTTTAATTGTAGAATTAATGGTTACAAATATTGATTCATGTCTTTTTGACCAGGTCTTTGCTTGAGAAATAGAGACTTGGTCTAGGAAAACTTAGCTAACAAGAAGTTGGGCTAGTTAAGCTTTAGATTAGCCTAATTAAAAGGTTTGAACTAGAGATAGAGAAAACCCGACTTAAACTCATATCAACTATTTGGTTTGATACACATTTTGACTTGAGAAAGCCAAATTGGGCAAAATCACTCTATGAACGAGAGGTATTGAGTGGGTAGTTTAGAGTTGAGAGCTATAATACACCCCAATCACTAAAACAAGTGTTAACATATTTAACCCATTAGGATAACACCTAGGCGAATGTTACATCCCTAGGTTTTTTACCTATTTGAAAACAACCAAAAACAATTAGTCAATTTCTAATTTCAACTCTTTAGTTAATCATTAATAGTGTAGTTCATAGAAGTAATTTGCAACACAAACTTGTTTGGAAGTGCATTTAAGCTATTTCTTCTACACGCATCAAGTGTACACTCTAACACCCATTCTTAGCTCCCTGTAGAAATCGACGTCGACTTATAGTTGGGTACTATTCTTCCAATGACCTGTTTCACTCATTGTTGAGTGTGGATTGGGAGTGGATCATCTATACGTATCCCTTTACCTTGGGTCCATTTTTCTTGGGACCGAACAAAGGGCTCGACCCCGTAATTTTGGAGTTTTTCCACTGGCACCAGGTCTTCTTGGCACAAGGAGACCCATCCATATGGCGAACAGTGGCTTGCCTACACCAGCTGTGCGCGGAGACTGGGGAAACCCTAAACCTTACATACATGATGAATCTCTACTCCCCTAAAATTTCCATGGGGGAGTAATAAACTTCAGCAAATGCGGCCATCATACTATTATCACCAGTGTGGATGAGGATACTGACCGCAGGTGGATGGAGAAATTCATCATCATCGCTACTAGGGACATCATCCGGGAAACAACTCCACCTTTTCCTGAGTCGTGGAACTGTTTTTGTAAGTTTTTGATTCATTTCCTTCCTTCGTGAAAAGATTATTTTCCGTTATTGTTGACCTCTTCGTTTCTTTTATTTCAGCTACCCAGTGGAAACCACCACAGGTTCATGGTTTGGACCAGTGGGTCCAGAATATTCTAGAAATTACAACACCAGAATCCCGCGGGTGGAAGGAAATGGCTCTTAAATATGGATGGAAGGCCAAAATCATGGTAAACCGAGTCCTTCTCCCTTTTATCTTTGCAAGAACATAGGTAACTTTTACAGAAAAGTTGCTAACCCTGTTTTTTCTTGATTCAGGACTTCCACAGAGCTCTGTCACTTGGCCCGAGGTCTACATTTTAATCAACCCCGAGGTAGCCCGGTGGGTGCTACAAAGTTCCCTTGCTCGAAGCAGTGTACGCAGACCTGCTTCTAGTGAAGGTGCTTCATCTCGGAGTCCCCAACCAAAGAACAAGCAACCAAAAGGCGACATTCTTCCTCGGTTGGGGCTCAGAATCAGAAACTAAAGAAAGCAATGACCGAGCCGGACATAGTAGCCGTTGTAGAGGATGGGGAAGCCAGTGATGAAGCGGTATGGACTTGGTGGACAATGACGATACGTACTTTCCAATCCCCATTGCGCCTCCGTTCCAAGGAGTTCGGACCTCGGGTGTCACGACCCAAACCGATGGGCCGTGACGAGTGCCCGAGTTCTACCTATCGAACACCCCTAAGCATTTGTCTAAGATATAAACATGAAATAAGTGTAGGTCTTGCATAACATCTGGAAATAAACTACTAATTCATATGAACAACCTACGTGAGAAAATACGCCCAAAAAGACATACCCATACTATAAGGTGAGTCGACAAGGCCACATACTATACAACTATACATGACTGTCTACAGACCTCTAATAGAGTATAAAACTGTATAAAAGATGGGACTGGGCCCCTTCATACCCATATATGTATGCAAACACATCGTACAAAAACTCAAAATAGCTCCGGATCAAATGGAGCACACCAACCCTCACTGATCAAGGATCCTAAGAAGGGGGACCGCCACCCTGTCTACCTGCAGCTACTGGCATGTAACGCAGCGTCCCCAAGCAAAAAGGGACATCAGTACGAATAATGTACTATGTAAGGCATGAAAATCAGTACATAAAAGACATAGATGAAACATGGAGTAAAGAATTCCACCTGTGAGTCTAAATAACTTTGTGAATCCTGAAACATTTATAATGTCATGCACGTGTGTGTAAATGTCATATCATGCATAGGTATAGGTGTACATAACATAATCAAGCCTCTGAGGGCATCCCATCATATCATCTCGGCCACTGTGGGAAAATCATCAATGTATACCAGCTGATCAGGTGGTGGTGCGTATATAACACCGTAACCTTTTCCCATATCCCATACACATATAATATACATGTATATAATGCCTTCTGATCACGGGTCAATGTAGATGTATAAATGCATGAAATGCATAAGAAATACGTTAATAAGATTTCTCGAATATCATAAAATCAATATGCCTTTCGGACACACTTTATCAAATACGTATTTTTCTAAGACCCATGAACAAAGGATATAATAATAATTCACATAGGGAATCAAAAATATAGACACCCCTAGTATTTCTATGAATAAAGTCATTTATGAAAGTTGCGTACTTTGCTCGTTTCGTTTATATCATTTGGATAATGCCAAAAAGAAAGAAGAAATAACCTTAACATACCTCAAGTCGTCAATGCAACTCAACAACAAGCTTATGAAAATTAGCGCGCCAACCCTATAACAAAGAAATACGTGTACAATTTAGATGTCGGTAGTATATTACGTATCTCAAACGATAACTCGATTCTAAAATAAAACGGATAGCATTTTCCCTGATTTTACTGCTCCTTCAAGCCTACTATAGGCGAGATACAAATATAATACAATCAGAAACTCAAAACCAACCTAATTACAATTCGGGACCTTCAATACAACAAAACCCCAAATATATCATAATACACCCAATCAACAAGTTATCAATTAGTCTGCAACTACAATGACGAGCGACCAACCTACTACCCTACCACATGTGGAGTTTCTCCACGCCCTTTTTATCCTTCCAAACTCCATAAATCAGCAACACAATAGACAGCCCAAAAGCAACACGAAAAATCCCACAAAATAGTCCACTACAAGTCAAATAACCCGAACTCACGGCTTTCGATCACCGTCCCGTGAGGTCTAACTATTAGGAAACGAATTTATCAACTTTTCTTGATATTTTAAAGCTTAAATACAGAAATTAGGAATTTTTATTAACTATTAAATATATTCCAAAACTTAAACTACAAAGAGAAAGAAAGGCGATATAGCGATACTTACGTCGTAGGGATCGTTCTGATGTTATCACTTCTCGATTTCGTACCCGGGATGTTAGTATTATTTGAAGCACTATTAGAGAGCTCAAGGACTATTTGTATGGTGTTCTCTGGTCAGTTTCTATGTAGAAATGAATAGAGAGACGAGTTAAGACATATTTATCAACTTTTGAAAAGTCAAAAGGTGCTAGCTTGGCACCCTCTCATTCGCCCATCTTCCGATGCTTATATCTTTTTATTCGGATATTGTATAAAAAAATGATTAAGAGTGTTGGAAACTACATTCCAACACCTTCAATATGGTATATAATATGTCCCAAAAAGACCTCATATAGCACACAAAATTTATTTCTCAAAAAGCTCCGTTACAGGGCAAATCCTTAGTTGGTTTTTCCGCAACTTTAATCCGATTTTTCCCAAACTTTATATGTTTTATCCAAACATCATATATAGTCATATTATGAATTTAAACTCATTTAAATCATAATTAACAAGTCTCATATTCATTATACATCAGCTTGGGACGCACAAGATGTAACAGTCTTTCCCCCTTAGAAACATTTGTCCTCGAATGTTAAACTCCCAGATATTTATAGAAATTTTGGCAGAGTCTCCTATGTAATGGTGCCACTATCAACCGTCAGATAGAAAACCCAATAATACAAATCCACACGGGGCTACAATCAACAATAACACCAATGGTCTCACACGATCAATGACAATGACTAACATAAGAATCAAGTACCATATATGTACCTAAGGCTGTGATGTCTCAGTACGATCCTCCTCTGGAAGCGGAAAAAAGTGAGGATACCTAGACTTCATGTCTTCTTCAGCTTTCCAAGTCATCTCCTCCACATTATTGTTCCTCCAAAGTACTTTAACTGAAGTTATGTCCTTAGTTCTCAATCTCCGAACTTGTCTATCTAGTATAGCAATGGGAGCTTCCTCATATGGTAGCTTCTATGTGACCTGAACATCGTCAACTGGAATGACTCTATAAGGATCTCCAATACACTTGCGGAGCATAGACACGTGAAAAACTAGATGTACTGACTCTAAGTTGGAAGGCAAGTCTAACTCATATGCTACTTGGCCTACTCGGCGTATGATCTTATAAGGTCCAATGTACCGAGGGCTAAGCTTTCCTTTCTTACCGAATCTCATAACGCCTTTCATCGGTGATACCTTTAGGAATACCCAGTCATCTACCTGAAACTCCAAGTCTTATCGTCGATTATTTGCATATGACTTCTGACGACTATGAGCTGCTAATAGCCTTTCCCGTATAAGATTAATCTTCTCAATTGCCTGTTGTACCAACTCTGGTCCTACTAACTTAGTTTCTCCAACCTCGAACCATCTGATAGGTGACCTACACTTTCATCCGTAAAGAGCTTTGTATGAAGCCATCTGAATGCTGGAATGATAACTATTATTATATGCGAACTCAATAAGTGGAAGATGATCATCCCAGCTACCCCTGAAGTCCATCACACAAGCCCGTAACATATCTTATAGTGTATGAATAGTACGCTCAGCCTGACCGTCTGTTTGGGGATGAAATGTTGTACTAAGACTCACCTGAGTCCCCAATACTTTTTGGAAGGACCTCCAAAAATTAGCTGTAAACTGAGCACCTCTATCTGAGATAATAAATATAGGGACACCATGAAGTCGTACTATCTCCTTAATGTAAATCCTTACATAATCCTTTGCTGAATACGTAGTCCTGACAGGCAGAAAATGGGCTGGTTTTGTAAGTCTATCAATAATTACCCATATAGAATCGAACTTATGCTGGGTACGAGGTAAGCCTATGATGAAATCCATGTTAATCACTTCCCATTTCTAAGTCGGAATCTCTATAGCCTGCAATAATCCACCGGGTTTCTGATGCTCAATCTTAACCTGCTGACAATTAGGGCACTTAACAATAAACTCTGCTATATCCTTCTTTATTTCGTCCCACCAGTATATTCCCCTGATATCATGATACATCTTCGTCGCTCCTGGATGAATAGAATAATGAGAATAGTGAGCTTCTCCCATAACCTGCTAGCGCAACCCTACTACATTAGGAACACATAATCAACCTCGATATTTGAGGACTCCATCTCCTGTAATCTCCAATGATGTCTTATCCTTTTGAGGGGTTGTATATCTATAGTGAGCTAGCACAGAATCTTCATACTGGCGTTCCTTCACTTCAGTTACTAGAGAGGATGTTGTCGTGTCCTGAATAGTAACTCTGGTACCACCTGAATCTAATAATCGAACTCCAAGATTAGCTAGCTGATGAATCTCACAAACTATCTCAGTCTTCTCTGGTTGTAAATATGATAATCTACCCATAGATCTACGGCTGAGGGCGTCGGCTACTACATTCGCCTTTCCTGGATGGTATAAAATATCAACATCATAGTCTTTTAGTAGCTCCAACCATCGCCTCTGACGTAAATTCAATTCCTTTATCTTGAATATATACTGAAGGCTCTTATGGTCCATATAGATATCAACATGAATGCTATACAAATAGTTCCTCCACATCTTTAGTGCACGAATCACCGCGGCTAACTCTAAATCGTGGGTCGGGCAATTCTTCTCGTGGTTTCTTAGTTGTCTAGAAGCATAAGTGATAACCTTACAATGATGCACCAATACACAACCCAATCCAATGCCCGAAGCGTCATAATAGATAGCATAACCATCGGTCCCTTTTGGAAGTGTCAGAACCAGTGTTGAAGTGAATCTATCCTTCAATGCCTGGAAACTCCGCTCACAAGCATCAGTCTACGGAAACTTGGTTTCCTTCTGAGTCAACTTTGTCAATGGTGCTGAAGGGAAGAAAACCCCTCTACAAACCTCCTATAATAACCTGCCAAACCTAGGAAGCTACGAACCTCTGTCGGTGTTGTGTGTCTAGGCCAAGTCTTCACTGCCTCAATCTTCTGTGTATCGACCCGTATACTCTCACTCAAAATAATATGACCAAGGAAGGCTATAGAATTCAACCAGAATTCACATTTAGAGAATCTTGCATATAACGTCCTTTCTTGTAGATCTCTAAGCACAGTACGCAAATGATCTGCATGCTCAACCTTTGAACGAGAATAAACCAAAATATCATCTATAAATACAATCACGAACAGATCTAGAAAGGGCCTGAACACACGGTTCATCAAGTTCATGAATACCGCTGGGGCATTGGTCAAGCCGAACGACATAACACGAAACTCAAAGTGCCCGTATCTGATCTTGAATGCTGTCTTCGGAATATCTTTCTCTCTAACCCTTACCTGATGGCACCCCGACCTCAAGTCTATCTTCGAGAAACACCTGGCACCCTACAACTGATTAAATAAATCATCAATCCTCGAGAGCGGGTACTCATTCTTGATCGTCGCCTTATTCAATTGTTTGTAATCAATACATATCCATAAGGAACCATCTTTCTTTCTCACAAATAACACAGGTGCTCCCCACGGTGATGTACTGGGTCTGATAAAGCCTTTTTCAAGCAAATCCCCCAGTTTTTCTTTCAACTCTCTCAGCTCTGCAGGTGTCATTCTATAAGGAGGAATAGATATCGGTTGAGTATCTGGTAATGTGTCAATAGCAAACTCAATCTCTCGCTCTGGCGGAAGGCCTGGAAGCTCATCGGGAAAAATATCGGGAAACTTATTAACCACTGGCATAGATTGAGGGGTCGGTGACTCTGCTTTCACATCCTGTACCCGAACTAAGTGATAAATATAGCCTTTTCTGATCATCTTCCTTGCCTTGAGATAGGAAATAAACCTACCTCTCGGCGATGCAGTATTACCTTTCCACTCTAGAATTGGTTCCCCTGGATACTGGAACCGAACCATCTTTGATCTACAATCAACGTTAGCATAACAAGAAGCCAACCAATCCATACCCATTTTAACATCAAATTCCACCATATCTAACTCAATCAGGTCTGCTACTATAGAACGACTATGAACTACTACTATATGGTTTTTATATACCCGTATAGCTATTACTGGATCCCCAATAGGCGTAGATAACTCAAAAGGTTCAATCAACTCAAGTTCTATCCCAAACGGAGTGACGTACGATAAGGTGGAACCTGGATCAATCAATGCATATACATCATATGAGGAGACTGATAAGATACCTGTAACAACATCAAGTGATGACTCATGATCATGTCGACCCGCTAAGGCATAGATACGGTTCTGAGGACCGCTCGAGCTAGATGCTCCACTTCTGCCTCTACCACGACCAGCTAGTGCCTGTGAACCTTGCCTAGGGGGGTGTACTGATGATGACGAACTGGTTATAGATCTCGCTGGCTGAACTATACATGCACCACCTCTCGTCGGACAATCTCTCATAACATGGCTTGGATAACCATAAGTATAACAAATACCCAACCCTACAAGGCACTGCCCGACATGCTGCTTACCACACTGAGCACATCGTGGCAAGGGTGGCCTCATCTGACTTGACTCACCCCTATATTGAGAACTAAAGGCCCCGAAACTCTGACTGGGCCCTGAATATGGGGAACGATCAAATCTCCTACCGGCAAACTGCGGGGGTGCACTAGCTGATGGCTGAGCTGAATACCTCGGGTACTGCTGTCTCTGACCACCTTGAAACTCACCAGAAGGACCTGGAGATCTCGCTCTCTTACTCTAGCCCCTATCATTCTCACGATCGGCCCTCTGCTTCTGCTTACGCTCCTCTACACCCTGAGCGTATGCTTGAATATGAGAAATATCAGTGCCTGGATGAACTGAGACCAGCATACAGTCATTGAGCAGGTGTGGCTCCAACCCCATCATGAACCAGTGAACCCGATCCTCCATCTTAGCTACAATAGTGGGAGCATACCTAGCCAAAGAATCAAACTGAAGGATGTACTCCCGAACACTCATATTACCCTGTCGAAGGGTCAAGAACCTATCAACTCTGGCCCGTCTAAGCTCTGGTGGCAAATAATTACGAAGAAAAACCTCTGTAAACTCCTGCCATACTGCTTGAAGAGCATCATCACCTCTGGACAACTCCCAAGACTAGTACCAATTAATTGCAACATCCCGAAGTCTACAGGAAGCTAGCTCAACTAACTCAGTCGTAGTGGCCTTCATTACCCTCAATGTCCTATGCATCCTATCGATAAATACATGAGGGTCCTCATTTGGATCTGCTCTAGTGAATACAGGAGGGTCCAAATTAATGAAATCGTGAACCATCGCACTGATGGCCCTATCTGCATGACCGATACCTACCTCCTGGAGTCGAGCCTATGCGGCCACTAATAGAGTCAATAGCTAAATAGCATCTCTCATCTCCTGACCCGGTGCATCTAGATGAGGAGTTGGGGGTACTGGAGTGGGTGCTGGAGCTGGTGCCCCTAGGATCTCTTCTGGAGAGGGTAGGGTATGTGAAGTCTGAGATGGAGTCTCATTATGTGACTCTCCCTGAGACCTGGTAACTTGTGGCGCTCTACTTGTAGTCTCATCATCCATGGACTTGCCCTTCTAGGCGGCTATAGCCTTCTTGGGCATCGCTAAAAACATAACATGTTGTTAGGAAAATGAATTCTTATATCGCACGATATAAGATAAGAAAGCAAAGTAACCATCCTAAATATCTTGTAGCCTCCTATCTATAAGTGTGGTGCACAACACACCCATAAAAAAGACTCTACTAGACACGGTCTGTAGACAACCCTATGACCGAACTGCTCTGATACCACTTTTGTCACGACCCAAACCGATGGGCCGTGACGAGTGCCCGAGTTCTACCTATCGAACACCCCTAAGCATTCATCTAAGATATAAACATGAAATAAGTTTAGGTCATGCATAACATCTAGAAATAAACTACTAATTCAAATGAACAACCTACGTGAGAAAACATGCCCAAAAGACATATATATATATATATATATATATATATATATATATATATACGGAATACGGTAGGGCGAGTCGACAAGGCCACATACTATACAACGATACATGACTGTCTACAGACCTCTAATAGAGTATAAAACTATATAAAGGATGGGACTGGGCCACTATACATGACTGTCTACAGACCTCTAATAGAGTATAAAACTGTATAAAGGATAGGACTAGGCCCCGTCGTACCCATATATGTATGCAAACACATCGTACCAAAACTCAAAATAGCTCCAGATCAAATGGAGCACACCAACTCTCGCTGATCAATGATCCTAAGAAGGGGGACTGTCAGCCTGTTTACCTGCACCTGCGGGCATGAAACACAGCGTCCCCAGGCAAAAAGTGATGTCAGTACGAATAATGTACTGAGTATGTAAGGCATGAAAATCAGTACATAAAAGACATAGATGAAACATGGAGTAAAGAGTTCCACCTGTGAGTCTAAATAACTTTGTGAGTCCTGAAACATTTATAATGTCATGCACTTGCATGTATATGTCATATCACGCATAGGTATAGGTGTACATAACATCATCAAGCCTCTGAGGACATCCCATTATATCATCTCGGCCGCTGTGGGCAAATCATCAACGTATACCAGCTGATCAGGTGGTGGTGCGTATATAACGCTGTAACCTTTTCCCATGTCCCATATACATATAATATATGCTTATATAACACCTTCTAATCATGGGTCAATGTACATGTATAAATGCATGAAATGCATAAGAAATACGTTAATAAGGTTTCTCGAATATCATAAAATTAATATGCCTTTCGGACACACTTTATCAAATACGTATTTTTCTGAGACCCATGAACAAAGGATATAATAATAATTCACATGGGGAATCAAGAATATAGACACCCCTAGTATTTCTATGAATAGAGTGATTTATGAAAGTTGCGTATTTTGCTCGTTTCATTTGTATCATTTGGATCATGCCAAAAAGAAAGAAGAGATAACCTTAACATACCTCAAGTCGTCAATGCAACTTAACAACAAGCTTATGACAACGAGCGGGCCAACCCTATAACAAAGAAATAGTGTACAATTTAGATGGCGGTAGTATATTACGTATCTCAAACGATAACTAAATTCTAAAATAAAAAGGACAGCATTTCCCCTGATTTTACTGCTCCCTCAAGCCTACTAGAGGTGAGATACAAACATAATACAATCAGCAACTCAAAACCAACCTAATTACAATTCGGGACCTTCAATACAACAAAACCCCCAAATATACCATAATACACACAATCAACAAGTTATCAATTAGCCTGCAACTACAACGATGAGCGACCAACCTACTACCTTACCACATGTGGCATTTATCCATGCCCTTTTTATCCTTCCAAACTTCATAAATCAGCAGCACAATAGACAGCCCAAAAGCAACACGAAACAGCCCACAAAACAGTCCACTACAAGTCAAATAACTCGAACTCACGGCTTCCGATCACCGTCCCGTGAGGTCTAACTATTAGAAAATGAATTTATCAACTTTTTTTGATATTTTAAAGCTTAAATAAAGAAATTTGGAATTTTTATTAACTATTAAATAAATTCCAAAACTCAAACTACAAATAAAAAGAGAGGCAATATAGCGATACTTATGTCGTAGGGCTCATTTTGATGTTATCACTTCTCGATTTCGTACCCGGGATGTTAGTATTATTTGAAGCACTATTAGAGAGTTCAAGGACTGTTTTTATGTGTTATCTGGTCAAGTTCTATGTAGAAATAAAGAGAGAGACGAGTTAAGACATATATATATCAACTTTTGAAAAGTCAAAAGGTGCTAGCTTGGCACCCTCTCATTCGCCCATCTTCCGACGCTTATATCTTTTTATTCAGATGTCGTATGAACGAACGGTTAAGAGCGTTGGAAAGTACATTCCAAGACCATTAATCTGGTATATAATATATCCCAAAAAGATCTCATATATCATACAAAATTTATTTCTTAAAAAGCTTTGTTACAGGGTAAATCCTTAGTTGGTTTTTTCGCAACTTTAATCCGATTTTTTCCAAACTTCATATGTTTTATCCAAACATCATATATAGTCATATTATGACTTTAAACTCATTTAAATCATGATTAACAAGTCTCATATCCATTATACGTCACCTTGGGATGCACAAGGTGTAACATCGGGCCTCTTCTGCCTTCGTCCACTAAGCAAACAATAATCAGCGCTGCCCCTAATGTAGCTGCTTCCCAACCTTCAACGCCTGCAACGTCACACCTCTTTACACCAGCTGTACCTTCGCCACCAGCACCTACTGCATCTCCACCACTGATAACAAATGTTCGAGAGAGGGGTGCTTCTCTTCCCGGTCTCCCGAGTATGGAAATTTGGGGCACAATTATTCATCCTCTTCCTAGATCCTCGAGGGTGGAGGAATGTTACTCTTTCGGTTTCGAAGGAGTTCTATCTTCTGTCCACACTAGTGGAGCTTGCAAACTAGCTGGTTCTAGAGAAAGATAGGAAGAAAATAAGCCTCCCTTTGGGGGGATTGCTTGTTGAACAATGCCATGCACAATGCGACAGTGGTACCATACTTGTCCTCTTATAACTTCCTTTCCATTTATCTACTGCAATGGGGATATGTATATATATATACATGACAACTTATTTGATTTCGAGGGTCTGCGAAAATTAATCCTCGATAAGCAAGGACTCGATTCCAAGCGGGATTAATTGTTGGCCGAAAGAGACCAACTTGTTGCACGCCTCCTGGTGTTGGAGGCAAAAACTGCTGATGCAGGCAAACTTGAGGCCCGATTGCAGCAAAATGAAGAAGAGATGACGACCCACAACTAGGAAGTCACTCAATTACATGCACAACTTCATGAGGCTAAGGCTAAGTTGGTTGAGCTCCAAGATACTGTGTTTGCGGCTTCCGAGCACGAGTCGGACTCAAAAGACCAAATAAATAACCTGACGGTAGAGCTGACCTCCAAAATCGAGGAGGCAAATACTGCCAAGGAGAAGAGGGCCAAGATGCAGGAGAGGTTCAAGAGAATGGTTGAGCAAAATCGGATCCATTTATCTATAAATATGGAACTTGATTCTCGCCTCGGTGCCATAAAATCTGAAAGGGACGACCCCTAGGCCGAGGTTAATAGACCTAAATCAAGGCTCCAGTTCCAAAAGGATTCCCTCATATTTGAGAAAACTTATGCTATATACAATATGAGGAGGAGAACCTTGGAAGAGGCAAAAGAAGGCATCATCGATATTGATGATTGCATCGTCAAGGCCTGAGAACTGGAGCTAACTGGCCGAGAAAATATTTCTGGTTGGCCTGCTGCAACCGACTCTTCGAGCACCCGTTCCAAATACTTTGGAACCGAAGGGGAGATTGAAGAAAATGATGATGAAGGTCCAGGCTCTGAACCGACAGCTGATCCGCTTTCTTCCACCGGGGAGGGGGGCAGAACCTCTCTCCCTTCGGGCTCCGGCGGCGATAATTCTTGGATTCTTTCTTCCTTTCCTTTGTTGTTTTTTTGTACTTAGTAATTATGACAAACTTTTAATCGAGTTTGGAGTGTTGTGCAAAATACATTCTCTTTGTGTTGAATTAGTTAAAGCTTTGGGCGTATATTTATCCGATAGCTTCTGATTCCGGGCACGAATTCTTCTGGATTTAACCCTTCATTATGAGGGTTTCATAAGAGAGGCCCCTCTTATGTTTACGGTGCACTTGAAGAGGACGTCTTTATTCCGGTACAAGCATTTGAAGTTTTTTGTTAACTTTTGAATGATAAAATAAACTCATCGGTTGGACAAGAAACAAGATAAAAATAAAAGGACTTTATTTTATTCCTTCTATCTTTGAAAGTGCATAAGCATTCATTTGCTAAAGGGAAAAAGAAACTTCCAATACATGTGGCTAACTTGTATAGCTTATTTCTATGGGTCATGCAGTTCTCGGTCCCGATGAGACATTATTATTCCCGGTTCTCGCAGTCCCCTATTTTCATGGCATTCTTGTTTCTGTATCTTATACTATTCCCCCCACTGTCCGAATGCGAATTGGAACACTGGAAGCCTTGGTTCGCTGGTGGAAATAACTTGTGAATGGTTAAATACTCTTTGGTTCGATGGCAAGCTTTGCTTCCCATTAGGAATTTTCCATCTAGCCAAAGATTATTTAACCATCCCATAGCGTTTTATCATTGATGTGTAGACTTCAATGCCTTGTCATTTAAAGGTCTTAATATTGTCGATGACACTCCTTTCGTGGTATGTTTTCTCTTGCTGCCTCACTGAAAACCTTACCTGAAAAATTCGATTAGGACAAAAACTGGTCGAAGGAAAAAAAAAAGTACAGCATATACTTTCAGTATTGATAAGATCCATCAGTAGTAATACCTTTTGAGGTGAGTCACATTCCAATTGCTGGAAAATTTGACTCCATCTTGATTTTCTAGCTCGTACGACCCTTTACCAATGACAGCTGAAACTCGGTAAGGACCATCCCATGTTAGACCCATCTTCCCAGCGTTGATTTCCCGAGTGATTTGAGTCATATTTCTCAAAAATAAGTCTCCTATTTTGAAGTAGCGGAGTTTGGCCCTCCGATTATAATATCTTTCCTCCTTTTCTTTTGAGCCACCATCCTCACGTATGCCAAGTCCCTGTGTTCATTGAGCAAATTTAGCTTCACCAGCAATGCCTCATTATTTTCTTCCCTGTTTGCTCGCGAAAACCATAAAGTTTGCTCCCCTACTTCCACCGGTATCAGAGCTTTCACGCCATACACAAGAGAGAAAGGTATTTCTCCCATGCTCGATTTTGCCCTCGTCTGGTACGCCCATAGCACAACCGGTAACTCTTCAAGCCATTTGTCTTTAGTAGCTTCTAACCTTTTTTTGAGGTTTTGGATAATCACCTTATTGGTTGCTTCCGCTTGTTCATTAGCGCTCGGATGGTACGGTGAGGATGTAATCCTCTTGATTTTCTAATCTTCTAGAAATTTTATGACATTTGAGCCTATGAACTATGGTTTGTTGTCACAGGTAATCTCCTTTGGAATTTTGAATCGGCAGATTATGTGGTCCCATAGCATGTCGAACATTTCGCGCTCACTGATCTTTTGGAAAGGACCTACTTCAACCCATTTAGTGAAGTAGTCAGTTAAAATTAAAAGTAATCTTACCTTGATATCATTTCCGACACCAGCACCGCCTCATTAGCAGCAAGGGGCATTTATCTGGGACTCAAAGCGGCCACAAAGTCGGCAAAAACTTGTGACTTGATTGTAGTCCTAGGCTTGTACTCGATATCGAACTCACTAATTTCGATTGCCCATTTAGCCAAACGGGCTGACAATTCAGGCTTGTGAAGAACATTCCTCAAGGTAAAGGTTGTCACAATAACTATCAGGTGGCATTGAAAAGAAGGCCTAAACTTTCGAGAGGCGACTACGAGAGCTAGGGCCAACATTTCGAGGTGCGGATAGCGAGTATCCGCTCCCAATAATATTTTACTAACATAATAGACAAGAAATTGCGTACCTTCTTCCTCTTAGACTAAAACAGCACTTACCGCAACTTCTGAGACCATTAGATATATTAGCAACTACTCGCCTTGCCCCAGTTTTGATAGTAACGAGGGGCTTGATAGGTACCGTTTTAAGTCTTTCAAGGCATGTTGGCTTGTAACACCCCGAAAAATTTTGAAGTAATTAAGTGTAAAGCCCGGTTAAATTTGCAAAGAAAATAATATTTCATGGTGCCGGACTAGGCTTACGTGTTGAGTTTGGTTGAACAATGCACGGGAAGTAAAGGAAAATATTTGGTGGAAAAGTGCGTTTAAGCGGTCCATTATGCGACCGCATAATCACTCTGCGGGCCGCATAATGCCGCAAAAGTGAGCAGGAGAGGGCCATTCTGGAAGCAGCTATGCGGTCGACTATGCGACCACATAACTGTTATGCGGTGCATTATGCGACCGCATAGTGACCGCATACACAGACAGATTTTTGATCATTTTTGTCAGCAATTATGTGACCGATATGCGGTCCGCATATCCATTATGTGGTTGCATATGCGACCGCAGAAATGTTATGGAGCTCCTTTTTTGGGTTTTTAAAACCTAACCCTATTTCGTTAAATACACTCTTTGGGCCATTTTTGAGCAATAATCTGACACTTTAGAGTGAGAGAGAGTGCCCTAGAGTGAGAAGGTGTTCTTCAATAATTGTTCTTCAATTCTTGCTCAAGTTTTGGAAGATTAAGGAGGGAAACTCACTAAGTCTTCATCCTAGATGTAAGATTCTACACCCCAACCCTCAATTTAGCAAGATAATACTCGGGCATGAGTGTTGTTTATTTTACATGCATGTGTTATCAAAGGGTGTAGGAAGATTTTTGAGCTAAAAATGGTAAAGATTGGGTTGTGGGATGATGGAATCCTTCATAAAAAGGACCTTGAAACCTTATGCACACCTAGTGTTTGATAAAAAGCTCAAGTGAGCTAGAACCATGATCATCTTCGTAATTTTGGTGCAATTTGTTATATTTCTAAAATAGATTGAATTTGCTAAGAATTTCGGAACATTTAGAGTGTAAGGAAGCTCAAGTGAGGTATGCTGGCTAATCTCTTCTCTTAGAATTGAATCCCACGATATTCATGTAAATTATGTAAGTCCCGAGTGATTCATTATGAAATTGGCTATTCCGAGTAAGATTGGGTTGAAAGATATATGTTCAGCAAGCATCCCAAATGCTCTATTCATTTTATGTTACCAATTGAGGATGTGTTAAAATATGGGTTGTGCATTAATAATGTATCGACTTTAAGTCAAGTTCAAATGAAGGCTTTTATGCCAAATTTTGTGAAATATCTCTATGTGCATTAGACTCTAAATTGCTCACATGTGTACTATACACTTTGATTTGAATAGTGTTTGTTGTTGATGATGAGGATGATATTTGAAATTGATAAGGTGAGCATGAAATACTGAATATGGCCAACGTGCCAAGAATGATCTTATAATTATGGCCACTAATGCCAATGAAATGAAAAGATGTAAAAGAAGTATGAAATGCGATGGTTAAGGTAAAAAGGTTAAGGTCTCGAATAAGACAGCCTAGCCGATCGGGTCGTGATCGGACCTCATGCCACACACATGGTAGTGATTGTGTTGGAAATTGTAATTGAAATTGAGATTTTGGTTGATGTCTTTAAATAAGACAGCCTAGCTGATCAGGTCGTAATCGAACTCCGTACTAAATTTACGGTGGTATTTATATTGACAGTAATTGTGGTTGATTCTCTAATGAGATAGCCTAGCCGATCGGGTCGTGATCGGACTTCGTACTAAATTACGGTGGTATTGGTATTGATGGTAATTATGGTTGATTCTCTAATGAGATAGCCTAGTCGATCGGGTCATGACCGAACTCCGTGCTAAAAGTACGGTGGCATTGGTATTGTGAACACTGGTATTGTGGACACTGTATTGTCGATACTAAAAATCTCCCAATATGAGATACGGAAATTAATTTGAACACTGTCTTGATCCTAAATTGAGGTTTGATGTTGATTAAGGCTTTCATTGATATTATGATAATCTTGTTTGTATTAATTGTCATTCTATTGAGGGGGTGTTTAGTTATACATACTAATACTATTCAACGGTATTAACGTCCCTTTTGCCGGGGCGCTGCATCTTTCAATGGATGCAGGTGGTTCTAAAGCAGGAGATATTGATCAGTGATAACAGTGCACCTTCTTCCCAACTGACTTGGTGAGCCCCACTTCATTCCGGGGTCATAAATCTTTTGTACTTAGTGTATTCTGTTTGAGGTATAGCCGGGGCCTTGTTGCCGGAATTATCATTGTACTCTTCTTTATCTATAGAGGCTCCATAGATATAGTGTGGGTTGTGTATTGGTGCTGGGAAAGTCAAAATATATATTATGTTGTGGTTGTATTACTTGTCCATTTGAGACTTTAAAAATGATGAAACTATCGAAAATGAATTGTTATTGTAGATGCTAACACCTTTTTTCTAATTAATAAATATATGTATTATCTCCATTCATGGATGAGTTTGGGTGGAAGGAAATCTAACAGGCTTGCTCGGTCGGGTTCACTCGGTTGAGCGTCGGTCGCGCTCCTCGATTTTGGGGCGTGGCAAACTTGGTATAAGAGCCTAAGGTTTTAAAGTGTCCTAGGATGTCTCGGAGCCATGTCTAGTAGAGTCCTTCTTATCGGTGTATTGTCGACCACATCTATAATTAGTATGCTACATGAGCATTTAGGAATAATACCCTTCTTTGATATTCTGATTCGTGTGATGAAACTGGTTGTGAAACTGTTTTTCCTCCAACTCGTGCGTTGAGGTACAAAGTAAGTTTAAATACTCTTTTGGTTTATTCCAAGTAATGTTGTCATGTGACATGACGAAGTGGTAAAGGCCAGAATATTAAACAGATGGCGCATGTATCATGCTGAATGAATAGTATGACCATATGAGACAAGTATATAGTACCATGAGCGTACTTTATATGAGAAGAGTGCTAGAAGTGATTACCCACCTCCAAATAGGCATTGACGTGAAAAATGAAACTTAAGCTTAACTAGTACACGTGGATAGTGCGGGAACCATGTATATGATTCATAGATGTAAATTTGTTACATAGGCACGTGATATATGAAAGGCATGGCCTGGAGAGTAATTATAAATGTGTAGGTCTCTCACGGGAGACAAGAAGTTATGAAAGGAGAGTTAATTAAACCCACAATGAGAATACCCTAGCACTATAAATTTTATAAAAAAAAAGGAAAAGGATATTGACACGAGGGATTTGGATCCCAAGCTTGTGTGGCTGAATAAGAGTAGATAACCTATGAGGCTAATACCATGGGGACTTAAATCTCCCTAATAGTCAATCATATACAATAGGACTAGAGATGTGAAATATATGTCCCTCAAATTGCTAAATTCAAGACTTATGTCAAAATGTTACATTCACCCCAAGTGGGAGAGGAAGGGCCATGGTAAGGCTACTTAAATACAATAAAACGAGTAGGGCCATGTAGCTATCATGTTTGGATATTTTGTTGAAGACATGTGTAGTCTAGAAAAGTGGTAAGGGATAACACGATTCTCTGAAAGGATATGCAAATGATAAACCACTAGTACACCAAGAATGTGGAAGGTTAAGCAATGTAAATTCTTCGTATGTAACACTGTACATGACATGGTCAATGATACTAGAAACTAAGAGTAATGTTTGTAAAAGGGTTTTATACTTGTTAGACAGGGACAATGGAACCCAGGGAAGTACTATAAATCAAATGAGAAAGGATTGCGAGTTCATAGAATGAGTTAATCACGGATTTGCGATTTAGCTAAAGTTCCAAGGCTTTAAGAAAGACAGAACGAGTGGGAGAGATAAATGTGATGTTGTAATAACCCAAGAGTGCATCGGTACTTGATGGAGAGTCTCTTAAGAATCTTACAAGCAAGGAAGTGTTAAGTGATACACAGTGAATGCACTTTCCCACAGATATCCCAACAAATGTCGAGAGGCGAGCAGGATGAATTCCCAACTAAGGGAAAAGACCACGTAACGTATGGAAGGGCGCATAGATATTCAATAACTAGGGAGAAGGAGGCGAGTAAAATTGGAAGAAAATCTATAAATTGAGATGGTCATGGTTATCACAAAATAGTTCATATCAGAATGGTGGACTCGCCTAGAGCACAAGTGTTAATAAAAGATATAAAGGATCAACTGTAATGCAGCCGACTTGAGTGACGCCGAATATCAACTAAAATATATAGAGGGATTTCATGTCTAAATATTACATTGGAAAGTGAGACTACTAGTGATGAAGTGATGGTGTGATAAACTCAACAAACCAGCCACAATGATACTACAAGTTCATGGGAGGCAAACAAGTGTGGCACAATAAGGTTGTCAACTATGAATTAAGGGCAAAATGGGATGGGAGTAAAAGCTCTAGTCACAAAAGAAATATAGTATCAACATATTGTTTAGACCAAAGGGGAAATGTTTGAAACAGATTAAGAGAGGATGAGCACTTGTTACGAACTAAACATGTTTAACATGATAGTTCTTAGGCTGCAATACCAGGAAACACTATTGGTAACTACAATACGGGAAATAAGGTGATTTACTCATCGAGGATGGAATCAGGTGGACTAAGTCCTACACTTATAAGGAAAACAAGAAGTCGTCGTTGAAGAATTTAGGAGGATCTCAAGTTTCAGAAAAGGCCCTGTTCGGGTTAAATATATATGAAGGGTATCGATATGTGTTTTGGAAAATGTTTAGCAGTAAAGAGGAATCATGAGAATGTTCACCAGGGAAGTATAGTGGTTTCTTAAAATCCTATAAGACTTATAATAAGGAAAGAGGATGGCTAAGAAAGGTCTGAGCACGATGTTACTTCACATATTGAGGCAATGCCATGCAGGTTGATGTTATCAGGGTGTGTGCACAAACTAGTAGATGTTATTCATTTGAAACAGATGGTCCCATAAGAAAACTGGTCTAGTAATGTCTTTTGTTGGAAAAAAAAATTTGGAAAAATAAGTTGCAAGTACTAATAAGATCGTAACTGTATCAAGGAAATTTTTGTAGAACTCAATTTCTAGAGTCATATGAAAGAGAAATCTAATATAGATGTTCCACTAATGATGAAATATGGCAAGATGATCATTTATACCTCTAGGCAACTCAAGAATCATGAGAAAAATAATCTAACACATGACTTAGGACTTGCGGCTGTGATTTATACATTAAAGGTTTGGCATCATTAATTGTATGGGGTCCAGGTGGACATATTCACGGACCAAAGGATCCTTCAATATATTTGCAAATAGAATAAATTGAATCTAAGGTAGAGAAGATGTCATGAGTTATGTAATGATTATGATATCAATATTCTATATCATCCGGGGAAGCCAATGTTGTGGCGGATGCTCTTACCCGGAAATCTATGGGTAGCTTAGCACACTTGGAGGCATATCAGAGGCCATTAGCCAAGGAAGTTCACCGATTGGCTAGTCTGGGAGTTCGTCTTGCGGACTCTAGTGAAGGAGGGGTAATTGTGCAAAATAGGGTTGTATCATCGCTTGTTGTGAAAGTCAAAGAGAAGCATTACAACGATCCATTGTTGGTGCACTTGAAAGGGGGGATTCATAAACATAAGACCATGGCCTTTTCTCTTGGCATGGATGATGGTACACTAAGGTACCAAGGGCGACTCTGTGTTCCAAATGTGGATGGTCTCCGTGAAAGAATTTTGAATGAAGCTCACACTTCTAGGTATTCCGTGCATCCAGGTTCTACAAAAATGTATCATGATCTTAAGGAAGTCTATTGGTGGAATGATATGAAGTGGAATGTGGCAGACTTTATGGCAAGATGTCCGAATTGTCAGCAAGTGAAGGCCGAACACCAAAGGCCTGGTGGGTTGACACAAAATATAGAAATTCCAATGTGGAAGTGGGAAATGATTAATAAGGACTTTGTGATAGGATTACCGCGCACTTCGCGCAAGTTTGACTCAATTTGGGTGATTGTGGATCGACTCACGAAGTCATCACAATTTTTTCCGGTTAAGTCTACCGACACAGCGGAGCAGTATGCTCAGTTGTATATCAAAGAAATAGTTAGGTTGCATGGCACCCCAGTTTCCATCATTTCTGATCGGGGGGCACAATTCACTGCTAATTTTTGGAAGAAATTTCAGCAAGGTTTGGGTACTCAGGTGAATCTTAGTACAACCTTTCACTCGCAGACTGACGGGCAGGCAGAGCGAACTATTCAGACGCTTGAGGATATGTTGCGTGCTTGTGTTCAAGACTTCAAAGGTAGCTGGGATGATCATTTACCACTCATAGAATTTGCATATAGCAATAGCTATCATGCTAGCATCCAGATGGCACCATTCGAGGCTTTATATGGTAGGAGATGTAGATTTCCCATTGGGTGATTCGAAATTGGGGAAGCAGAGTTGATAGGGCCAGACCTCGTACATCAGGCCATGGAAAAAGTTAAAATCATTAAGGAGAGGTTGAAGAGTTCTCAGAGTCATCAGGAATCCTATTCGGATGTTCGTCGTAGGGATTTGGAGTTCAAAGAAGATGATTGGGTATTCTTGAAAGTTTCCCCCTTGAAAGGGGTAATGCGATTTGGTAAATGAGGATCGGTGAGGTGGCGTACAAGGTTGAGCTACCACCTGAGATGTCATTAGTACACCCAATGTTTCATGTGTCTATGTTGAAGAAAGTAGCTGGAGATCTGACACTCATTGTTCCGGTTGAGACCATTGAGTTAAATGAGAAATTGACTTACGAAGAGATTCCGGTTTCTATTATTGATCGGCAAGTCCGAAAATTGAGAAATAAAGAAATTGCCTCCGTGAAAGTGTTGTGGCGAAACCAACAGGTTGAAGAGGCTACTTGGGAAGCTGAGGAAGAAATGAAGAAAAAGTATCCTTATTTGTTTGAATAGCTATGTATTTATAAAGTTGTGATCTATGAGAAATATTCTAAGAGTTGCTTTCTATGAATTTTGTATCATTTGTACAATTGGCGTTAAGGGTGTTCCTTTCTGGAAATACATTGCTTGTGAGACCACAGTTGGTGTTATTTTGTATTATGTTACATCGTTGGATTATGTATGTGCTGTTAGGATGTGTTTCTGGGGCCCTCTGACAGGTGGATAGGCCTAGTTACAAGGGAAACTCTGGCAAAAGTTTTGGAAATTTTAGTCATTCGAGGACGAATGATCCTAAGCGGGGGAGAATGTAACACCCCGAAAAATTTCGAAGTACTTAAGTGTAAGGCCTGGTAATATTTGCAAAGAAAATAATGTTTCATGGTGCCGGACTAGGCTTACGTATTTGAACAATGGGTTGAACAATGCACAGGAAAGTAAAAAAAAAAATTTGCCGAAAAAGTGCTTTTATGCGGTCCATTATGCGACGGCATAATCACTCTGAGGACCGCATAATGGCCGCAGAAGTGAGCAGGTGAGGGCTATTCTGGAAGTAGCTATGCGGTCGACTATGCGACCGTATAACTGTTATGCGGTGCATTATGCGACCACATAACAATTATGCGGACCGCATAGTGACCGCATACACATGCAGTTCTTTTGGCTATATTGTAATCAATTATGCAACTGATATGCGGTTCGCATAACCATTATGCGGTCGCATACGCGACCGCAAAACCTGTTTCGGAGCTCTATTTTTGGGTTTTTAAAACCCGACCCTATCTCATTAAATACACTCTTTGGGTCATTTTTGAGCTATTATCTGATATTTTAGAGTGAGAGAGGGTGTCATAGAGTGAGAAGGTGTTCTCCAATAATTGTTCTTCAATTCTTGCCCAAGTTTTGGAAGATTGAGAAGGGAAACTCACTAGGTCTTCATCCTAGAGGTAAGATTCTACACCCTAACCCTCAATTTTAAATTTTGTGTAGAAATGGATAATAAGCAAGATAATTTCTGGGTAAGAGGGTTGGTTATTTTACATGCATGTGTTATCAAAGGGTGTAGAAAGATTATTGAGCTAAAAATGGTAAAGGTTGGATTATGGGATGATGGAATCCTCCATGAAAGGACCTTGAAACCTTAATGCACATATAGTATTTGATAAAATGCTCAAATGAGCTAGAACCATGATCATCTTCCTAATTTTGGTTCAATTTGTTATATTTCTAAAATAGATTGAAGTTGCTAAGAATTTCGGAATATTTAGAGTATAAGGAAGCTCAAGTGAGTTATGTTGGCTAAACTCTTCTCTTAGAATTGAATCCCACGATATTCATGTAAATTATGTAAGTCTCGAGTGATTCATTATGAAACTGGCTAATCGGAGTAAGATTGGGTTGAAAGAAATATCTTCAACAAGCATCCCAAATGCTTTATTCATGTTATGTTACCAATTGAGGATGTGTTAAAATATGGACTGTGCATTAATAATGTTTCGACTTTAAGTCAAGTTTAAATGAAGGCTATTATGCCAAATTTTGTGAAATATCCCTATGTGCATTAGACTCTAAATTACTCACATGTATACTACACACTTTGATTTGAATTGTGTTTGTTGTTGATGATGAGGATGATATTTAAAATTGATAATGTGAGCATGAAATACTGAATATGGCCAACGTGCCAAGAATGATCTTATAATTATGGCCACTAGTGCCAATGAAATGAAAATATGTGAAAGTATTATAAAATGCGATGATTGATATAAAAAGGTTGATGTCTCAAATAAGACGACCTAGCCGATCGGGTCGTGATCGGACACCATACCGCACACATGGTGGTGATTGTGCTGGAAATTAATATTGAGAGTAATTGTGGTTGATGTCTCTAATGAGATGGTCTAGCCGATCGAGTCGTGATCGGACCTCGTATTAAATTTACGGTGGTATTGGTATTTATGGTAATTGTGGTTGATTCTCTAATGAGATAGCCTAGCTGATAGGGTCGTGATCGGACTCCGTGCTAAAAGTACGGTGGCATTGGTATTGTGAACACTGGTATTGCGGACAATGGTATATCGATACTAAAAATCTCCCAATGTGAGATATGAAAATTAATTTGAACACTGTCTTGATCCTAAATTGAGGTTTGATGTTGATTAAAGCTTTCATTGATATTATGATAATCTTGTTTGTATTAATTGCCATTCTATTGAGAGGGTGTTTAGTTATACATACTAGTATTATTCGACGGTACTAACGTCCCTTTTGCCAGGGGCGCTGCATCTTTCAATGGATGCAGGTGGTTCCACAACCGGAGATATTGATCAGTGATAGCAGTGCACCTTTTTCCCAGCTGACTTGGTGAGCCCCACTTTATTCCGGGGTCATGAATCTTTTGTACTTGTGTATCCTGTTTGAGGTATAGCCGGGGCCTTGTTGCCGGCATTATCATTGTACTCTTCTTTATCTATAGAGGCTCCGTAGACATAGTGTGGGTTGTGTATTGGTGCTGGGGAAAGACAAACTATGTTATGTTGTGAATGTATTACTTGTCTATTTGAGACTTTAAAAATGATGAAACAATTGGAAATGAATTGGTATTGTAGACATGAATACATTTTCGTCTAATTAATGATAATATGTATTACCTCTATTCATGGATGAGTTTGGGTAGAATGAAATCTAAGAGGCTTGCTCAGTCGGGTTCACTCGGTTGAGCACCGGTCGCGCTTCTCGGTTTTGGGGCGTGACATTGGCATTCCGCACTCCATTCAAAATCATTCTTCTTTTTGAGAAGTGAGAAGAAATGATGGCACTTCTTAGAAGATCTTGAGATGAACCTGCTTAAGGCTCCTAACCTTCCGGTTAATCTTTGTACCTCCTTTACATTTGTTAATTGATTCGGAATGTCCTTGATAGCTTTGATTTTGTCGGGATTTACCTCGATCCCTCTTTGTGAGACCAGAAACCCCAAGAATTTTTCGGAGCCAACCCCGAATGCATATTTTTCCGGGTTGAGTTTCATATTATGTTTCCTCAAGATATTGAAGGTTTCTTGGAGGTGTTTTAAATGATCACATGTATTCAAAGACTTGACTAACATGTCATCAATGTACACCTCCATCGTCTTGCCTATTTGATTCTCGAAAATTTTGTTAACGAGCCTCTGATAAGTGGCTTCGGCATTCTTAAGCCCAAATGACATCATATTATAACAATATGTGCCAAAGTTTGTTATGAAGCACATTTTTTCTTGATCTTCTGGGTTCATCTTGATTTGATTGACCCTGAGTAAGCATCAAGGAAACTCATTAACTCGTGCCGGGCCGTAGCATCAATTATCTAATCAATGTTTGGAAATGGGAACGAGTCTTTGGGGTATGCCTTATTTAGATCTTTATAGTCTTCGCACATTCTAAACTTGTTATTCACTTTTGGTACGACAACTACGTTGGCTAACCATTCTGGATACTTTACCTCCCGTATGGAACCGATACTGAGTAATCGGGTTACATCTTATTTAATAAACCTATTCCTAACCTCGGAAATCGGGGTCTTCTTCTACCTTACCCGCGGGTAGCTTGGGTCCAGGCTTAGCTTATGCATGACCACTTCCAATGGGATACATGTCATATCCGAGTGAGACCATGCAAAGCAATCTACGTTAACTTTAAGAAAATTTATAAATTCTAACCTGAGTTTGGGATTGAATCATGTTCCCAAGTGAAACTTCCTCTACAAGAATTCTTCGAATAAATCCACTTGCTTGAGTTCTTCTGCAGTGGACTTGGTTGCATCCGTTTCCTTTGGTACCTGAAAGTATCTCGGCACTTGGTGGGGTTCTGACGACACCTCACTTTTATCATCTTCATTTGGCAAGGGACGAGGCATCGGTTCGTGTAATTTCTATTTACTGGGCTCCTTCTTCTTGTTGTTGTAGATCGACACTACGTTCATCTCCCATGCTATTGGTAGATATCCTCTTATCTGCTTGATTCCTTCTGAGGTTGGGAATTTTAATAGCTATTGGAACAACCTTCATCTCGTGTATCTATGGCCTTAGGATGATCATGTTGTAGCCTATGTCACCGTCTACCACTTCTAATAAGGTGGTCTTGGTTACCCCTTTAGCGTTTGTGGGCAGTAGGATCTCTCCTGGGGTTGTCACACTTATCAAGTTGAACCCAGCTGGGAGCCTTGTCGCCAGAATGATGCTTCCGGTCAACTTTGCTTGTTTCATCACTCTCCATTGTATGATATTGGCTGAGCTTCCTGGGTCAACCAAAACATGCTTAATTTTGAAATCTAAGACATTAATTACCAGAGCGTCGTTATGTGGGAGGAGAAGCCCATCAGTGTCTTCCTCCGTGAAGGTGATATCATCTCCGGCAACTTACCGGAGTCTCTTGTTGTGAGTCGCTAATACCTTTGTCTTCTTGGCCGCTGAGAAGGTTACACCGTTGATTTCATTCCCTCCGAAAATCATATTGATAGTCAACTGGGTGAATTTTCTACCGCCTTCGAAGACTTTGCATTATCCCAGCTTCGGCCATAGTTATTTTTGTCTCGGTCACTTAAAAACGCCCTTAGATGGCCATTCTTTAATAGTGTCTCCTCCCCTTCACGTAAATGCTGGCAGTCCACAGTTTTATGGCCGTGAGTCCCATGATATTTGCACCGTAAGTTGGGATCCCTCTAGCTGGGATATAATCTAATTGGCTTCGGGAATCAAGCTTCTTTGATATTCCTCATTGACGATACCAACTCCACTATGATGACGTTGAAGTTGTAATCTGATAACCTGGGATATGTGGAATTTCGGGCCGCCGATACCTCTTTTACTTGTAGCGACCTACTGTTCCGGCCATAGTCAATTCTTCTATCGGGAACGAACCTGTCCGATAACCGAAACCCTTTGTTGTTGCATCCCTCGGTTATTTCATACGGTAAGAAATGACCTTTAAAAGACCGCCGATCCTCATCGAAGTCATTTTTGAACTTGTCTTGGTTCTTGTCTTGGTCCCGTCCTTTAGTCGATGTCGGGAACCCAAGATGATCATCTTCTATTCTTATTGTTTACTCGTAACGATTATGAACATCCGCCCATGTGGTTTCTTGGAATTCGAGCAGGATTTCCTTCTACTTTCGGAAGCGTCAGAGCTTCGTGGATTCAAATCCTTTGTGAACGCCTCTGCTGCCCACTCATCTGGTACAACCGATAGCAGCATTCGCACATCAATTCAGACTCGCCTTGCACAATCCTGAATATGCCCCGCCTTCCTGGCTTGGACCTTTCTTGCCCCGGCATGGGCCTTAATGAATGAATCTACAATCATTTCAAAAGACTCAATTGAATGCTTGGGTAAGAGTGAATACCATGTCAGAGGCCCCATTGCGAGGGTTTCACCAAACTTCTTCAATAGGACTGATTCGATCTCATGTTTGGCCAATCGTTCCCGTCCATAACTGTGGTATAAGTTGTGATGTGCGTCTGACAATGCTTGCTTCAACTCCGTCATGACCTGATCCTACCTTGAGAGGGGGCCCATGATGGCTTTCTACTGCTATCTTAGGATTTTCACCGTTTGCATGATATGTTCCTCCTCCGCGTCATCGGGAGTTGGCTCCCGTACATGCCAACAGTGTTTTAAAAGGCATTTTTGGGGTAAGCCTTGGGGCGAGGCGCACCAGAAATACCCTGAGGCGATAGTGTGGGGCGAAAGTCTCAAGAGGAGTATGCCTAGCAATTCGAGGCGTACGCCCGGGTGTTCGAGGCGTATACCCAGGCGTATGAGGCGTGTTTTTTAGGGAGGCGTAAGCCCCAGAGACTTTTTCAAATTAAAACAAAATTTGTTGAATAAGTCCTTCATATAATATCCAAATTCTCAAAAGTCAGCTCGGTAATTACTCAAAAGTTTTAAAAAGGAACGTAAATATATTAAATTTAAATGTCAAAACCTTTTTTATTGATTGAAGCCCGAATTCATGGTCTTTCCAAATTCTTTATCTTGTCTGCTAGTCTGCTAATATCTCCTAAAAGCAACGAATATTTAATTTTTTTTACAAATACAAAGAGAACTACATTCTCCTTCATAGCAGCAAGTTCAAATTTCAAATTGCAAGTTAATCATCCCTTTTGTTCCTCCATGTAGAAAACTTTATTCTTTTCTACTCAAGTTACTTATGCTTCTAAGTAGCGTATAATAGATTATTTTGACTAGTTTTTTGTGGGGATGGAGCGCCTCTGCGCCCACAAGACCACACACACACACACACACACACACACACACATATATATATATATATATATATATATATATATATATATATATATATATATATACACACACACACACACACACACACATCACATATTTATAGTTTTCTTTAATTTTTATGTAATTTTACCTATTTATAAATATTTACTGTAATTATATTATTTTATAAAATATTAAAAACTAAATACCTCTGGGGCTTACGCCTCGCTGAGGCATATGTAAAATACCTCGCCTTACGCCGATGCCTTTTAAAATACTGCATGTCGGGGGTACTGCCCTTCACAAACCGGGGTTGCTTCGTCCCTTTTGTTACGGATGTTGTTGATTGAGTCTTCATGTTGAGGCAAATCTTCGTGTCCCTCAACATTGTGTATGATGTTGATATCATTAGCTTCCATTTTCTATTTCTTTCTAAGGAAAAAATCAAACAAGTTAGTAATAAATGCAAGGATCAAAGCAATTACGCAACTGTCTAAGCCACACAGTGGGCGCCAAACTATTTAGCTGTAAAACAGTACAATTAAATTTATTACGTGGCTTATAGACAACCGCACTGATTTGCTCCAAAAATGATAGAGAAATAAGATTAAAAATAAGACATAGCAACTGAAATTGAAGAAGATGACAAGTCTGGCTCTGAGCGCAATGTCTCCGAGGACAGAATTGAAATCAATGAAAAAAACAAATAAAGTTGTTTAATTGAGAGCGAAAATGTAATGCAGCATATGTTTTGCTAAGAATTTCGTGCCTTACAATGGCTGCAGAGCCTGCTATTTATAGCTATACATAGGGAAATAAAATTCTAGGATTAAGCCCCACTTAAATGATAATAAAGGAGGCATTGATGAATATGGAACGACAAACCATGAATGCAAATATTCATTGCAATGGTCGTTCATTTAATATGATAGAATATTCTCTCACTGAATGCCATCTGATGGCAAATACTCGATCTGCTCCCGTTGACTATACTACCTTCGGGATTTCATCGCTGTCAATCACAGGTGTCGTGTCTGGTACTAAGCGTTTCTGGACTTGCCTTTTGTTTGCATTCGGTTCTACATGTCACGCTATCATTTGACCATTTATTATTAACCAATTTTACCCCATACAAATTTCAAGTCAGAAATTACCCAATACGTCCTTTTACCCTATCTGTACAAATAGAATAACTCATTTATACAGAATGGTAAAAAGACTTCTATGGTCAATGACGATAGAAATAGAAATGAAGTGGAAATGCTTAAAGAATTGCTCATGTTGCCTGGCAATAAATATGCATGAACCATGTCACGAAATATATATTCAGATGGTCTAAAGTTGATAATTAGCCCTCGACGTTTTGGTCAAAAAACTATATCGATAAAGGTGTGTAGGTGCACTATTACGTGAAGGAGATTGTAACTTTCTATAAATTTTTCATTTGTCACTCAATAACGAAACCTTGCTTATTTCTTTTTTGAGGATTGACAAATCGAATGATATTTTTGATCTAATTATTGCCTTCCTTTTCTCTCTTTGAATCAAACTTTTTCTTGTCATAATTAATGGTTGAATTCCTATTAGTATCCTAGATGTAGTAATAGAAGAAGGTGGACCACATTTCTATCTCGAAAGAAATAAAATTATTGCGCATACACATATTAAAAATATTAGCCAAATTTGTCTGACGTGCCACTCTTAAAGCAGATTAATGTAATCCAAAAAGTCAGAAAGTACCCTTCTTTAATAACAAAATCAGATTAACGTAATCTTAACTTGTTAGTGTAGCATTGGATTACTCTTTCTTTATGACTGGATAAATCCAAACTCAATACTTCAATTAATGTCAAATCTCTATATCATATCTTATAAAGTGAGGAAACCAAACTTCATTTTCACTCTCATAAAAAACAAATTAAAGTCTCTCAAAATGGCTTATTATTATTATAACCCTTACACCAAAGTGCAACTTTCATTACTTATTTTATCCTTCATCAACACTGTGCATATTACAAATGCTATCAATATCAATCCAACAATTAAAGAAACTTTTATTAGTGGCCTTCCTAAAAATAATCCTTTACTCTATGTTCATTGTAAATCTGAAGATGATGATCTTGGAGTTCGCGTACTTAAAGTCGGTGAAAAATTTGATTTCTCATTTCATGAAAATGCTTGGGGCACAACTCGTTTTCATTGTGAAGTTCGATGGGGTGTAAAACATAATGATTTTGATGTTTATACTGAGTGGTATAGACGAAAAAAGTCATTTTGTAGACCTAAGTTGCTCAAAAATAATATCTATTGCACTTGGTTGATAAAGGATTCTGGTATATTTCTTGCTCGTACTCCTAATCCTTCACATAATGACTTCAAATTTGTCATTTCGTGGTTGGGATAAAAGGAGGGATTGTATTACATATCATATATAGTTAACTTTGAATGTCTTCATAAATTAGAAGTAATTTATAGTATAATGGATCTCCCTTTCCTTGTAATCTTTCTTTTTTCTATAAAGAAATACACATCCACGCGCTGTCTCTATCTTTGATTTTGGTGCGAAATCTACTTTGTTATCTGATGACAAGGTGGGAGATTATTTATGTTAAGTTAGTTTGTAATATTTGAAGGGCCTAAATTGAACAGACATATCTGTTTGTGAAATAGTATGAGACCTTCTCGAAAAGTTATCTCTAAAATTCTATAAATTTAAGGACTTCCCTGAAGTAGCATAAGAAAAATCTGCAGTATAGTAGGGTTTTTTGGATACGAGAGTGGATGATTGATCGTCGCCTCCTTGTCTTGGAGGCTCTCTAGACGGAGAGGGGCTTGCTATCGTAACATTTTCTTCCGGTGTATGTGAAAAAGATGGTGTCTGCCTCCTCTTTAGACGTGTCCTCACAACCTGTCAGTTCTTCAATCTCCGCTTTTGGGAATGATATGGAAGTGCTTGGTCGATGGGGTTTTCTCTTCCTCAACCAATTCGGTTGTATCAGTTATTAAATTGGTCTAGCGGTTTGGAAAAAGAGACATTTATTGAAAGTTATTAAGGCACCTTCCTTTGAGATGAATCTAGAGCTACCCACTTCGATCAATTAGCCAAGATTTTGATCGAATACGAAATCACATGTGCTCGATACATATATCTAGTGCTATTTTTATGGGAATTCTATTTATTATTGTAAAATCTTTATTCAAGATCACTGTAGGTCCTTTTCGGGCGGATCAAAATAGGATTTTACTAGGAAACCATGAATATTTAAGTTTTCGCCATTGGTTACTTGGTTGAGCCACTGGAATGGAATGAGACAAGAATTTCTGGAGATCTTTCCTCTCCGCTTACTCGTAATAGGTTTTTCAACAAAATGAGAAATGAGAGGGAAAGAAAAAAGAAGTCTTTATTAAAGAGGTTTTGCACCTTAAATAGGACTAATGCAGATCTAGAAGAATGATTTTGGGCATTCAAAGAGACGAGGATGCAAGAGGTAAAGAGACAGTCTTTCGAACAACCAAATTGGCATAACAATTCTAGTGTTAACCTACGTTTACCTAATTAATAGGGATGCTTTTCGTGATATTGAAAGGGACATGTACAAGTGTGAAATCTTACTATTACCGAAAGCAAGGGTAGAGCAACCAAATATACCCACCAAAGGTGGAGCTCCCCACAAATTCTTTATATCTTGATGACAAAAATTCCTCTTTATTCTTTATAGTGAATTCAACTATGGATCAAATAGGCTAAACTGACACCTTTGGGAGAAAGAATGCCTTCACCAAATAAATTGATAGCTGTGGCAATAGACAAAGATAGAGGAAGCCAAATTGCTCTGAAATGGAAAATTGATCATCTTTTAGCCAAAGGCCAGACAGTTCTTCTAATTCATGTCAAATCACCTCCTCTTGGTTCCCCAAGTAATTAATCATTCTCTCCTTTTTTTTTTCTATGCTAACAGGCGGATCTAAAATTTAAAATCGATGGATTCATCCTTTGACGTTTTTAACAATAAATTTATTATACTACTAAAATTATAGGTTTTAGAATTTGTTATTTACAAAAAATTTAGTAATTTTTCAATATATATATTATGTTCGATATAAAAATTATGGGGTTCGGTTGAACCGTAGTATAAACACTTTATCTGTCACTTTCCACATACACATACATTATCAAACTAGCTTGCCAGAAACTCAACTATTCTATTGAATACTAACAAATTATAAATCGTATTATATTCATATCTTAAATCGTGTTATTTCTTTTTATGGTATAGTTGCACAACTAACTTTGTACTTTTACAATTTCAGGATCAAACTAGATTTATGATGAAGCTGGATGTAGAAATTTTAATGAGTTGGATTTGCAAACAAAGGAAATGTTTCTTCCTTATTTTGTACACGAAAAGATGTTAGTATTCAACTCTAAGAATTCCCACCAAAACATCAGTTTTTCTCTTATAATCATTTGCTATCTGAAACTCAATGGGAAGAAAGTAGAGGGAAGGGAATTTAACTGAATTCCCATCGTTAAAAAGTTAAAACGTGCAAATAGGGTTTATAGGGATGCTAATTAGCCCGTTAACAGATTAGATAGCCCTCCTCCTAAAATCCCACTTATATTATATAAATGCACTATACATATTTTTTCATTAAGATATGACTGCGAGGGTAGTTTAAATTTCTTAATGGTTGAGGGACTTTTTTCTCTCGTGTACCAAAAGATTTTTCTCTAGGCATGATAACATGATATCATCTCTCTATATAGGCACACGTTAGTGGTGCAACCAACGTACACCACTGATGTTGGCATGGCGAAAGGCCGGCCACAGAAGTATAGAACACGGCACTGGCTCCGGTTCAATTGTCACTGCTACTGCTCCGCATGTTATACTCAAAGCTCAGGCGAAAATGGCGCGACTAGGTGTGATTCTTACTCCGCCTAATGTTAGGCTTCAAGGGGAAACCCCCTGTTTGTTCACACCCCATCCTTGTATTCCTTTTTTGCTTGTATTATCGGAGGTAAAGTTTGTGGTCCCCATCCTATGTAATCTTGTTTAATAATAATACAAGGTAGGATTTAAATAAAGAAAAAAAGGGAAACCCTAACGTGGTGAATCAAAGCGGAGTGACTAAGGTGCAAACAGCCCCACCCGCTGGAAAACTCAATTCTCCGCCAAAATTGGTTGCTAGTCCACAGAAATCTGAGCTTGCAAAGCAGCCACCACCGCCTACGGAAGAGAAAAAGACGTGTTAAAATGGTTCTATTTGATGAAGTTGAGGTCGAAAAGGAAGCTGAAAATTGGGAATACGCAGTGATCCTCTATGTGGTTGGGGATTCTCCAACTATTGGGGCAATCACCAGATTCCTAAGGAGCTAGTGGACGTTTCAGCATAAACCTTACATATACTACCATAACGATGGTTATTTTGTGATACAATTCTATAGTTTTAGTGATAGAGATAATGTCTTGATGTTCGGATCTTATGTGCTAAATAGTAAACCAATGATTGTTAAGCCCTGGAGTGCCAATTTTAATTTTAGTGAGGAGATACTAAAAACAATTCCCCTTTGGGTAACGTTTCCTAACTTACCCCTGAGTTGCTGGAGTCCTAGCTCTCTTAGTAGGCTAGCTAGTGTATTAGGCACCCCTCTATGTGCTGATGAATGCACCTCTCGCAAAGAGAGGATTTTGTATGCTCGAGTACTTATTGAAATGGACATTATTGTCCCATTACCTAAAACTGTCAAGTTGTTGAATTCATTTGGCAAGCCATATGACCATGAGGTCATATATGAATGGTGGCCCCTGTAATGCCGAGTATGATGCCAACTTGGACATATCTGTCAAGCCGAGCAAGCAACGCCCCAACCTAAGAAAGCCAAAGTTGAGTCAAGGAATACTAAGAAAATTTGGTAAAGTAAGGATGCCCCAACACCACCAATACCTGAGGTGCCACCAGAGGAGGTGGAGGGTGATCCTGAAAATAGAAAAGATGGGTGGACAAAAGTAAAAGGGAAAGCAGTTGCAAGGCCTCGGGTATTCTATGAAAGTAGTCAATATCTTGTGGATGTTGAGAATGGTTTCACCCCTATAAGAGGAATCTCATTTCAACAGGTGTTGCAAGCAGCCCTAAGAACGGTGGACACAAGATGCACCTCTAGCCAAGAAGGAAAGCCTCATGACCCCTACAACAATCACCAAAGATTATTGCTACATAGAATGTTAGGGTTTTCAATTAGTTTTTTAAGAACAAGGAGATGAAGAAGATAGTAAATAAAGAGAAAATAGTAGTTTTACTTATTACGGAACATAGAGTCATTGAACAAAATGCCTTAAGGATTATAAATAAAGAATGGTTTTCCTACCTAGAGTTGGCATGATAACTATGATATTAATGGGCGAGGAAGGATCTAGCTTTTATGGGATCACAGGCTGGTTGATGTTACAATATTTTGTACAAGCTCTTAGTTCATTTACTGTGCTATTAGAAGTGCATACTGATTTATTTAGTTTTATTCACTGCAATATATGGCCTTCACACAATTGCTGATAGGAAACACCTTTGGCAGGATCTGATAGGAATAGAGTCCAATATTCAGAGCCTGTGGCTCATTATGGGAGATTTCAATGCAATACTTCAACTTGATGATAGAATGGGAGAAAGTGCAATACACGATATAGCGGTGAAAGACTTTGAGGAGTTCTCGGGGTCAATTGGTCTGACAGTGATGAAAACAATGGGAAGATTCTATACCTGGACTAATTCACACATTCACAGCAGGATTGATAGAGCCCTGGTCAATCCTTCTTGAATGTCTCTATGGCCCAGCTTCTAGTTGAAGCTAAAGATCATTATTTTTCTGACTATTCCATGTTTTACATTACATTCAGTAGGAACCCAAGAAAGGTGACAAGACCCTTCAGGTTCTTGAATCACTTGACCGTTCATATGGAATTTCTTAATACTGTCTTTACTGTGTGGAATCGTACTGTGCAAGGGGAGTATACGTAACACGTCTGGCACAAACTCAAACTAATAAAGGAAGGGATGAAAGCTTTAAATGAACATAGGTTATGTAAGGTCGAGCAGAAGATGTAAAATATCAGGAAAGATCCATGTGATATTCAAGAGAAGCTATGAACCGGCTACATTGATCCCACTTTATATGCTATAGCGAAAGAGTTTAAACTTAACTTAGAGAAATTGATCCTAATAAAGGAAAGTATTCTGAGACAACAATCTAGAGTTCAATGGTTGAGTCTAGGAGACACCAACTCATCTTTTTCCATGTTATCTCAAGAATAGGATTTCCCAGAATCACATTAACAGGCTAATCACTACTAGTGGAGATGTGGTACAGACTGACAGGGCAATTGAAACATAGATCATTGGATTTTACAAGGGACTCCTAGGCATTTGTGCTACACAACTACCTGCAATTTCCTAGTATTCTAGTTGTTGGCCCATCCTGAATAGAGAACAACAACTTGTCACGACCCAATTTCCCCTCTGTTGGGTATCGTGATGGCACCTAGTATTAGGGACTAGGTAAGCCTAACATTTATCGAATACAATAATAAATAACATCTGACAACTTTAGAAATGGAATCCTCTATAAAATTTATAATTTTTCAAAATCGGTAGTACAAGTCATAAGCCTTTCTAGGAGAAATTTTACATAATGGATAAATCATTGTTCCGGAATAGAAGAAACAATGGAAATAAATACATTGGAGGGTGACTTCGGAGCCTGTGAACGCCCGGCAGGTGTACCTTGAAGTCTCCAGCCACACCAAGTATGATTGTCAAAACTTACTTGATCCGAAGTACCTGACTCTGCACAAAAATATATAGAAGCATAGCATGAGTACACCACAGTGGTATCCAGTAAGTATCAAGCCTAACCTCGGTAGAGTAGTGACGAGGACAGGTCAAGACACTCACTAAACATCTAAACATGTGCAGGATATAACATAAAGCTAACAAAAAAGAAATATTAAAGAAATGTCAATAGCAACAGAACTCAGATTACAAACAGTAATAACGATAAGGGAAACACGACTGGCAAAGAGAAATAACCAGGTAATTAGACAACAATATATTTGGGATACAGATAAGGGTAAATGTACTCAAGTAGAGAAAATGATGTCAACTCAACCAATCAAATCGTTCCTAATGCACGACTCCAATAATCCCAATTCTCGTAATTTCATACCACAGATCTCATCTTTCAAACCTTTAACACATACGGCACCTTGTGCCCACATCTTTCCATCTCACCTTGTACGGTAAAATTCGCGTGCTACTTAGTACATATTATTCATGATAAATGCTAATTAGGATGTTCAAAAGACTTTATGTATATATAGCGAAAAGTAAACTACAACTTCTGAACTAAGTAGGAAATCAATGAGAAAATGAGTTTATTTTGGAAATCATCTGGTTAATGAAAATAACCTCTTTCAATAAATACAACACCGGATAAGCAACTGAATTAAATATAGAATTTATTAAATTATAATATAATAACAATTCCTTTTTAAGTAATTAACAAAGGAGATTAAGTTGAGAAATCAATTGAAGTAAAATATGACAACTAGTAGACATGGTAAGTATCGAAATAAACGACGGGTTTTAACTTAAAAGTCATACAAGGCAGCATGATATTAATTCTTTTATTTATCTAAAGTTACTATATTACTAACAACTCAGCAGGACAGGAGGCAATGACTCAACGTAATAAATTCACCTAGAAAATCGATTTACCATAATAATAGTATTAAGAAAAAGAACTCGAAAAATGACGGCAAGGCGGTAAGTCAACGACAATAACTCAATCCTTGGAAAATAGTAAAGAATCGGGAATACAAATCCTCAGAATCTCGTACGAAAGAACCGAAACCAATGCAACAAAATAGGGAATACAAAACACAAAGTATGTTGCGGCGTGCAACCCGATCCCACCATATAATATCAATATCATAATTCACCCTTATTCCACCATATCAATTCACCCTTATTTCACCTGTTGCGGTGTGCAACCCGATCCCACCGTACAATATCAATATCATGCCAATAAAAAAAATATGTTGTGGCGCGCAACCCGATCCCACCATATAATATCAGTATCATAATTCACCCTTATTTCCTTATAACAGTCCACCCTTATCTCACCTGTTGCGGCGTGCAACCCTATCCAACCATATAATAGCAATATCACAATATAAATATCCTTTCTTATTTCACCGCCTCCCTTATTTCACCTGTTGCGGCGTGCAACCCGATCCCCCTTATAATAATTTAAAACAGCAACAACCATTCAATGACTTCATTTATAAGAATTTCTATAATCAAGGGTATCAGTACACAACTACAAAGAAACCATATAAAACCCGAAGGAACACAACAACTTTACAAAAATGACAAGGCAGACAAGGTACGTGGTGACTAAGTATGCAATCATAACAATTAAGACAAGTAGCAGATAAGTGCAAGACATAGAACAATTCAACAATTAAGCGGTAATAAGACAATAAGGAAGGCAATAACTCCAACTACGACATATAAGGCCAAATAACGAGTAAGGAGTACAGTAGGTGCTAGCAGCGTCAAATAAGGGATGTAAGAATAGACTAACAATGAGATACCACATGTTATGACAATTCGATTATAGGCATGGAAAGACACTAGACAATCTAAACGGGTCAAATACCACATATAAACCGGGTACCCACTCGTCACCTTGCGTATACGGCTTTCACATAACAAGATAGTATAATTTACTCGGTTCTTAAGGGGTAGTTTCCTCCACACAAAGTTAGGCAAGACACTAACCTAAATTCGGCCAAATCAATACTCAAATTATCTTTTCCTTTACAAATTCACCTCCGCTCGGCTCAATCTAGCCAAAGACGACTTAAATACATCAAACAATGCAAGAGAAAACAACTTCAATTAACAAAGCTATGGTCTTTATACAATTTGCAAAACGTCAACAAAAGTCAACTCCCCGAGCCCGTACCTCGGAACCCGATAAAATTTATAAAATCCGAATACCCATTCCGATATGAGTTCAACCATACCAAAATTATCAAGTTCTGATACCAATTCGTCCTTCAAATCATCATTTTACATTTTGAAAGATTTTACAATTTTTCCCAAATTTTCCTTTAGATTCTCATGAATTTGACGTTAAACCTAAGGTATAATCACAAAATATGATAGAAAATTTATTAGAGGTACTTACCCAATGATTGTAGATGAAATTCCTCTCTCAAAGTCGCCCACTCTCGGACCTAGGGTTCCAAATATGATAAAATGAAGCTAAGTCCCGAAATGGAAATCTTAATACCACCTCAGATGTCGCATTTGCGACTTCAGGATTGCAAATGCGATGCTCGCAAATGCGACAAAAGTATTGCAAATGCAAAGGCTGGCCAGCTCTGTCAAAGTCGCAAATGCGACATAAGACTCGCAAATGCGAGCTCACTGTTTTCGCAAAAGCGACTGATTGTGTCGCAAATGCGGAGCTGCCTAATCGCAAATGCAGTGAAATGGTTCGCAAATGCGAACTCTCCTGGCCCAGCCCATCGTCGCAAATGCGGATATCGCAAATGAAAGAACAGAAACACCAGCACAGCTGAACCTTCTTCCAATACTCCGAAACGCGTACAAAACTCATCCGAACCCTTGGGGCTCTAAACCAAACATCCTCACGAGTCTGAAAACATAACACGAACTCGCTCGCATGATCGGGACAACAAAATAACCTCTAAAATCACGAATCAGACGCCAAAGCACATGAAAATCACCTTGAACTTCAAGAACTTCTAGAATCGCAACCGAACGTCCGAACCATATCAAATCAACTCCAAATGATACCAAATTTTGCAGGCAAGTACCAAATGACGAAACAGACTTATTCCAAGTTCTGAAACCATAATCTGGACCCGATAGCCTTAAAGTCAAACCATGGTCAAACTTAGGAAAATTCTAAACCTTTAAATTGCCAACTTCCGCCAAATGATGCCGAAACCTTTTAGAAATATCCAAATGAAATTTCAGGCATACGCCAAAGTCTAAAATCACCTTCCGGACCTACCAGAACCATCGGAACTCTGATCCGAGGTCAAATACTCAAAAGTTAACCTTGGTCAATTCCTTCAACTTCGAGCTTCTCAAATGAGAGTCATTCCTAAAAAACCTTTTTGAATCTCTCAAAAACCCGAACCGACAATGCACGTAAGTCAATACACTGTGTGAATATACTCGTAACCTCAAACTACCGAGACGGATGAAATTGCTCAAAACAACCAGTCGGGTCGTTACACAACTGCCCCTCATAGCTCCAGTCACAAGAGAAGAACTCTACCTAACCTTGAAAGATATATCTGATCTGAAGTCCCCAGGATGTGATGGATTTAATGCATGCTTATTCAAGAAAGCATGGTCTATTATTGGAGATGATGTTTCAGATGCTGCGTTCCACATTTTTCAGACCACATGGATGTATAATGCTATTAACTGCACCACTGTTACCTTGATTCATAAGGTACAATCTGTCACGATCCCAAATACATTAAAGGTCGTGATGGCGCCTAACACTGCTATCAGAAAAGCCAACAATTAAATGATTAACTCCACTACTCATTTTAGTATTTTTGAAATCATAATTTCCTTCAATTAAATAGTAAGAGATAAAATTTACAAAGTAAATGACAATATTTTCACAACTACAATACTGAACAATCCATAAGCATCCCCAGAACCCGGTGTCACGAGTGTATGAACATCAACTAGAGAAAATACAGTAAAATACAACATCTGTGTGGGATACAATTAGACAGGAGCGTACAAATAACTCGGATGGAGACTTTGTGCGTGTTGCGGACTCATAACGTGGACTGCAGCTCACCTAAATCCCCGCAATAACTGCGCCTCTGCGCCCACAAGGCCACTAGACATATATGCACCTGCACAAAAATGTACAGCAAGTGTAGTATGAGTACGTAAATCAACACATACCCAGTAAGTATCCAGTCTAACCTCGAAGAAGTAGTGACGAGGGGTCGACTCTGACACTTACTATGGGCTAACAATAAAATACCGATATTATAATTAAGCATGGATTGTATGGAACAGCTGTAAACTCAATAACATGAAGTAGGTAAACAATTCTTTTGTTAATAGGACATTTTCAAATTTATTTTTGTCATTTAACGTTTTTGTATCTCGAGCCAATGAAGCAATATCAATTATTATTAATTCCGAAGATTTAACATGCGCAAATCATGCCGAGGTCGTATGGCCCGATCCAACATAAATATTTAAATTGTGCACTGCCGAGGGTCGAACGGCGCGAACCATAGATGCATCTATCTGCTACCGAGGCGTTCGGCCCGCTCCACAAAAGAAAAAATACATTCAAAACAACCAATTCAAGATTTATTAAGGGGCAATTATTCAAGAAAATACCAATTTCATTAACGGTCAAGAAAAATGAATTTTAACCTTTTACAATTCCTTTATCAAGTTTCAATATGATTTAAGCAATTAAATTAACAAGTAGGGTGCAAACATCGCAAGTATAATATGATTTGGGTCTTACACTACCCCGACATAAGCATAATAGTAGCTACGCACAGACTCACGTCACCTCGTGCGTACGTAGCTCCCACAAATAGGAGCACATAATAAATTGATTCACCTATGGGGTTAATTCCCTCTTACAAGGTTAGAAAAGAGACTTACCTCGCTCCGAAGTTCCATAACCGGCTTCGACGCCACTCTAACACCTCAAATCAAAACTTGACGGTCCAAACTACACATTCAATGTGCAAACCAATCAAAACGTGTTCTAATAGCCATAATTAATAAATTTAAATAATTTCCAACTCCGCTCGAAAAGTCGATAAAAATCACCCTCGGGCCCACGTGCCCGGATTCCGAAAATTTTCGAAGATAAACATTACTCATAACCCCACGAACTCAAATATAAAATTTATTCCCAATTCCATGCCCAAATTCGTGGTCAAAATCCAAAGATACCAATTTCTAGGTGTTTCTTCAAAATCCCAAATTTCTACAAATTTTCATTTATAAATTCATATACAAACCATGTATTTAACTCACAATGTGCGGGAAATTACTTACCTCATGATAGATGATGAAATCTCCACTTCAAAAGCTCCAAAAATCTCCCAACCAAGTGAAAGAAGGGAGAAATGAGCAAAACCCCCCTGTTAAAACAATCTGCCCATTCTTCGCTATCGCGGAAAGACCATCGCGATCTCGAAGGCCAAAAATCACTGCCTCCAAAAATTCCCTACGCGATCGCGAAGTACGACCAACCCATCAATCACGAACGCGGGACAACTTCGTGTTCGCAAAGGCCAACTCCATCAGCCCCTGCTTTACCACTACGCGAACGTGTAACTTCATTCGTGAATGCGATGGTCCAGCCAAGGACACTACGCGATCGCACTCCTTAGCCGAACGCGAAGAACAATTCACATCTGCTTCCATTCACCTTCCGCGATTGAGAAGCATGCCAAGGACACCAGAAACCAGCAGCTGCAAATCACCCAATCTTGGTTCGAAACCACCCCGAATCACACCCGAAGCCCCGTGACCCCATCCAATCACACCAATCAGTCCTATAACATAACACGGACCTGCTCTTGGCCTCAAATCACATCAAACAATATCGAAATCATAAATCGCACCCTAATTCAAGCTTAATGAGCTTTAGAACTTCAAACCTCTACCTTCGATGCCGAAACATATCAAATCACGTCTGATAGACCTCAAATTTTGCACACAAGTCACATTCAACATTACGGACCTACTCCAACTTCCAGAATCGAAATCCGAACCCGATAGCTAAAAGTACACTCCCGGTCAAACTTCCCGAAAACCTTCAACTTTCCAATTTTCGCCAAACAACTCCGAAATGACCTACGAACCTCCAAATCCACATTCGGACACGCTCCTAAGACCAGAATCACCATACGGAGCTATTTTAAGGCTCAGAATCTCAAACGGACATTGATAACATTAAAATACACTTCAACCCAAATTTATCAAATCCTTCCAAAATACCAATTTTCCACAATAGGTGCCGAAACGCTCCCGGGTCATCCAAAACCCGATCCGGACATACGCCCAAGTCCAAAATCATCATGCGAACATGTTGGAACCTTCAAACCTCGATTCCGAGGTCGTTTACTCAAAAATCAAACCTTAGTCAATTCCTCCAACTTAAAGCTTCCAAAATTAGAATTTTCTTTCCAAATCAACTCCGAACTTCCCGAAATTCAATTACGACAACACGTACAAGTCATAATACTCGAGGTGAAGCTACCCAAGGCCTCTATCCGATGAACGACTCGCTAGGGCTCAAAATGACCAGTCAGGTCGTTACATTCTCTCATACTTACACATATGTTCGTCCTCGAATGTGCTAAGAACTGCTCTGGAGTTGTCCGAAATCACTGTTTAACCCCTTGAGCACCTACCCGTGATACCACAACCCAGTCGAGCGCATTAGCTCGAGCCAGTCTGAAGATTCTCCTTTTTATTTAGTCAAAAAGCCTTAGAGCCAGATTTCAACATCCAAAATTCCTACCATGCCTGTTTCTAACATACAAACACTGTATCAATCATTACACACCGTACCGAACATGACTGTATACCCTTACTGAATTCATAATATGCACCGCATAATTCACATGACCATAATAACATCCTCTGACGACAATAGCCATAATTTCACGAATTCGATGCCTATAACACACCTCACAACACATTTAAGTTCTGTTCTAACCGTTGCAATACTGCCACGACGGAAGAGATGTGTAGAAATTCTTAACCAACTGCCGAGTCAACAAATCATTGAGTCTCTCCTCCTGACAAGAACCGTTACATCATTATGAACCAAATAACGATATTTGCTTTTTAATATGCCTCATATAAATTTGTTCGCACTGATCCCAGGTCCAAAAATCTCGTCTCACCCAGTACAAGTCGTTCTGGTAATAAGCCACTGCAACACTACCAAAAGTCTCATATGATGCCACCATGTGCCAACAAGCCACGAACTCGAATGTGATACATAAGGAAATCAAACCCTGGAAGGAACTACTTAACCCGCGTAACTAATTTAACAACTGAAAAATGTGTTATGAACCTTCCTTAGATCATGAGAAACAAGACACACAAGAATAGATATGGGGAAATGTACTCAACATCACACTGTTGCGGCGTGCAACCTAATCCACACATGATACCATTGCGGCGTGCAACCCGATCCAACCATGATACCTGTGGCAGCGTGCCACCCGATCCAAACAACATACCCGTGGCGGCGTGCCACCCGATCCACACATAATAATCTATAAGGGAATACTTACCGAGCTAGACTGCTCATAACTACGAAATACCCGAATATTAATACCATCCTTGGGGAGACAGATAGCGCCATATGCTACAAAACTCAAGCACGATAAGGTGCGATATATGATCTGCATCTCGAGAGCCATCCTACTCACATAACACCATCACTAACCTTAACATATGTGCAATTAATCAAGTCGTCTCACAACCCACACGACACAATAGAGTATTACATGAAATAGTTGACGACGAAATAACATCCAATGTCTAAATACTCCTTCATAAAGAGTGTTATGTTGAATGAATACCCCCAGGCTGGTGTAGAGTACACATCCACATTTGGACCTATCAACGGACCTCAAACCGATTCTGATCATACCATGCTTGGGCAAATAATCTCTCAAGGACCCACAATGACCTTTTTCCCATGACACACAAGAATAGTCGTCGAATCTGGAACGAACTTCCACAATTCACAACCAACTGAATAGAGCGCCTTTTAGGCCTAAACTCTCACATTAGCGATAGTACCAAAATCTCCTTACTTGGTTTCAATCTTTAATCAATCAAGTGACTACATGTCACACTTAAACAATCTTCCCGTGGGATACGCTCCCACGACCTTCCGTACCAGGTAACAAGTCTGCACATCTATACCACCGGCCACACTAATGTTGTAAAGCAAATCAAGAATCCGTAATCAGTATACAAACCCTCTTACACAAGACACCGATCTCAGGTGACGCTAAAGACAATACCAGCTTACTCTAACCATCTGAATCCTTTCTTGCTCATTCGCGCTCGTGATATTCTTGTCAACACCAAACTGCAACCTTGATCCTCAACTTCCAATTCCCATGCCGCTCACTGCACCTAACATGCCAATACGCGAGAGTACAAGAATTTTACCATAACTCCTAAACCACTAGTAGAATAAATACTTCATCATATAGAAACCTCTTACTTAGCTTATTTCAGAAGAACCAATGCAACGCGCAACTGAATTCTCAAACCGCGGGAACACAAATCTCATGTCGCGATCTAAATCGCCATGACTCTTCCGGAATCCATTTACTCAACCTAGTCCTTAGAACCAAATACCTCCCAAATCAATAGAATTATGGTGGCTGTCAGGCCTCGTACGTACCGCCATAAATCACATATATAACTGAACACGATGAAGGAACTGATCACGACCACAATCATATCGATTCAACCATTACTAGCCGACCCATCTTCTTCCAATTTATTTTTAACTTGCCTTAGAAATTATAATAGCTTCATTCATTAACGTAACAAAACCCAACAACACTCATCCCGAGTGACCCAATCCACGAGACCACATTGTCTCAATACCCATGAACCATCTCGTATTCTCCTTAAGCGTATAATAGCATCGCCAACTGGTACACCCTTTCTGAAAATTCCTCTATGAACCCGAAGTTATTTTCTCCCATTCCTCCAATGCTACACCGCAGACCGATAATAACATAGAACACTCCCAGTCCCTTTTCATAATCTACTACAAAATCTCAATACTTATCCATACCACGGACTCGAAATCTTTAGGCACCGCACTTAAATTTTGAACCCGCTAGGACCGCTGTTGAGAGTTACCCACTCTGACTTGTTCCCAAATATGATCAAACTCCAAGGCCCTGCTAGAACATAAACACCTTCCAAAAGAAGCACCCGGCTGAATTTTGTACATTACTCCCACTAGAAGCAGAAACTCTGAGTCTTCTCAAAAATGAACATGAATGGATAAGGCCAAATATAGCATACATTCCCCAAATCCCTTGCTCAAATTACCACTGATGTTTTCTTTCCTTAGTATAAATAACCCACCGATATGCCGATAATCAGAAACCTCACAAGTAGACAACTATGCAATCTAATCGTAGACGGTGCGGCTCTCCCACTTAGCTTGAAGCTACAAGTACATAACCCTGGAACCTACCAAGATTCCTTATTCTTCACCGACATGACCTCGCGCAATCGACCTGCCAAATTCCTCGAAATCTTCCTGTTAACCATTTCATGAACGCTATGAATCACTAGCCACATTTACCTGTTCGACCTCTTTACCGGATAGCCAGTAGAATCCTTCGTATAAGCTTCGTAAACACCATACAACCGTTAACTTGCTAACAGGAGATAACTCACATGTGGAAATTCCATGCCGACACCTTCAAACGATGTTGCACTGAGTACAATTTCTACGAAATCAATAAACCATCCTGAGCCCGTGCTCATTCACCAGCTGTACAAGTCTGTTCACTCCCCATTGACTTCGACTAAAGGTGTGACGATACATTCCAATCCAAAGTCATGTTTCCTCCCTCTTTATATTAAGCAACTCCCTCCTATCGTATCCAATCTTTCTCAGTATAGTAGCCAATATTCCAGGTTAGTCCGTAGACCTAGTTACTGTCCACCATGAATCCCAAATCACTCTAAACTTTCCCCTAAGGCGTGTAGCTATCCTACTACAGAACCCATATGCTACTCTGCCACTCTCCCACTTTGGTCGAACCCTGTCCTTTAAGCAACTACTTGACTTCTGCTTCTCATACTTGGCCTTCTAGAAATTGAACCACCACAAGACACCTCCCACATGTCCTTCCTCATCCTCTGCTGCCCAGTTGTTGCCTTAAACCAAAATCCGTCTCTATAGCATTTGAACCAATAGATCGCTACCAACGTTAAACCTCTCCGAAGATCATTCTTATAGAGCCATCAATACTAGAAACACCGATTCGATCCTGAACCACTGCACACCGCGATCTCTGACAGCCGCTTCCCTGGCACCATTTCACAATACCCTGCCCCAAAAGCGAATTGAAGAAGACCATAACACCAGCAAACTTAACACATTCAATCAAGGACGACGACACCACATCACAGATGAAAATTCCACCACGCTCAAAAATACCAAGTTTCGTTACTCCATCAACCCAAGCCTGAACATTCGTAGTCCGATTGCCTTTCCTCGCTAGAAATAAAACACTGAACCTCTTAATCATGCATTGAGAAAAACCTCCTTTCAAGTCGTTCACTACCCCGACACATATACAAGCATCCTACCATTACATCAATACTGGGCGATAACAACTCATAAATATCATAGTAATCTGTGCATAGCCTCAAAACCATCGGAAATACAGCTACTAAGCTAAAATGACAGAACATCCTTCCGCAAGGTGACAACATTAGCCCAATCGAATACGCAGTGAGAAACATCCTGCACCATCTCTGTTGTACCATTAAAATTCCCTAATTCCCAATTGATAACATGCGCTTCACGTCACATAAGATTAAATAGGAAATAAATAAAGGCATAAGCCTCAAAGGAATCAAATCGCTCGATGAGGAATCAAGAAGGGCAGTGCTCCTAACAGCCCTGTAGCCTCTCGAAGATAAGTACAGATGTCTCTGTACCGATCCTTAAGACTCTACTAGACTTTTTCATGACTCGTGAGACCTAAGTGAACCTAGTGCTCTGATACCATGTTGTCACGACCCCAAGTCCATTAAAGGCCGTGATGGCACCTAACACTGTAGTCGGGCAAGCCAACAATTAAATGATTAACTCCACTACTCATTTTAGTATTTTTGAAATTATAATTTCCTTCAATTAAATAGTAAGAGATAAAATTTACAAAGTAAATGGTAATATTTTCACAACTACAATACTAAACAATCCATAAGCATCCCCAGAACCCGGTGTCACGAGTGTATGAGCATCAACTAGGAAAAATATAGTAAAATACTACATCTTTCTGGGATACAATTAGACAGGAGCATATAAATAACTCGGATGGAGACTCTGTGCGTGCTGCAGACTCGTAACGTGGAATGTCTAGTGGCCTTGTGGGCGCAGAGGCGCGGCTATTGCGAGGACTACAATACTGAACAATCCAATCGAATACGCAGTGAGAAACATCCTGCACCATCTCTGTAGTACCATTAAAATTTCATGATTCCCAATTGATAACAAACGCTTCACGTCGCATAAGATTGAATAGAAAAGAAATAAAGGTAGGAATCAAATCGCTCGATGAGGAATCAAGAAGGGAAGTGCTCCTAACAGCCCTGTAGCCTCTCGAAGATAAGTACAGATGTCTCTGTACCGATTCGTAAGACTCTACTAGACTTGCTCATGACTCGTGAGACCTAAGTGAACTTAGCGTTCTGATACCATGTTGTCAGGACCCCAAGTCCATTAAAGGTCGTGATGGCGCCTAACAATGCTGTCAGGCAAGCCAACAATTAAATGATTAACTCCACTATTCATTTTAGTATTTTTGAAATCATAATTTCCTTCAATTAAATAGTAAGAGATAAAATTTACAAAGTAAATGGTAATAATTTCACAACTACAATACAGAACAATCCATAAGCATCCCCAGAACCCGGTGTCACGAGTGTATGAGCATCAACTAGGAAAAATACAGTAAAATACTATATCTTTCTGGGATACAATTAGACAGGAGCGTATAAATAATTCGGATGGAGACTATGTGCGTGTTGCAGACTCGTAACATGGAATGCAGCTCACCTAAGTCCCTGCAATAACCGCGCCTCTGCGCCCAAAAGGTCACTAGACATATATGCACCTACACAAAAATATGCAACAAGTGTAGTATGAGTATGTAAATCAACGTGCACCCAGTAAGTATCCAGTCTAACCTCGAAGAAGTAGTGACGATTGGTCGACTCCGACACTTACTATGGGCTAACAATAAAATATTGATATTATAATTAAGCATGGATTGTATAGAACGGCTGTAAACTCAATAACATGAAGTAAGTAAACAATTCTTTTGTTAATAGAAAATTTCCAAAATTATTTTCGTCATTTAACATTTTTGTATCTCAGGCCAATGAAGCAATATCAATTACTATTAATTTCAAAGATTTATCATGCGCAAATCATGTCTAGGTCATACGGCCCGATCCAACATAATATTTAAATTGTGCACTGCCGAGGGTCAAACGCCGCGAATCATAGATGCATCTATCTGCTACCAAGGCATTCGGCCCGCTCCACAAAAGAAAAATACATTTGAAACAACCAATTCAAGATTTATTAAGGGGCAATTATTCAAGAAAATACCAATTCTCATTAACGGTCAAGAAAAATGAAGTTTAACCTTTTACAATTCCTTTATCAAGTTTCAATATGATTTAAGTAATTAAATTAACAAGTAGGGTGCAAACATCGCAAGTATAACATGATTTGGGTCATAGACTACCCGGACATAAGCATAATAGTAGCTACGCATGGACTCTCGTCACCTCGTGCGTACGTAGCCCCCACAAAAAGGAGCACATAATAATTTTATTCGCTTATGGGATTAATTCCCTCTTACAAGGTTAGAAAGGAGACTTACCTTGCTCCGAAGTTTCATAACCGGCTTCGACGCCACTCTAACACCTCAAATCAAAACTTGACTGTCCAAAACTACGCAACCAATGTGCAAACAAATCAAAACATGTTCTAATACCCATAATTAATCAATTTAAACAATTTCCAACACTGCTCGAAAAGTTAATAAAACTCACCCTCGGGCCCACATGGTCGGATTTCGAATATTTTCGAAGATAAACATTACCCATAACCCCACAAACTCAAATATATAATTTATTCCCAATTCCATGCCCAAATTCGTGATCAAAATCCAAAAATACTAATTTCTAGGTCTTTCTTCAAAATCCTAAATTTCTACAAATTTTCATGTATAAATCCATATACAAACCATGTATTTAACTCACAATATGCGGGAAATTACTTACCTCATGATAGATGATTAAATCTCCTCTTCAAAAGCTCAATAAATTGCCCAACCAAGTGAAAGATGGGGAGAAATGAGCAAAACCCTCGCTTTAAAACAATCTGCCCAGGCGACCCCTTCTTCCCAATCGCGGAAAGACCATCGCGATCGCAAAGGACAAAAATCACTGCCTCCAAAAATTCCCTACGCGATTGCGAAGCACGACCAGCCCATCAATCGCAAACGCGGGACAACTTCGCTTTCGCAAAGGACAATTCCATCAGCCCCTGCTTCACCACTACGCGAACGCGTGACTTCATTCGCGAACACGGTGGTCCAGCCCAGGACACTACACGATCGCACTCCTTAGCCGAACGCGAAGAACAATTCACATCTTCTTCCATTCACCTTCCGCGATCGTGAAGCATGCCAAGGACACCAGAAACCAGCAGCTGCAAATCACCCAATCTTGGCCCGAAACCACCCAGAATAACACCCGAAGCCCCCGGGACCACGTCCAATCATACCAATCAGTTCTATAACATAACACGGACCTTCTCGAGGCCTCAAATCACATGAAACAACATAAAAATCATGAATCGCACCCTAATTCAAGCTTAATGAGATTTAGAACTTCAAACTTCTACCTTCGATGCCGAAACATATCAAATCACGTCCGATTGACCTCAAATTTGTACACAAGTCACATTCAACATTACGGACCTACTCCAACTTTCAGAATCAGAATCCAAACCCGATATCAAAAAGTCCACTCCCAGTCAAACTTTCCAAAAACCTTCAACTTTCCAATTTTCGCCAAACGACTCCGAAATGACCTACTGACCTCCAAATCCATATCCGGACACGCTCTTAAGACCAGAATCATCATACATTCCTAGGCTTGGAATCCCAAGCGGACATCGATAACATTAAAATAAACTTCAACCCAAATTTATGAAATCCTTCCAAAATACCAACTTTCCACAATAGGTGTCGAAACGCTCCCGGATCATTCAAAACCCGACCCGAAGATATATCCAAGTCCAAAATTATCATGCAAACCTGTTGGAACCTTAAAACCTCAATTCTGAGGTCGTTAACTCAATTATCAACCTTAGTCAATTCCTCCAACTTAAAACTTCCGAAATTAGAATTTTTTTTCCAAATCAACTCTGAACTTCCCGAAATTCAATTCCGACTATACGTACAAGTCATAATACCTGAGGTGAAGCTACTCAAGGTCTCAATATGCCGAATGATATACTAGGGCTCAAAACGACCGGTCGAGTCGTTACACAATCTCTCTCTACTATTAAGGAGTTTAGGCCCATATCTTGCTGCACTATACTATACAAACTGTTCTCTGAGGTTATTACAAAGAGGACATAGAATGTCATGGATTGCTTAGTTGATAGTAGCCAGGCTACCTTTGTTCCTGGGAGGGTTATAATTGATAATATCCTACTGAGCCATGAACTAGTAAGGGGCTATGGGAGGAAGGGTACTTCCCCAAGATGTATGCTTAAGATTGACATGCAAAAAGCATATTATTCTGTGAAGTGGGCATTAATTGAGCAGGTGATATTTGGTCTGAACTTCCCTAGTGCATTTTTGGGCTGGATAATGACATGACTTAGGATAGTATCTTTCTTTATCATTATAAATGGGAAGCCTTCTAAACCTTTTGATTCCAAAAAGGGCCTGAGGTAAAAGGATCCTGTATCCCCCTTCCTATTTATTTTAGTGATGGAGTACTTGAGCAGATTGTTGAAGCAATTGGGAAAAATCGTGATTTCAATTTTCATCCCAAGTGCGCCAAGCTGAATATCATCCAATTGGGATTTGCAGATGATTTACTTCTTTTCTGTAGAGGTGATGTTGCATCAGTAAGATATTTGATTGAGCATTTTTAGCACTTCACAGCTATTTCTGGACTCATAGCTAACCCTGCCAAAAGATCAGTCTACTTTGAAGGCATGACTACTGATGTGCAACAAGAAATTTTGCAGATGCTTAGGTTCAGTAAAGGAGAACTCCCCTTCAGATATTTAGGGGTTCCTTTTAGCTCCAAAAGAGTTTCATTTGTACAATGTAACCCTCTGCTAGATAAGATTCTACAGAGAATCAAATCCTGGACTACCAAGTTTCTGTCATATGCTGGTAGAGACAACTCATCAAATCTGTCTTATTCTCTATACAAGTCTTCTGGCCTTAAATCTTTGTGCTCCCTAAGAAAGTTGTGCAGATCATAGAAGCTACATGTAAAAGCTTTTTGTGGACTGGTGGTGTTGAACTCTCAAAGAAAGCATTATTGACCTAGGACAGAGTATTCCAACCTACAACTGTTGGGGGCTTAAACATTTTAGACATCACTGCTTGGAACAAAACGGCAATTAAAAAATTATTTGGAACTTATGCCAAAAGAAAGATAAACTATGGGTTAAATGGATACACTGTTATTATGGGGCTAATAAAAACTTCCTGGAGGATATTCCAAATCAGACTTCATAGATCATCCAGAAGATTATGAAGGCATCAAAGTACTATATAGAAGCAGGATATGAACTAACTGATATACACAACATGGATCAGTTCTCTTCAACGAAATTATACCAGAGGCTAAGAGGTGAGTTTCCAAAGGTGTCCTAGAGGAAAATGATATGTAATAACCTTGGACTGCCCAAATAAATCTTTGTGTTAAGGCTAGCAGCTCATAGCTAGCTATATACAAGGGATAAACTAAGTAAATGGGGTATGACTAGCGATAAAATATCCCCTTTGTGTGGCCAGGAGAAAGAAAGTCACTCCTATTTGTTCTTAGCATGTGAATTGCCTGCTCAAGTCTGGCAGAAACTTCTCAAATGGCAAGGTATTAACAGGAGGCCGAGGAACTGGGATGATGAGCTACAATGATCAATCAGGTTTGCAAGTGGAAGGAGTGCTAGAGCAGAGGTACACATAATGTGTTTTGCAACTTCGGTCTACTCTATTTGGAGAGAAAGGAACATGAGAGTATTTCAAAACAAGCAACAACCTGTGGATTTAATGACCAAGCAGATAGTCCAAGAGGTGTATTTTATAAGTTATAAGAAACTCAAAATAGCTTGTTGGTTGGCAAGTTTTGATTTCTATCCTACTTAAGTAGTAAGTAGTTTGCCTTGGTAGTTTTAGTATATAGTTGATTTGATCATGAGCCTAACTGAAGTGTTGGAATCACTGTCCAACAGTCAGTCGCCGAATGCTTTGTAATTCAACACCCATTTTGGTAATAAAATTTTTTATTTACCAATAAAAAAAATGACGGCTAGGGTTTATGAAGAGAATTCTCTTCAACTTCTAGAGGATATCTATACTGTGAAAATCCCTTGGTAGTACCGACATCTTCTAACATAGGTTTCTCCATCCTCGACGCTCGAACTAGAGATTTCTAGTAAGGAGTGAATGGATCTGATATATCTCACCAGACATCCACACCCTTTCGAGGTGCCAAAACATCTTGAATATAAACATGGACGAATTAGAATAATCAAACTTTTTTGTATACTCTTACTAATTTTTTTCCTTTAGCTTTCACGTCTCTAATATTGGTAGTTCTTCTAATTCTCCGAGAAAACAGGTAGAGAGTCATGTTGTTGTGTTAGAGGACAAGGATGTAGTCAAAGCAATTGTTGAATATGTGAATAGAACTGGAGTAGAGGCATTGATTCTTGGTGCTGCAACAAGTGGCGGTTTTCTCAGGTATGACTCCGTTATTAACAAGAATTAATTAATAATCTGATAAAATTATGTAACTAACATGTTATGATATATATTAAACTATTATTAATAATGCTCATCTTTCTAAACTCACCATAGGAATATGTAGATATTAGTGCATAAATATGCTACAGCCTTGGCTTGAAATATTTTTTCAAAAGTTTTGTGACTAGAAAGATAAGGGGAAAAGGTGTATGTACATGTGCATACCTTTAGAGCTCTACTAATGTTTCATTTGATGAATTAAATTTGAATAAAACATCTTACTCGTACCGGTACAAATTTATTCACATTTTATGTTCACATCAAATCGATACTAGATGCATTGTGTTCGTATACACACTTTTCTCTCCTAATCATTGTTACATATACTTTTACCTCATTCAATCACTTGCCTATGGTAATTTGATATGATTTGCTGTAAAACATTCGATTTTCACCACTACTCTAGGCAAATGGTCAACTCTGCAGTGAAAGCAAAATGGCTTTTATATAGAAGCAAGTTGTCCCCGTTCAAAAAGAGCACTCTATCTAGTTTGGCCCCGATACAATCATCGATATCGATCTCATCAAAAAGAAACCTTTAGGCTTGTTATATAAGAACTTATTTTGCATCATGATGTCGAATCATCTTTTGATGAAACTCTTCAAATAGTCTAATTTCAGTAGCCTTCTGCATTGCAGATTTAAAGCCAAAGACATTCCAGGAGGCGTATTAAAAGGCGTTCCTGATTTTTGTACTATACATATCATCTCAAAATACGGAAAGATTGCATCTACACGATCTGCTTCTCGCCCCCCTCCTTTTGTCCATCCACCACCTTACCATTTCGCCGATTTGCTAATTCAAGAGGTGAGGATCTATTCTATTATAATATATACGAGGCGGGCCTAAGATTTAAAAGTCACGGTAATGAAAGTTCCGAAGCATGTCTTAAATTTAACATGTACTGTGGGCAAGAAATCAAGATGTGGAGGAAATTAAGAGAGAACTTCAACAAATAAGAGCTCAATTCGTCGAATTAGAACAACACACGAGGGTGATTAAAGTTATGTTGTCCAAACTCCTCGAGACTATTGGGAGGAACCACGACCCCTATTCTACAACACTATCATCTCCACCACCCCCTCCCCCTCCTCCTCCCCATCCCGTGGTTGTTTGATACTTCTGTTTACTTATTTTTAGAGGCTAGTATATACGCAATCCTATCCTTATCTTGCAAAGGTAGAGAGGTTGTATTTTGCTTCTGAACGTGAAATAATCAATACTACATAGTTTAGTTAGTTTTCTTCGGCTTGAATCTTTAACTTTTCTGCAACTACTCCAATTCATATTTCTTTCACACAATAATGTCTTAAATGTTACAATTTTATATGTACATAATTCTTTATTAAGTAGCACATTGTTTTATCCAACACAGAGAAAATAATATAGGTAAAATCATAACTACATATTAGAACTCCATAGACATTACTTTGCATGAATTATTAGGTAGAAGAGAAAATTAATTAATCTAAACAGCTTCAATGGTAGCAGTAGCCATAGGCCCTTTCAATCAAGAGGTCCTTCTGGAAGGTAAAATTGACAAAATGACACGTTTTCGCTCCCCCTGTAATTGAAAATATAGCCTCTGTTTTAGAGTTTCAAATTCTACAATTGAAACTACTGCAGGACAATAGTTATTTTTTTTTTATAAAAATAAGGCTAAAAAGTGGCCCGTGAGCGAACATAAGCACATCTAGCCAGAGGCGGACCTATGTGTTATAGTGAGCGGTCACCGGATTCCGTAAGTTTCGACAGAAATGTTATATATGTATATGTATACACCTTGAAAATGATTAATTTAAAGTACTTAGCATCCTGAACACTAAAAACCTTTAATCGTTGTTAACGGAGACAATTTGTTAGCCTTTAAGCAAGGTGTATATATTAGAAGCTAGCTCGAACCCGTAACCTATAGGTCATACGGAGACAATTTAATCGTTGCTTCAATATTCCCTTCAATATGAAACCTTGTTAGCTAGCTCTATTTAATTTTTCTGATCCTTGTGAGCAAATTAACAAAATGATGACCAAAGGTTTAATTCCAAGTAGCAATAGTCTTCCTTTGCTTCTAATAATCAGAAGCAGAGCGATGATTTTAATTTTTTGAGTTTTAGATTTTAGAAGGATGACGATTTAGGGGTCGTTTGATTGGAAACAAATTATCAGAGGATGCACTATTATGAGATTGTTATTTTATCCTCCCGTAGGGATAAAAATAACACTAGTTATACTGTGATTTTATCTCAACCAAACGTGAGATAAAATTATCTCACCTTTAATTTCGTGATTAATTATCTCTTATCCCTCGTGTCAAACAAGCACTAAAAATATTAATAATTGGGTTCTAATTTAATATATGTACTTATTTAATGAACTAGTCCTTGGGCACGCGCGTTGCGCGTCTATCCCATATAATTAGTACAAAATTGAAAAAATTGTATCATTTTTTACATGGATGGTAAAACGTTTTGAATCATGATTGCATTTATAAGAAAAGAATTGCATTAGAAATAATAACAATCTGAATATGTAAGCAAAGAAAAATAAAAGGAGAAGATAAAAGATATGAACCGTAAATGTTAGCTTAAAAAAATTATTATACGCATGGGAAGTTAAAGAGCTTATCTTTGTAAAGTGAAGAATTTAGATACATATACCTTAATAAATTCTTTGATGATTCCAAGTCAAATTTAATGTTACAAAACTAACTTTGTTATTAATATTGAAAGTATATAACTTTTAAGGGCAGAAAAGTCTAATAATATGTAGGGTCAGTTTTGTCTTTCACATTTAACTTTTATTCTCCATACTTATAATATAGTATGATATCTAATACAATTATATTTTTTAAGTAAAAGCTACTGGAGCGCTTTACTCTAATAGACCTTACGCAGCGCAATGTGGGTACCAAATAAGACAAGGAACAAAAAAAAACAGTAAAAACTAGCTCAATAAATTATTAGCTCATAAAATGGGCTCCATTCAATCTCTAATACACTTGCATCTTTTCCTATTGGTAATTGGCATCTTGCAAATGAGAATTTTTGCGTTCATTCTTATAAAATGGATTATGTATGTGCTAATTAAATCTAAACAATTAAGGACCCACTAACAAATTGGTTTGATTTGGTATACAGATGATATAATTAAGATAGCCACTAAGTACTTGTTAACATAATCGAATACAGGATTATAAGTTAGTTCCGAAATTCAGTTACACCCATAGCCCTTTTGTGACAAAGGGTGCAAACATTAAATAGTAATCTAAACATACTTTAATATATATATATCATAAATGGGTTGTTTGTCCCGGTGAAAGGGACACTCTCGTTTTAATCGCTATGACGCATATGTTGAATAAAAAGGGTCAGAAATGTCCTTAACGTATTAGAAATGGCTCAAAAATATTCTCCTTTCACCTATAGGTTCAAATTTGCCCTTAATGTTATTTTTAGGCTTAAAAATGCCCCTCTCTTAATAGAAAGATGACATGGCATTGATGGGCATTGTAAAAGGAAAAATTTGAACACATAGGTGGAAGGAGAGCATTTTTGAGCCATTTCTAATACGTTAAGGGCATTTCTGACCCTTTTCCGTTTTAATTAAACATGTAGCATTTATTTAGTCTGGAAAAAGTGATTTTTTTTTTCTAAAAACTGAAAAAAATGAAAATATTTTTTTTCCAGTTTTTACAAAAAAAATGCTTTAAAAAAAGCTGAAAAATATTTTCTAAAATAATATTTTTGTAAAAACTGGAAAAAAAAACTGAAAAGCAATTTTCTAAAGCAATGTTTTTGTAAAAGCTGAAAAAAAATATTTCCTCTTCTTCTTCCTTCCTTGTTTGTCCATATGCTTTATGAGTTTATTTTTTATATATATTTTAGTTCTTCTAATGAGTTAGTATATCAAAACTGAAATATTTTTCGTTTTTTTCAGTTTTTAGTAAAAAAAAAAATTATTAGTCTCGGAAAATTTAGCATTTATTTAGTTAAACATGTTACATTTATTTAGGAATAGATTGGCTTTCTGAGTTTTGAAAAAATGATATTTTAATTAAACATGTAGCATTTATTTAGTCGGAAAAAAAGTGAATTTGTTTTTACTAAAAACTGAAAAAAAAACAAAAATATTTCAGTTTTGATGTACTAACTCATTAGAAGAACTAAAATATATAAAAAATGAACTCAGAAAGCATGTGGACAAACAAATAAATATATATAAATGAACTCAGAAAGCATATGAACAAACAGGGAAGGAAGAAGAAGAGGAAATATTTTTTTTTAGCTTTTACAAAAACATTGCTTTAGAAAATTGCTTTTCAGTTTTTTTTCAGTTTTTATAAAAATATTATTTTAGAAAATATTTTTCAGCTTTTTTAAAAGCAGTTTTTTCTTGTAAAAACTGGAAAAAAAAAATATTTTCATTTTTTTCAGTTTTTAGTAAAAAAAAAAAAAAATCACTTTCTTCCAGACTAAATAAATGCTACATGTTTAATTAAAAAGAAAAAGGATCAGAAATGCCCTTAACGTATCAGAAATGGCTCAAAAATACCCTCATTCCACCTATGTATTCAAATTTGCCCTTAATGTTAAAATGTCCATCAATGCCATGCCATCTTTCCGTTAAGAGAGGGGAATTTTTAAGCCTAAAAATAACATTAAGGGCAAATTTGAACCCATATGTAGAAGGAGAGCATTTATGAGCCATTTATAATACGTTAAGGGCATTTCTAACCCTTTTTTCCGATTATTTTATGTGTTCATTATCTTTCTGGAGCATTTGGTTTTTCCAGAGATCGCCGTGAGTTCTTTGCCATTATATATTTATAAATAATTTAGTAGCAATGATATATATGAGGACAAATTTGATATAGCCATTGAGTTGTTGTAAACATAGAATGCAAATAATTTTATCGCTATGGGCATTTAATTATTATTATTATTATTATTATTATTATTATTATTATTATTATTATTATTATCATCGTTATGTTGTTGATTTTATTATTATTATCAATATTAATATTATTAATATTATTATTATAAATTTCTTGGAATAACAATTGAACACGCCTGTTTTTTACCGCACAAGTAAAAAGGGGAAAGGAAAGAAAACAAAAGAATGCCCAAAAATCCTCTAATCCAAGAAAAATTTCATTAATTTTTCAAAGCCCTGAAATTTCCCTTCGTCGTCTTTCCTCGTCAATCTATCACTCGATTTCAACAAGATCAAGGTATGGTCTACAATTGCTTTCAATTGAGTGTTCAACTCATGTGGATAAGTCCCTTGAATTTTCACGTGTGTGAAGATTTGTGGGCTTTTTGGGTTCTTGGGTGGGTTCATAGTCAGGATAGTGACATGTTGATTTCTCAATTGTATCTTTGGTTTATTTATTTTATTTTTTTTTAAATTTTTTGGCTATTGATTGATATGATTTGATCATTTACTGCTTGAATTCTGTGAGCTGGAGCTAGGTTTTCAACTGTATTGTAAACCCAAGTTATTGTTTAAGCAAATATTTCATTACAAAAGAAAATGTTCCAAAGGGGGAAACCCATATACAATAAGAACAGAGCCCCCCAAACCCAATATTTGTATGGCCTCAAAACTCCACACCTATGCCTTTAGACAACCGTCTATTCCTTTTATATATTTCAAAATTGTCTAATTATGATCTTACCATTTTCACAGTAGCAACTTGTAGATGGAGATAGGTTTTCTTATTGTAACAGGATAGATAGATGGCACCTCAAGGGTCAATCAGGTTTAGATAAACCTTAAGGCATAACATCTAGTTTCAAGTTTTTGAATGCCCATTATGAGCTAGCTAACAATTTTTCTCATATGAAATGATGCTAACAGTTTGCTTTTTGACCTTCGGATTAGTCCATTATTGGATATCTCACAGTGTTCTTTAACTTATGACCTAAGTTACTTGGAGTCTGGTACCAGTGTTTTTGAGAGTGAGAAGCGCAAAAAAGCGACAGGGGCTCGCCGCAAAACGAAGCGACGCTTCATTGAAGTGAAGCGCAATTCTTAAAAAACATAAGGTAAACCTTGCAAAGACACAATATAAATAATCAAAAAGTTCAATTTAAAAACTTTAAAGTAGGTACCACATAATTAACTTTATAAATTGAAATACACATAAAAATTAATAAATAAAGGCTAAAATACTAATCAAATAAACTGAAAATATAATATATATATATATATATATAAATTAATTAACTTTATAAACTGAAATACACATACAAATTAATAAATAAAGGCTAAAATACTAAATAAGAAGAATAAAAAGGAAAAAAAAATCGCCCCTGCCCTAGCTGTGAGCAGACGCCCGGAAGAATAATTACCTAGAGGACCGGAGGAGGTCTCTGGCGACTTGAACCCTAGCAGCACTCAGCAACAATTGATTTTGAGAAGAAGAGAGAAATGGTCTTCACTTTGGTCTTAGGGGTCTGTTTTGTATAATAAAAAAACAGACCCAAACTTTTTCTTAAAAAAAACTGACCCCTCTGAATAGAAGCAGCGATTCTGCGCTTCTCGCTTCAAGGTTGCTTCTCGCTTCTTCGACTGAAGCGAGCGCTTCGTGTGGTCGAGTCGCCTCAGGCATGGAAAAGTGAGCAGCCATCGCTTCGCGTCGCTTCTCGCGTAAAGCGATCGCTTCGTCATTTTTTAAAACACTGATCTAAACATAGAGTTACAAAAATATGCCTAAATTGTGGTGGACTATTTGGAAGGAAATGAATGCAAAATTTTGAGAGCAAGTTTGAATTTGTAACTATTATTAAGTACAGATGCATCTCCGTACACTTTTTTTGGTTTAACACGGCTATTGCAAATGATGTAGAGACCATGATAGACTTCTTGAGTTCGTTGCGCATTCTGCCGTGCTTTGACCGGTAAATATCTTTAAAGCACCTTCTGGTTGCTGACGTTTTAATACAAATATCTTTAACAATTAAAAAGATCATATGCCTAAATTATGGTCACCCTAGCTTTTGTTTACTTTCAAAATTATTGTATCTGTCTCGAATTTCTTTATCGATTTTTGTCAAAGTACCCAAAATCGATTGACCAGATCGGGTACGGACCCCACTCACACCCACACGCATGTCGTGTCAAAGTACCCAAAATTTTGTTTAGTTTTCAAAATTATTGTATCTGTCTCGAATTTCTTTATCGATTTTTGTCAAAGTACCCAAAATCGATTTACCAGATCGGGTATGGACCCCACACTCACACCCACACGCATGTCGTGTCAACACCGTTATGTCACTGAAAGTGAAGAGTCCAAGCAACTTAGCTTATGACTTTTTTGCAAGACTATCCCATTTGCACATTCTTTTAGGTTTACTGGTTATGGTGAATTGTTGTGTCTTGGATTTATACTATGGGAGAAGTCATTGAAAATTGATAACAACGACAGTTTGTGTTGAAAAATTTGTACGAGGAAAAGAGAGAAGTGGAATAAAATGCAAAGCAATGAATACATCGGCGACCCTTTTAACTTGTCTAAATATTCCATTTAGACACGTGAAATAAGGCTACAACCTATTAGACATAATGTTAGTTGAAAATGTGCCTATTGAACCCTTCATAAATAACTTGTCAAACCAATAAAAGAGCGTGCAACTCACACGCGAATGATGTGTCAAAATCACGATGAGACCATGCCACATGGCTTTTTTCTTAAGTCTAAATAATTTTAAAAAGAATTTTGAGAAAAGGATCTATATATTTTTAGAAAATTTTTTCTCTCCCTTCATTTCCTTTTTTCTTACTTGCATGGTATACCCACCCTCCAATTTGCTGTGAGCTTAAAGGAAGAAATCAGAGATTGTTGCTGATAGCTTTTTCAACTTCTACCCCTACTTTGTTCATACTAGTAGTAGTGTAAGTTTTCGGTAAAAGAAGAACATCAGGAACACATTTGTCCGGCGACCATCATCACTGCCTATTTGTTTTTCCTCTAAACCTTCTTGCTCTCCTACTTTTCAAACACTCTCAAATATGTTCATATACATATAGGTACACAGTTATACACAAGAGTATAATGAAATTGAAAGCAAATATTCCAGGAAAGAAATAGAAAAATCATACTGAAGCTCAACTTCACCAATCCCTTAAAAGAGAAATCATCAAAGACAAGATTCTACTTGCATTCCACTTAGTTGACTGCACTTTCAGTTCACATCCGAACCCCAGAATACAAACTCCACACCCACCAATTCAATAAGCAATGCACCCTCAAGAAAAATGTCAACAGTGTGTGTCTAATAGACACCGTTTGGACATAGATTAAGTGTTCAATAGTTTAGGCCCTAAGATAAGGTGTCTAAATGAAATTCTTTGACAAGCTTAAGGGGCCGCCTATGCATTTGGCCAAGTGCAAATAGTGGATGGATGATTAAGACTACCTTTATCTTAGTTAAATAAGTTATTTTGCATGTCTCTGCTGTGTTATTGCGGAGAAGTTAATTGTTACATTTGCAGCATGATTTTGTTTTGTTTGCTGCATGCTTGGTATCTTTACTGTCTTCAAAACTCATGGACGATTTTACATGATGTATATTGTTTAACTTTTGATATTTGGATTTTAGCTTATTTTGACATTCATGTTATATGGCTATTGGTGTCGACAGTTTTTAGCTTTCATGTTTAAATTCCAACTGATCTACTCTGGTTATTGGTCTTGCTATAGGTTACTCAATTTCCAATTTCCTGATTTGCTTTATCTTGTACCGAGCTTCCACAATGGTAAGTCAGAGCTTTTACTTGTGTTATGTTTTGCGTGATACACATTATGCCCCTCCCTGGACCCTGTTACCATTTGATTTTCCTTATAAATTGTACCCTGTATCATTGTTTCGTTTGCCAACAAAGTCAAATATATGTACTAGAAATGGATGTCAATAGCTGTTATATCCAGTAACTGTTTTTTGTTAGATTAGGATTTCTCATTTATACTCTTCATCTGTATGAACTTGAAAGCCTAGCGGATTTCAGTGAGATTTAATTATCAATTATCTGATAAAATTGAGAGCCTTATGATCCTTGTTGCATCTCTGGATGTTTACACATGCAAAACTTGCTTGCAAGAGGGAGGAATGCAAAAACTGTAGATGTACCTTATAAACCAACTTTAAATGCATATCAACATATGTTTAATCGAAATTCAGCCTGGAGAGAAAGGATTACTGGTTTGTCTAATTCTCCTTTTTTTTTAGGCTGTTTGGTAGAGGTGTTGTTAGAAATCCATAGCAGCAGTTGGAATGAGTTGAGAAGCATATGCTACTCAAGCTAAAAGATGTGCTTATTACTAGGTTATCAGCATACTTGCAGTACTATGAATAATGTTTTTTGTTTCCCACCCGGTGGCCGGTACCCGCACCGGGGACCAATTAATCCAGATTTGCGCCGCGTAAGGCCCATTAAATAGTGGAAGCGCTCCTTACTAGGATTTTTTCCCATTCTCAGGGTTCGAACATGAGACATCTGGTGGTGTAGTGCGGGGAATTTCATGGCACTAGATAAATGCATAATTGAGATGGGAATGGACTTGGTATTGTTATGGAATGGATTTAGTAGTGATTTTCCCTTCCATTTCTTGCATTATTCGCCAGTGAATAACTTTTCAGGTGATCATAGTAGTCAGTAGTCACTCTAGGTTTTTGTGTCGTAGACAAGGAGATTAGGTCAGCGAAAAAAGAATTAAGATTCACTCTTGGGTCTATTTTCCAGGTTCAAGTTCTACCCTGGTACAATTGTTCGTCTAAGAGTTTATTCTTTCCCACTAAGAGAGGCTCTCGCTTTACTTAGCAATTGTATCCGAATTTAAAGGCGGAAGAAAATTGACAATATGGCCAATTTCCCCTCAAGCCAACATAAAATGAAAAGACAACAAAACAGAACAAATCAGAAGAATTATGCTATTCTTTTTCAGTATGCTCTGATGAACCTTGTGGTTACGGGCTTTTACGGCATATTTAGATATACGTGAAAGCAAAGAAGACTTATTGTGAATATTTCACTAAAATCATGTTCTTGTTACAGGCTGCAAAAATCCTTGCTAATTTGATTGTCATGGGTTCTACAATATTGGCAAGGTCCTTTGTTCAAGCATATCGTCAGGCACTGGCTAGTAAGTATCTTTCATACACTTTTTCCTGTCATTTTGCAATGAATTGATACGCGACTAATCTGAAGAGTGGTGTAAACAAACATTTCAGTGGTACATCAATATTCGTGCTTTTTCCATGAGAGGTTGATGCAAGTCCTGAGGAAAACAATGTGATGATAGTTAAACATACCAGTTAATCAGCAATTAGCACTTCGCGTACCTTAATGTTTCATTCCAAGAACTTGTAAATCAGTGTTAAGAGATAGGGCAGCGCGACTTTCACACTGATTCTTCTCATCTCTCATCTGGATCTCTGACTCGTGCACTCAAATTCATCGTGGATAGATTATGTTACTTCTGCGCAAATCATACTATCTTACACTTCCTTTTTGCTAATGATGGCAGAAGCCTCTAAAAACGGGGTTGCTCAAGAAGCAGTGCAGAATATCAAAAGAGCTAGTAAAACCATGACCGAAACAGAAGCAAGGCAGATTCTCGGTGTCACTGAGAATTCATCATGGGAAGAAATCGTGCAGGTTAATGATCTTTCGTATTTGATGCTGCTGTTTGCATATGCGTGATCTCAACTTTGCTTGCTCTGTCTGCAGAGATATGAAAACTTGTTTGAGCGAAATGCTAAAAACGGGAGCTTTTACCTTCAGTCAAAGGTTCATAGAGCCAAAGAGTGTTTGGAAGCAATTCACCAACCTAAAGAACCAGAGGAAAAATAAACAACTTTGTTGAGTGTATAGCTTTTCTGCATAGTTGGTTTACTTATAGTCAGTTCCTAGGGTTTTGTTGGGAACAAACTGAAAATTCTTTCTGATGGAGGAAGCAATATTTCCTATTGTAACTTGAATTTCCTATTCAAGTTTCATGAGCTACTCTATGGTGTTAGACAAACATTGTAAAATAGCCTTAGCATATATTAGTAAAGGGCTTCTTTTTTTTAAAAACAAAAATAAGCGTTGTGTTTAGGTCAGCTTGCGCGCACCTGGACTAATCCCGTGGGGTACTTGCTATCTCCCACCAACACAGAAATAATCTAGTATTTTTTGCCTCCGCTAAAATCTGGTAACAAAAGTTTATTAACCACTTATCTTACTAATGTAAAAGTAAATGTAATTTCCTTCCTGTAACGACCCGACGGTCGTGTTGAGCATTTGCACTTCGCTCGATAGTTTGAGGGCATGAGTAGCTCTGTATGATGTATTATGACTTGTGTGAATCGTCGGTTTTGGTTTTCAGGTTATTCAGAATTGATTTGGAAGAACGGTTCTCAACTAGGAAGCTTTAAGTTGGAAGAGTTGACCAAGTTTGACTTTTTTGAATTTGACCTCGGAATGGAGTTTTGATGATTCCAATAGCTTTGTATGGTGATTTTGGACTTAGGAGCGTATTCAGAAAATTATTTGGAAGTCCGTAGTTAAATTAGGCTTGAAATTGTTAAAATTGAAATTTAAGTTTGGAAGTTTGACCGGGGAGTTAACTTTTTGATATCGGGGTCAGAATCCAGTTCTGAAAATTTTCATAGGTCCGTTATGTCATTTATGACTTGTGTGCAAAATTTGAGGTCAATCGGACCTGATTTGATAGGTTTCGGCATCGAATGTAGAAGTTGAAATTTCTTAGTTTCGTTAAGCTTGAATTGGGGTATGATTCGTGGTTTTAGCGTTGTTTGATGTGATTTGAGATTTCGACTAAGTTCGTATCGTGTTTTAAAACTTGTTGGTATGATTGAATGGGGTCTCGAGGGGCTCGGGTGTATTTTGGATCACTGGTTGAGAAAGTAGTTAAGTTAAAGATTTGGAGTTTGACCATGGTCAATACCGGGTCAAGATGATCTCTTTTCGGTGTTTTGAGTGCGCGAGCAGGTTTATAGCGTATTTTATGATTGAAATGCATATATGGTTTGTGTCCGAGAGGCTCCGAATGAGTTTTGGGTGCTAAAACAAAAGTTCTTTCGTTTCTGATTTTCTGGTGTAAAATAATTACGAAAATGTCATTTTTTTTATCCCTTAAATTTCCACACTTCATTTAAATCTTCAAAATATCATATATCCCTCATGTTCGGGCCAAATTGGGTGATTCAAAAGCCTAACTTGACTGCAATTTTACAAGGAATCCATTGGAGGCATCAAAAGAGAGTTTCGGGATTTTTTAGCACACGAAACGAGGCAGAACAACTGGGCAAAAAAAAATTAATATCGAGGATTTGTTCATTTTCCATTTTTGACGAATTGGAGCTCGGGAAGAGGCGATTTTCGGGAGGTTTTTAAGAAAAACATCGGGGTAAGTGTTCTTAACTAAATATTGATCAAATTACCCGAATTCATGGTTGTTTTTAACATTTAATTGGCGAATTAAGTTGGAAAATTTAGAAAACCCTCTTAGTTTAATTTGAGGATTTGAGAGTCGAGTTGATGTCGGAATTGGTAAAACTGGTATGGTTGGACTCATGGTTGAATGGGCATTCATATTTTGTAACTTTTGTCGGGTTTTGAGACGTGCGCCCCACGGGCGATTTTTGATTGTAATTTCGGATTTTTGGGAAAATTAGTATTTTGATATGGAATTAGTTCCTATAATTTGTGTTGACTGAATCGAATTAATTGTGACTAGATTCGAGCCGTTCGGAAGTTGATACACGCATAATGGAATTTCTAGAGCGTTGTTTAGCTTGCTCGACATTGGATTCGACTTGTTCGAGGTAAGTAACATCTCTAATCTTGGAGTTGAGGGTATGAACCCTGATTATACGTGTTATGTGAATTGTTTGGAAGTGACGCACATACTAGGTGACGGGCATGTGGGCGTGCACCATAGAAATTGAGACTCAGTTGATTCCGTAGATCTGTTTAGTCAATTAATTTGTATTCTTCCATATATTTTTATGTGTTAGAGAAACTGAGTTGTGACTCATGTTAGAAATCATGCTTAAGCAAAGGTTGGTATTATTGGGACCCGATGAGGTTATTTCTATTGTCGAATTATATGTTTAAACTGTAATTTCATATTTATTCATTGCATATCATATCCCAGTCTCTGCTGTTATTTATTGATACATCATATCATCATTTTGGGCTAGTTTCATGACATTGTGAGCTCGAGAGACTAGAGAGATTGATAACTGAGTGAGGTCGAGGGCTTGATTATGAGGATATTTATTGATCGGGTTGCACGCCGCAGCAGACCAGATTGGCTTATTATAGCACGTGAGTTGTCCGTGCGGATTTAGATATTGATAATATAGCACGTTAGTTGTCCATGCGGATTCAGATATTGATACTATAGCACGTGAATTGTCCGTGCAGCACGTGAGTTGTTCGTGCGGATCCAGATGTTGATACTATAGCACGTGAGTTGTCCGTGCAGATTATAGCGCTTGGGCTAAATGAACCCCTCCGGAGTATGTGCACACTCCTAGTAAGCGCAGGTACCTATCGAGTGCGATTGCCTAGTGCCGAGCGATTGGGAGGATTGAGTGACTGTGAGGACGGAGTGACCGGGAGGAGTGAGTGAATTGATACTCTGAGAGTATGCACCTTGCGTGCAGATATTGGATGTAGATGTTGTTGTGATCGACGAGAGCTGGATTTGAAGATGTAGCAGATGTTGCTGTGATCGACGGGAGCTGGATTTGAAGATGTACTGTGTTCCGATCTTAGCTGTCTCTTGTTCATGGAAGCCTTAGATTTATAAAAATCTATTTATGTACATTTCGAACAGATGATGTATTTATTTCATACCAGCTTGTAAATTCTAATCTTAGATGCTCATGATTTGTACTACCAGTCATTGGGGAGTGTAGTAGAGTCAGTTAAATATTAATTGAATCGCATTATTGTTATTTGAGTTACCTAGCGGGTGAGGTTAGGTGCCATCACGGCTAATTGGATTTTGGGTCGTGACACTTCCTTTATTGATGTTATTTATATGAGGAGCGGATAGATATGGAAGGAGTAATTTTCCTCTTGTTAGAGCAAAGTATAAACTTCAATAAATATATTGTGTATATTATTACTTACTAGATCTGATATTTGCTCTAGTTTTTTGCATATAATTTTATAGGTCGTTTGGTCTATGGTCTAGTTACGCAAGAATTATAATACGGCGAATGATATGTAGGAATTATTATGTAGTGAGTAATATTGCATGGTGTTTACCCGAAAAACGGATAGAGTTGAATTTATATGTAGTTCTAAGGATACGTGATATAAATTGATACAAATTGAGAAAGATATGTAAATGAATATCGAAATTAGTTATAAAAGAAATGGATGCAAATCGAATAAACTAGTTAGCCTAATCCTTCAAGTTTTATCACTTCTAAATTGAGTGAAGAACGATTGGTAGAAGAAACAATATGACTTAATATAGAATCCAAAAAAGGATAGTATTTGCTCTCTTTTCTGTATATCTCAAAATGAATGTGTGTTTTACAAATGATAACAACTCTTAATATAGTGGGGGAATCCCATTTTGGATATAACTAAAAATACATAGTGTAGATCCCATGATAGATTAATTAATAAGTTTTTACTTGATTCAAGTCGTGATTCCACCGAGATTCTCCCCCCAATTGCAGCTATAACGGCTTTTTTGTTTCTTGGTTCGATCTCGATCTTGGCCGATCTCAATCTTGATCGGTTTCTGGGTCTCGAGCTCGACCTTGACCGATCTCGATATTGATCGGTCTTTGGAGCTCGAGCTCGATCTTGACCGATCTCGGTATTGATCGGTCTATGGGTTTCGAGCTCGATATTGATCGGTCTCTGGGGCTCGAGCTCGACAACCTAACTTCGCATCATGGCTCGATATTACAATGATGAACCTTCGGCCATCATGTTCCAATCTTAATTAGTAATAAGAAGGGCAGACTCGGTTTTGATCGTATAAAGATAGTTCCCTCGTTTCTCGGAAAGAAGATGACGAGAAACGATATGAATTTCCGAACTTCGACTTGGTGGATGATGATATTAGCGACGAGCCCGATTATGACGTATGTTACAAATGTCCCATCGGTCCAGTTATCAAGGCATTAAATGTCTGTTAGTCGTTGGTCGGCCACTACCGGGACTGAACCGTCATCACCAGGCTATAAATATTCAAACTCTCATCCCCATCCAAACTTTTCACTCAAAAGCTTCTTCTCTATTCTTGCGTCTTCTTCAGAAAATCCCTCTGCTTCATACATTTTACATCGCATACAACACTAATTCTCTTTTCCTTTATTCATCAATGGCGAAAACCTCCAAAACGGTGCCGCAAAAAAAGGTCGTTTCTTCATCATGACCTATCGGCGGCGAGGATGCGGCGGAGCCTCGCCCCGAGGAGTTCGTTCCAGTAAGGTGCTCAACTGTCATCGATTTTAAGGTTGAAAAACCTTCTTCGGTACCAGGACGATGTGAGCCGATCTCGAGCTACCAGTGTTCAATCACCGAGAAAATTCTCGACAAAGTAAAACAGGAATGTAACTGGGCGACAAACACGTGGTAGTCCCATCACCTGAGGAATTAATTACTACCCACGTGGAAGGGATCTTAAGCGTTTATACTTATTCATTTACGTTGGGCCCATTAGATCCTGTCATCGTCGCCTTTTGCAAAAGGTATGATGTGACCCTTGGCCAGATCCACCCTTCTTTTTGGAGAATATTGATTCTCCTCCGATTCTTCTCAAGCAAAATCGTGGGGTATTTTTTCACCCTCGATCACCTTATGCGCCTTTATAGTCCCCGACTCTATCAGGAGGGTTAATCAAGCTTGCTCGCCGAGCCACCAAAGCGTTGTTCTCGAGTATAGACGAAACTCATGATTGAGGTTGGATGAGCCGATTTGTTCGAGTCAAAACCTCGGACCTGATCCCTACCGATGACATGATGTTTCCTGAGAAATGCAATATCAACTGTGAGTACTTATTTCCCTTCAAGCGTTTTAATTTATGTCTGTCTTTCATTTTCTTGATCCATTTTTTCTTTCCTGTTACAGCTGGGGCTCGGATGCCGGAACCGATTTCGGACCTTAAACAATGGGTTGAAGGTCTGGTGCTGCAGAGACTGTACTCCGAGCGTGCTTGGGTGGAACTATCAAAGGGGCGATGGGAGGCCCGTAGTCATGGTAAGTTTCTTTCTTAGTTTGTTTGGTGTTCGATCTTCTTCACTTGCTTATCCCCCTTTTTCCTTTGTAGGACTTGGGAAGGATGTTGCCATGAGGCCCCCATTTGGTGATGAAGAGGTCCCTTACCTGGAGCAGGTTAAAGAGAAGAAGAGAAAAGATGCACCGAGTTCCCCGGTCTCGAAAAAGAAAAAACCGGCAAAGAGAACTCGCAATCCCAAGGGGGGCTCCGGTATCATGCCTTTGGACTCGATCCGTTGATTAAGGGACGAGCCCGAAAAAGGAGAAGAGGAATTAGCCTTTGTACGAGCTAATGTTGTGATACAACAATCCTCCAAATCGGTAGAGACAGATAAGGGAGCTTTGGCCATAATTCTTGAATAAGGAAAAGTCGAGACTATTCCGTCTCGAGCTGAGATGGTTGAAGGAGAGACCGAGGGCAGGACTTCTCGGGAAGTAGAAGATATTTTGAGGGACAAGCTCGGGATAGTCGTTATTACTGGATCCCCTCAATTTTCGGATGCTATGATCCACGAGGCCAGCATGTTGGAAGGTCGATCGTTAAAATAGCACGGGCTAGCCAGTTTTCAGACTAGTCATTCAAAAATAGTCGACGTTTGCCAAGTCATTATAAAATAGCCACTATTTTACTGCAATAGAGACTAGTCTAGCATAATATACTGGAGTTCGATGCATCTATGTATGAACTTCCAGTATATTATGTTGGACCGGTATACTTTGCTGGCTCCAGTATAATATACTGGAGTTCCAATATATTATACTGGAGTTCCAGTATATTATGCTGGAGTATTTTCCGAATTTTGAACAGTGTTTTCGTTCATATTTATCTTTACATGAAAAGTGGCTAAATTTTGATGACTTTTGAAACTGTGGCTATTTTTGAATGACCACTTGTAAATCTGGCTATTTTTGAATTTCTCCCAGGTCGATCTTACGAGGGCATTCAGAACCATTTAAATCACTTACATGAAACTTTCGATATACTGGGGGAGTACAATATGAAGCTCAACCCCGAATAGTGTGCATTCGGAGTTGGCTCGGTTAAGTTTCTTGGTTTCATGGTGTCCAATCGAGGAATCGAGATCAACCCCGATAAAATTAAACCTATCGAGGATATCACGGTAGTGAATAATGTAAAGATTGTGCAGAGGCTGACGGTGCGGATAGCCGCCCTATGACAATTCATTTCAAGATCCTCATATAGGAGCCACCGATTTTTCTCGCTGCTTAAAAAGAAGAACAATTTTGCATGGACTCCGGAATGCCATCAGGCCTTGGAGGAACTAAAGCGGGCTTCATTCACCGAAAGTGAACGAACAACTTTACATGTACTTAGCTATCTCGAAAATAGCAGTAAGTGGAGTCGTGGTTCGAGAAGCACAAGATATGCAATTACCTATTTATTATGTCAGTCGGACCTTAGGTGAGGCCGAAACTAGATATCCACACTTAGAAATATTAGCACTTGCTTTAATAAGCGACTCTAGAAAACTAAAACCATATTTTCAATGCCATTTGATATGTGTTGTAACAACTTATCCTCTTCGAAATATTTTACACAAACCCTAGCTTTCGGGTCGATTGGCCAAATGGGCCATAGAAATCAGTGGGTACGATACTTAGTATCGATCCCGAACTGCCATCAAATCTCAAATCTTGGCGGACTTCATGGCTGACTTTACGCCGGCCTTCGTACCCGAGATTGTAAAAGAACTACTGATAAAATCGGGCACATCTTCGGGTGTCTGGACCCTCTTTACGGACGGAGCTTCGAATGTGAAAGGTTCAGACTAGGTATCGTACTAAGCTCACCCACAGGTAATGTAGTTAGACAGTCTATCAGAACTACAAAATTGACTAACAATGAGGTCGAGTATGAGGCCATGATTGCAGGTCTCGAACTAGCTAGAAGCTTTGGAGCGGACATCACAGAGGCTAAGTGTGATTCCTTGCTCATGGTAAACCAAGTTAACGGGACTTTTGAAATCTGAGAAGATCGAATGCAGAGGTACTAGGATAAACTATAGGTGACTCTACATCGATTTAAGGAATGGACCTTGCAACATGTACCTCGAGAACAGAACAGCGAGGCCGACGCTCTTGCAAACTTAGGTTCATCAGTCGAAGATAACGAACTCAACTCGGGGACTGTCGTACAACTCATGGGATCGGTAATCAAAGAAGGTCACGCCAAGATAAACTCCACAAGTTTAACCTGGATTGGAGAAATAAATACATAGAGTACTTAAAGAAAGGGAAGCTTCTATCAGATCCAAAGGAATCGAGAGCTCTGCGCATAAATTCAGCACGGTTCACCTTTTTCCGAAGACGGAATGCTGTTTAGAAGGACGTTCAATGGACCATTGGCAATATGTTTGGGATCGGGAGATACCGATTACATCCTACGGGAAATTCACGAGGGCACTTGTGGAAATCATTCCGGTGCCGATTCGCTAGTCCATAAAGTAATCAGAGCAGGGAATTATTGGATTGATATATGAAATGATGCAAGGGAGTTCGTTCGAAAATGCAACAAATGCCAAAGTCATGTGCCCATGATTCATCAACCTGGGGAACTACTCCACTCGGTCCTATCCCCATGGCCCTTCATGAAATGGGGAATGGACATTGTTGGCCCCCTCCCATCAGCCCCAGGTAAGATTCAGTTTTTTTTGTGTATGGCTGATTATTTCTCTAAATGGGTTGAAGCACAGGATTTCGAGAAAGTCAGAGAAAAGGAAGTCATAGACTTCATTTGGGACCACATCATATGTCGATTCGGGATGCCATCCGAGATTGTATATGATAATAAAAAATAATTCATTGGCAGCAAAATAACAAAATTTCTCGAGGATCACAAGATCAAAAGGATCCTATCGACACCTTATCATCCCAGCGGAAACGGACAAGCCGAATCGACCAACAAAACCATCATCCAAAATCTTAAGAAGAGATTGACCAACGCCAAAGGAAAATGGAGAGAAATACTACCCGAGGTCCAATGGGCATACCACACAACATCAAAATCCAGTATCAGAGCAATAACATTCTCGTTGGTTTATGGCGTCGAAGCTTTGATCCCGGTCGAGATCGGAGAACCTAACATCAGGTTTCGATATGCAACAGAGGAGTCAAATAAAGAGACCATGAATACGAGCCTAGAATTGTTGGACGAAAGACGAGAAACTGTTTTCATCTGATTGGCCGCCTAAAAACAACGGATCGAAAGGTAATACAATTGAAGAACCAATATTCGACATTTTAACATCGGGGACTTGGTGCTAAGAAAAGTCACCCTCAACACCCGAAATCTGAATGAAGGGAAACTATTTCCGAACTGGGAAGGACCGTATCAGGTTCTCGAAATCATCGAAAAAGGATCTTACAATCTCGGCATGATAAACTTCAAACAACTACCTAGCAATTGGAACGTATCGCACCTAAAACAATACTACTGCTAAGGTACGGCCCCTCCCATTTTCATTTATATTTTAAAACTAAACCTTGCAAGTGTTCGACCAGAAATAGCGATGGATTCTTCAAAACGAAACCTTTAGGTTTGAAAGCACGCGTTGCACTCTTTTTCTCTTAGATCGATTTTGTCCTAAATGGGTTTTCCGGTGAGGTTTTTAATGAGGCAACCATTGATCGTGCTAACTTAGAACAATTCAACAGTATCCTAGGCCTCTTTACAATCAGCCTCGAATACTGGGGGCATTGCCCTTGAATATCAAGTTTGATGCGAGGAAGTTACTTCATGGCAGCAGGGTCTCGATAGAAAAATTTTATAAGGGCCAAACGGTCAAACGAACCATGCCCGCGTAGTTTACTCGAGCCCTGACACAAAACATGTATGTATGTATAATGATTTATAAATAGAAATATTCTTCTTTATCAATATCTCATAAATAGTTTCTCGGTCTATTATGTAAATAAGCTTAAAGGCCGACCATGACCGGAGTTCGGATAATTACCCCCAGAATCGGGGACTACCGTCCGAAAAATAAACGAGATCGAATTTTATAAACTCTTGGATCGTAAGACCTTTTAGGCAACCCTCAATTTTATAGGCCACGGCCATCCCACCCGGGGACTGACACTTCGGGTAAGCTCGAAGTAAAATGGGAAAGTAAGCCCAAGGGGAAAATCTCGAACCAAAAAGGCTACGACCGAATTAACACAAGTCGGAGACGTCCAAATTCTATAACAAAACACGCCTTTGAATCCTCTCATAAACCGGTTAAAAAGGCTACCCCGGGCAAAATCATAAAAGGCTTCGATAATATCAAGACTCGAAAACTCTAATGAGTATAAAATTGTTCGAACTCTCGAACAATTTCATATTTTATGCTAAGGCATTACAAGTTTTGCAAATAAAAGTCGAAAAGGTGACAAAGCCATAAAAAATCTTTTTTATAAAAGCCTAAGGGTTGTTTTTTGCTTTGAGTTCGAGAGATCATCATCGCTCAACTAAAAAACCTAAGGGTTACCTTACTTCGAGTTAGAGCAACTACTCACTCAATCGTAAGACCTAAGGGCTACACTGGTTCAGTTTCAATCATATTGTCTGAATCTCGATCCTTAGAATACAACTTCATAAATTTATAAGGCAGAAGGGAAATAAAGGCAAAGTTCTCCCGAACCCTCGAACACAAGTTTATGCTAAGGCATTTTCGACCTTTGTAAAGTACATAAAAGCAAAGAAAAAACACAAAAACCAAAAAGGCAAGAAAAGCCTTATGTTTATATTCAAAGGTTTTTACAAAAGGCCAAATCGGCCTCAGAATAAATACAAAAGAAAAACAAGAAACTTAATATCCTAAGTGGCTTGGTCTTCATTGGAGGCCGCGTTCTCAGGATTTTCTCCGTCTTCAGATTCGCTCGAGCTATCGGAGTCTTCCTCAAGGAAGGCCAACATTCGAGCCCTGGTTTCCTCCGCCTTGGCATTTTTAATTTCGGCCTCAACATCGAAGCCCTGAGCACTGACCCCCTCGAGAGCTTCACTTCCGAGCCTGCTATTTAGCATGTTCGACCATGCTCTTGGCCTTGGCCTGGTTGACCTTAACATCGATCTTGAACTGGGCCACTTTAGCATCAACTCTTTTATTAGCCCCGGTCACCTCAAATCTGGCTATAGCCACTTCAGATATGGCTACAGCCACTTCAGATCTGGCCACTTCGAGTTCATTAGCCAAGTTTGCCGTATCGGAAGTGGCCAAATCTAATTGATGCTGAAGCTCTTTAACCCTCTCGATCTGCACCAAGGCATTTTTTTTGGCAGCCCGAAGCTGGGCCTCAGCCAACTCCAATTGCGCTTGAACGGCCTCCTTTTTCGAGGCGAGGATATCCATATTCTTTTTGAATTTTTCCTCCTCGGCCATTAGCTCATCTACCTGCAAATTGAGTCATCCGATCTGTTCAAGCCTCTGCCGAACCTGCAGAATCAGATCGTTAGTGGTTATCTCCAATTCATCTTTACTATCGTGAAGAATTCGAAATACCTACTCAGTTATCTCCTCGTGCTCATCCCAAGCTACTGCTAAATCTGCTCGAAGTGTCTCACTAAGAAGTTTGTAGGAGTCATTCTTCACAGTGAGGTTCCGAACCTCGGCCTCATGCTCCTCTCAGATTCGGAGGAAAGCCTCGTGATGCAACACCAAAGCCTACAAACATGGGAAAAATATTAGAATTATCTACAACTCTAAGTGTAAAATAAACAACATAGATGCCATCGAAGTTACCCGATTCAAAGCATGTTGGGCCTCGTTGAAAAGGCAGTCGGGTCCTACCGCATTCATCACGGTTTGACCCTCTTCGGTCACCAAAGATCGAAGGTAACTAGAAATCCCCACGGGGGTAGAGAAAACTCGGGTATCCTCCAAGATGGAGAGCACTATTTTCCGCCTGCGATCGGGATCAACACTCGGGGTCGGGAATCGATCCACCAATTTTGGGCCCGATGAAGATTCGACAACACCCGACCATGATGTTTTCTTCGGTACCAGTAATCCACTGAACTCGGTAATATCCTCCGAAGTAGAGGACTCGAGCCCTTCCAAAAAGCCATGGATATCGATCGACTCCTGAATGCCCTTGTAAGATCGACCTTCCAACATACTGGCCTCACGGATCATAGCATCCGAAAATTGAGGGGATCCAGTAATATCTACTATCCCGAGCTCGTCCTTCGAAATATCCTCTGTTGCCCGAGAAGTCTTGCCCTCGATCTCTCCTTCAACCATCTCAGCTCGAGACGGAATAGTCTCGATTTTTCCTTGTTCAGGAATTATGGCCAAAGCTTCCTTATCTACCTCCGCCGATTCGGAGGATTTTTGTATCACAACATTAGCCCGTACACGGGCTAATTCCTCTTCTCCTTCTTTGGGCTCATACCTTAATCGGCGGATCGAGTCCAAAGGCATGATATCGGAGCCCCCCTTGGGCTTGCGAGTTCACTTCGTCGATTTTTGCTTTTCCGATACCGGGGAACTCGGTGCATCTTTTTTCTTCTTTATTTTAACCTGCTTCGGGGCAGGGACCTCTTCATCACCAGATAGAGGCCACATGGCAATATCCTTCCCAAGTCCTACAAAGGAAAAAATGGGATAAGCAAGTGAAGAAGATCGAACGACAAACAAACTAAGAAAGAAACTTACTATGACTACGGGCCTCCCATTGACCCTTTGATAGTTTCACCCAAGCGCTCGGAGTACGGTCTCTGCGGCACCAGACCTTCAACCCATTGTTTAAGGTCCGTAATCGGTTCTGGAATCCGAGCCACAACTGGAACAGGAAAGAAAAAGTGGATCAAGAAAATGAAAGGCAGTCACAAATTAAAACGCTCGAAGGGAAATAAGTACTCACGGTTGATATTCCATTTCTCAGAAAACGGCATGTCATCGGTAGGGATCAGGTCCGAGGTTTTGACTCAAACAAATCGGCCCATCCAACCTCGATCACGAGTCTCCTCTATACTCGAGAACGGCGCTTTGGTGGCTCGGCGAGCAAGCTTGATTAATCCTCCTCTATAAAGGCGCATAAGGTGATTGAGGGTGAAAGAACACCTCTCGATTTTGCTTGAGAAGAATCGGAGGAGAATCACTATTCTCCAAAAGAAGGGTGGATCTGGCCAAGGGTCACATCATACCTTTTGCAAAAGGTGATGATGACAGGATCTAACGGGCCCAACGTGAATGGATAACTATAAACGCTTAAGAACTTTTCCACGTGGGTAGTAATTGATTCCTCAGGCGATGGGACTACCACGTGCTTGTCGCCCCTTTTGCATTCTTGTTTTACTTTATCGAGAATTTTCTCCGTGATTGAACACTGGTACCTCGAGATCGGCTCACATCAGCCCGGTACCGAAGAAAGTTTTTCAACCTTAAAATCGATGACAATTGAGCACCCTACCGGAACGAACTCCTTGGGGCGAGGCTCCGCCGCATCCTCGCCGCCGGCAGGTCGTGATGAAGAGGCAGCCTCTTTTTGCGGCACCATTTTGGAGGTTTTCACCATTATTGAAAAAAGGAAAAGACAATGTTGTATGCGATGTAAAGTGTATGAAGTAGAGGGATTTTCTGAAGAAGATGCAAGAATATAGAAGAAGCTTTTGAGTGAATAGTTTGAATGAGGATGAGAGTTTGAATATTTATTGCCTGGTAATGACGGTTCAGAGCCCGTAGTGGATGACAAACGACTGACAGACATTTAATAATTTGGTAACTAGACCGACGGGACGTTGTAACATACGTCATAATCGAGCTCGTTGCTGACGTCATCATCCACCAAGTCGAAGTTCGGAAATTCATATCGTTTCTCGTCATCTTCTTTCCGAGAAACGAGGGGACTATTTGTATACGGTCAAAATCGAGTCTGTCCTTCTTATGATTAATCGAGATTGGAATATGATGGTCCAAGATTCATCATTGTAATATCGAGCCATGATGCGAAGTTAGGTTGTCGAGCTCGAGCCCCAGAGACCGATCAATATCGAGACCAGACAAGATCGAGCTCGATCCCCAGAGACCGATCAATATCGAGATCGGTCAAGATCGAGTTTGAGACCCAGAAACCGATCAAGATTGAGATCGGCCAAGATCGAGCTAAGAAACAAAAAAGGCGTTATAGCCGCAATTGGGGGGAAAATCTCGGCGGAAATCACGGCTTGAATCAAGAAAAATCTAATTAATTAATCTATCATGGGATCCCTACTATATATTTTTAATTATATTCAAAATGGGATTCTCTCACTATATTAAGAGTTGTTATCATTTGTAGAACACACATTCATTATGAGATATATAGAAAAGAGAGAAAATACTATCCTTTTTTGGCTTTTGATATTTAGTCATATTGTTTCTTCCACCAATCGTTATTCACTCAATTTGGAAGTGATAAAATTTGAAGGCTTAGGCTAACTCGTTCATTCGGTTTGCATCCATTTCTTTTATAACTAATTTCGATATTCATTTACATATCTTTCCCAATTTGTATCAAATTATATCATGTATCCTTAGAACTACCTATAAATTCAACTCTATTCGTTTTTCGGGTAAACAATAGGATTGCTTAATTTAAAGGAACTTTGATCTATAGATACTTTTATACACGTCTTGTTACTATACAACTCCTTTTACATATGTCCGATATAAAATAATACATACTAATTTTTATAACATAATTTGTACCCCTTGTTAGCAATACAGTGTTTGGATGGTGATAGAGATTATATTAGTTATATATAGTTTTATCTTGGAAAGAAAATGTAGTATAAGTAAATCAGAATTTTACGACAAGATTAATTTCATTTATTCATCAAACCAAAAAATCCATTGTTATCTATATGTAGGGCCGGCAAGTGAGTCGGTCCAAACGGTCCCGGGCTAAACGAGCTTTTTGTAGGGACCGGCTCGGGACCGGGACCATTTGATCCCGGGCTAAACGGTCCCAGCCCGCGGGCTAAACGGGATAAGTGAGCTAAGTGGGTCCAACATATATTTTTTTTAAAAAAAAAAAATTAAATAGATATTAGAGACAAAAGGATGTTGAAAAAATATCTAAGACTGCTTTGTAAATTTTATTATAGAATTGTGACCTAAATTTTAATATTTAATATTTAATATCGAATATATATATATATATATAAGTAATAAGCTATATTCGATAAGCTATATATACATCTTATATACTATATATAAGATGTATATATAGTATATAAAATGTATCATATATTTATATATATTCGATATAAGTAATAAGTTATACTCGATAAGCTATATATACATCTTATATACTATATATAAGATGTATATATAGTATAGTATAATATTCAATATCGAATATATAAGATGTATATATAGTATAGTATAGTATATATATTAAATGTATAATTATATATAAAAGCTATATATATATACAAAAGCTATATTCGATAAGCTATATATACATCTTATATACTATATATAAGATGTATTAGTATATAAGATGTATATATAGTATAGTATAGTATATATATTAAATGTATAAAACGTTTGGGGTTAAAACAAAGTTGGGGGGATTAAATGACTTTTTTATAAATAGCCAACGGCTATATTTATAAAAATATATATATAGTCGTTGGGACCGTTTGGCCCGCTAAGAGACCGGTCCAGTCCCTGGCGGGCTAAATGGTCCCGGACTTGGCAGGCCCAAATCATAGGACCGGCCCACGAGATCGGCTGAGGCCCACTAAAATCGAGCCAAACGGTCCTAGCCCGTTTGGTCCCGCGGTCCCGGGCCTGGACCGGCCCACTTGCCACCCTTATCTATATGTATGACAGAAGTTTAAGCATCAACAAGTTGAAGATCTCTTCTAAATATCTCTTAGTTTATTCTTGCATATAACATGTTAAGGTAGGGCTAGCAAATAGGCCGGTCCCGGACCTAAACGCTCCCGTGCCGGTCCCAAATTAAACGGGCCAAACAGTACCGAGCTAAACGAATTTTTTGTAGGGACCGGCTCGGGACCGGGACCGTTTGGTCCCGGGCAAAACGGTCCCGGCCCGCGGGCTAAACAGGTTAAGTGGGCTAAGTGGGTCCAACATATTTTTTAAATAAAAAAAAATTAAATAGATATTAGATACAAAAGGATGTTAAAAAGAATATCTAAGACAATGCTCTGTAAATTTTATTATAGAATTGTGACCTAAATTTTAATATTCAATATTTAATATCGAATATATATATATATATATATATATATATATATATATATATATATATATATATATTATACATTTAATATATATACTATACTATACTATATATACATCTTATATATAGTATTTAAGATGTATATATAGCTTATCGAATATAGCTTATTACTTATATATAATAAGTTATATTCGATAAGTTATATATACATCTTAAATACTATATATAAGATGTATATATAGTATAGTATAGTATATATATTAAATGTATAAAACGTTTGGGGTTAAAACAAAGTTTGGGGGGTTAAATGACTTTTTTATAGGCTATTTTTGACAGGCCAATGGCTATATTTTAAAAAAAATAATTTTTAAAAAAAAAAAATATATAGCCGTTGGGACCGTTTGGCCCGCTAAGAAACCTGTCCCTGGCGGACTAAATGGTCACGGGCCTGGCGGGCCCAAATCATAGGACCGGCCCAGGCCCACTAAAATCGGACCAAACGGTCCTGGCCCGTTTATCCCGTTTGACCCGCGGTCCCGGACCGGTCCCGGACCTGGACCGGCCCACTTGCCACCCTTATGTTAAAGACTAGTTGAGTCATAACTCCAACAATAAATTTCCCAAAAACAAAGCAAAATCATTAGCATCACTTGAGGAAAAAAAGAAACAGAAACTAAGTGGACGTTTGGACATAAGAATTGTGAAATTCCGAAAAAAAGTAAAAAAAAATTCAAGTGAAAATTGTATTTGAATATTAGAGTTTTGTTTGGACATGAATACAATTTGGAGCTGATTTTTTAATTTTTGTGAGTGATAAGTGAAATTTTGAAAAATAAGTTTTTTGAGTTTTTCAAATTTCTAAAAAATTCTGATTCAACTTCAAATGAAATCTAAAATTTTCATGGCCAAAAACACTTATAGAAGAGGACACCCTAGTACATGTTCCTCGATGTTGAGGGCATCCTTGAAGATCGAAAAAATTTGTGATTTTTCTAATTGATTTGTCTTATATTTTCAGTAAGTCGTTTAGTAGTTGGCACGTTGAATCGTATACATAATAAATAAAATGGGTTGGTTCCCACTTCTCATACCAAACAAAAGAGAGAAAGTAACTTTCATTCACTTTCTCCTTCAGCTTTCCATTTTCTATTACCAAATACAGTCTATTTTGGAGTAATAGAAAGAAAAAGAAAAGAGGTGTTAAGCCATCAAACTTTCCATGTTTACTTTTTTGGACCCAAATGTTTTCATCAAAGAGCCAATAGTTGAATACTACATCTAGAAAGGTTAGGTACTTACAAGCTATGTCAAAAGCATTAAAGCCATATAAAGATAGAAAAAGAAAGAGAAACCACTTGTTTAAACAAAGTAAAAAATGGGATACTTTATAAAGCACATAAAGTTATTTCAACAAATCTTTTTTTAATAATTACTTCCTTTAGTTATTTAATCTTCAAATTAGTAGTATAAAATAAGACTACAATATTAAACTTAATCGAGTTAGCTGATAAAATTACTTTTTGAAAAATTAAAGTTCTTATATCAACATTATTCTTTTTTAAATTTTGATATGCCACATTAGTTGAAAACTTTATTTTATACATAAATTTACAATATCAGTTAACTGAAATAATAATTTAGAAAGAATTACAAGAAAATACACATGACTTTACACCATAACAAAAAATGACCCATATTTTAAAGTTTTATCCGACCTAGCCCATATTGTACATATTTTAAAAACACTAGCAAATTCAAAATATGTGTTCTTACAAACATTGCTTCTAAAAGTTATGGAGTTAAATCTGTGTTCTCACAACCATTGCTTTCACTTTCTCTTCTTCTCACATCTTCTACATATGCTTCAAGGGGCCGTCTCTTAGCCTATTATTTTTGGGCTAATTGATTGTAAATTAAAATATGGGCTATAAAATTAAAAAGTAGGGAGTCGAGTTGTTCTTATGCGAAATTTTTCCAATAATTTATACTTTTTTGGTAATTAAAATTATAGTTGTTACTTCCTCCACTACGAAATATTAATCTTTTAATTTTTAATAAATTCTTACTGTTTTTTAAAAATTGTAGGTGGAAAATATTAATTATTTCTATTTTTAATTGAACAATCTTTATTCAACACGACATTCAACTTTTAAGTACAATCTTTGGATCTATAGCAGCCTTTTTAAGGGTCAGTGCAAGTCCCAATCAAACTACATTGCTTAGGTCCACTTGTTTCCGAAAAAGCCCTCAAATGTTTGTCCTATTTGCATATTTACCTCTTGATATCACTCTCCAAGATTGATAGACTCTAATAAATTTTTCGTTTTGTTTGAGAACATGCAACAAAAAAGAAAAAGAATTGCATACCAATATAGCATTTAAAGCTTATGAGGTAATTGAATTTCCGTTTAAATATTTATGAATATTTGAAAACTTTTTAATATCCTCTTGTACAAATAATTCGAGGATTTCTTGTAAACAACATCTTTATCCGCACAAGGTAAGAGTAAGAACTAATACTTGCGTATATATTAGCTTCTCAAATATGCTATTGTTGTTATATTTGAAAATTTCTTATAAAATATATACAAAGTTTCTAAAAAAAAAAAAACTATTGAATTGATGTGAATTCATTAATTAATTACATTATAGATCTGCCTTGGGATTTGTGTACGTTTTGTTAGAATCTTTCACCGAACATATATTCCTCGGGAGGCAACAAGTATATTCTCTTTAAAGTTTGCAGGAACTTGATCTACACGTTCTTCTTTTTACTATTTTGAAGCCTAAAATTTAGTTAGTTGTTGATATTAATTCACAAAATGAAAAATATAGCTCTAAACTTTTCTCTTTTTTTTTTTTGGAAGAAAAACCATTTTAGTTCGATAAAGTTGTACATAATTAACAAGTTATTAGCATTTGTTTTAGTAATATTTTTTTTTCAATTACATAGGGGAAGAGGAAAAGGGAGAATATGAACAATTGAGAATCAAATACATACCTATATGATAGAAACTCACGGTATCATTAGATTATAACTTTGATGATAAGTTGTTTATTTTCAGAAAAATGATTGGGAGTTGTTTTATCTTACATTTCTTTAATTGAAAAAAAAAGTCATAATCTACTTCTGAAAGAATTATTTATAAATTTAACTTTTTCGGAATTATTTTCAAAAAATTTAACAAATTATATTTTGGTAAACTCTTATACAGAATTATCAATTAGATAAGTATTTGAAGAACACCAACAAGGTCTATTCGTTTGTCCAATTCCATGAAAAGTATAAAAACAAATAACGCATTTGATGGTATATAAATGAGGTCCTATCAGTCATGCATTTAAAAATTATGAGCTTTCGCAAAATAAAATAAAAATTAAGATAGAACAACGAGTTGGGAATCATTATCGAAAAGATGCTTTTTTAAAACTTAAGGATTAAGAAACTTGACAGTCAAAACCGCAGTCGATCCCAACGTGTAGGAAATGAAAATCATAAGTTGCTTTTTCTTTCGTCTTTAATTTTTGTTGTTTCTTTTTTCCTTTTTCTTATTTTCGATTTAGTGGGACTATGAAATATAGAGAAGGAAAAGGCAGAAAAGAGAGAGTAAACAACATATAATGACTGAGGATTTGGGTTCAAGTCGCGCGAATTAAAAAAAAAATTGTAGGAAGCATTTTCTTTTTTAATGAATTAACACAAATTGAATTAGTTCGAACTTCAATACGAATACAAGACATCAAATAATATTAGAGAATAGATTGAACTCAAAAGTTTTCATCTATATGTTTTCTCATGCAATTTCAAATTACAAAAGTTTAACTTTATGATAAATACATTAATAATTTTATCGATTTACCTAGAAATTAAACGAGTATATTGACAAAATAAATAAGATATTAAATTTGGATTTTAATACCTTTTTCATATGCAACAAACGCAATGGAAGAATCTTTTACACAAAAAATTGATTTTCATCACTTGATGTTACTCTCTTTTAATTCTTCTTTAATGTAGGTGTCAATTAGAGACTTAACTAGCATTTGGACATAGATTTGATTGAAACTTGAAAAAAGAATTTTTGAAGTTATATTAAAAAATATTTTTTAAAACTTGAAGTCGTTGTGTTTGGACATGCATTTTATTTGAAGAAAAGTAAAAGTTTTGTGAGTGGAAGAAAAAATTTCAGCAAAAACTATCCTAAACTAGTTTTTGGGAACTTAAAATTTTTTGATTTTTTTTTTTCAAAAACATGATCATATTTCATAAGCAAACTATGTTTTCGAATTGTTTTTAAAAAATGAAGCCAAAATCTATGGCCAAACGGGGGCTTAATCTAAGTTAACAAGATGTTCTCTTCTGAGATAAAATTTTCTTTTAATTTCTCACATGGTGTTCGGTACCTGTATTGAATTTTAATTAACTCAGATTCTTGCCAAGTAGCCCGTTAAAAGAGGAAGTGCTCTCTGTCAAGATTATATTCATACTTAGGCCTCAAACACGACCTTGATGGTGAGATAGGTTTACTAAGAAATATGAATGATAATCTTTTACAAGTTATGTGGTACCTCTCTAAAGAGTCATGATTGAAAGTTGAAACTACTCATATTTCCATCCCTCCTCCCCCGCCCCGCCGATGCCCCCCCCCCTCCCAAAAAAAATAGCACAGTGCACAAAATATTTTGCATAGGGTGTTGGGAAGATTCGCACTCAAGGGGTGTGATATAGATAATTCATCCTAATGTAAATAAGTAACTGTTTTCAGAATTCGAATCGATAACCTACACGTCACAGAGGAACAACTTTACCTCCTTCGATTTTCTCAGTAAATGTATAATAATTTGATTTATTTCATTTTATTAATTTGTTGATTTACATGACCATATAACTTCGTTACTACTCGTTAAATAATATATTAAAAAAAGATACTATTGTGAAACAACCGCTAGTTTCTCTGTTGTTCATTAATTAATTCTAGCACCAAATAAAATCAATTAAGCTAAAATTAGTACTAATTAAAAGTAAAACTACTTTTGGAGTCTTCCCTTACGTAAGAAGGTGAAATTCTTTGTTAAAATTGTAGAATGAATGGGACATACATGATGTTCACATCGATATACATAAGGGGTCGTTTGGTATGCAGACTAAATTATCCCAGGATTATAATCATGGAATTAATTTATCTCATATAGAAGGTGGAATAATATAATATCAAGTTTGATGGGATAAGGTGGGATATCCAGTATTAAAATTGGGATTAAATTTATACCATATTTAGTTGGTGATCGCCAACCAAACATGGTAAAAATTTAATCTCACACCTTATCCCTAGGGGCGGATCCACCCTTTAGGGTGGGGGTGGTACGTCACCCGCTAGATTGATAAAATTATCATATATTTATGTAGAAATTTTCTTAAACTAGGTTAAATATTTGATCTTGCCACCCCCAATCACAAACTAGACAAAGGTGTCATGGCTGGTAGACCTTTGTGAAAGCGTTTCTCGTGTGCAAAATTCAAATTCGAATTTATCTTGAACCTTGTCTAACTTTCCTTTTTTTGTTGTGCTTTTTATTTCCTTTGTCCCAGTCATTTTCCTTTTTGGCTACCTCCCAATTTCATATTTGTCGTTTATTATTTTTTATATGTTTTCCTCTATTCATTTTATCTATGATCTTTTGCAAAGACACTCAAAAAAGAGCCTCCTATATTTAAAATACCGTAAAATAATAATTTCACTTAATTCAAATATGTTAATTTTTTTTTTGAAAAATCAAAAAACTTGGGTATTATTAGAAATTTTGGATTGAGATCAGATTTAATTTTTATAATTTTTTTTATTATAACATAAAAATTTGTGTTATTCTATGACTGTTAAATACAATTTAATTGTCTTTACTATTAAATTATGATGAATATTTCGTAAGTATTGCTTAGAAAAATATGAGATTTTTTATTTTAATTTTTGGGATCTTGTAGTTTATCTAATTCTGCATTTACTTATGGTGTATAATTTATCTATTGAAGATATTTTTTATTTTTCTTATTCTGATTGGTAGAATTCCCTTATTAAAGATGTTATTTTACTTGTTCAAATTTACTTTTAGCATACAAAAAAAGAAGTAGTTTCCTAGTAAAACAATATTGATTTTACTTGTATTGTTAATAATAAAGGTATGATTCCTTCTTTAAAATGCTAATTATATTTGCTTCTTGATGTCTGAGATGTAATTTTTGTACAACAACATACCTAGTGAAATCTCACAAGTATATTCTAGGAAAGAGATGTAATTTTATAATTTTAAATAAAAAATGTCTATTAATTACATGAATAAACTAATAAATAAATAAATCGGACAAACGTTCCGAACAAACTCTATATTAATTATTTTAAGGTGTACATTAAAAAAATTTGTGACACCCGCCACCTTCAAATCCTGGATCCGTCTCTGCTTATCCCACCTTATCCGCAGTACAAATATTAGTATATAACATCGGTTACAATGATAACATTAAAAGCTCGAGTTGGAAAAGTGGGAATTTTTATTTGATATTTCCTTAAAACTAACCTTTATAACCTTTTACTATATGCACATATGACCTTTCTCCCCCCCTCCCCCCCCTCCCCCCTCTTTTTTTTTGGACGTAAGCATCTGCACGTTCTTGTAAGGTATAATTTATACACGTTCAATATTTTACAATAAATAAATATAATTTAGGATAAATATTAGATACGGATAAGTTTGAATTACCATATGTCATATAGGGACGGATACGAGTTTACTAGAACTCAATAGTTTTTGCTTATACCTTATATATATATATATTAAATATTTATAAATATTAGACTGTAAATTCAATTATTATATTATATTAACTTGAAATTATTTTAGTAACTCATAAATATTATGGCCTCGTTCACGTGATTTCCTTTTGGCCCTTTTTTACTTGGTGGTAGGGATACTTTGGTTTTGGTGTGGTAGCCACTTTAGTGCGAATTACATGCAAGTGCGTTGCAAGTACAATGACAATGACTAAATAAAATACAGCTTTATAAAATAAAATAAAAATTCAAACTAACTCTGTATTTTAAAGGAGAGTATCTCAAAATGTTGGGGAGCAAATAAATTTTAGAAGGACGACTTTAATATTTGTATATATTTAATAATGTCTTAATATAAAATATTCTGTCGAGCAAAAGCACCAAACTCGACTTCTACCTTGGCCCCAACCTCTCACATCAGATATTGTCATGATCCAAATTAACTAGTAGCCATGGCCGACACTTGACGAGCTTACCTCATCAGGTGAATCACTACTCGAAATTCAAATAACTCATAATAATTAAAAATACACATAAATAATGCAATCTTAACTTAATTTCTTAAACACAACTTTTAAATATCAGTTTAGAAACATGCTATCTTTAGAAACATGTTCAATGGAATCCAATAACGTCTACATAAGTAACACCCGTCTTAAATCACCTTTATGTTACTTTAACACAAAACTTTATGACATATATTTTATTATTCATATCTCATTTACTCAAGGGACTTGCATTGTAATTTTAACTCATAAGATCTCATATCTCGTTAACTTAGCTTATATTTTTGTTCTAATTATGTATTATAACCTACTGAGTTTATATATTTATTTTTTATATTTTCAAATCCTCTTAATTAAAATCTTGACTTCCCCACCGATTTTAGTTGTTAAACATATGACTTACACAAAAGCATAATTTGGCTTTGTTATTATACATCGCCAATCTTAGAAAGTAGACTAATTATAAATTAGCATTCATAAAGCACGTTCGATTATGCAACCAAAATTAGTTTGGATCATAAATTTGCAATTCGAAATCATACATTAATTTAACAAGCAAAGATGAAGCAAAACATCATAGATTATTGGAACCAACATATAATTCATATCATTGATCTATGGAACCAACATATAATTCATATCATTGATCTGCCCTAGTTCGACAGAATAATTAATTTATTCTTGAATGCAAAATTAATTTTCACCAATAAGTAAAGAAATATATTAATTATATTGAACAATTCATACAATTGGGATTCATATATTGGTTCATAAACCCATTATAAATTCCAAAACACTAACTGCTCATCACTTGATTCACACTAAAACTTGAGAGCTCAAATATGAGGGTTCATCTGAATCTCCTTGGTCGGATAACTATAATGTTTATACAAAGTTAATTTTTTTTATATAAAAATATATTAATTGTTGAAGCTGCTTGACTCAATCCAAGAGCTTTTCGCATATTTGCTTCTCATATAGATTTTGAATCCACTTAATAAAAATGTAACTTCGCCACCTTCCGACCAGTGATAAATATCTAAAGTTTCTTGTATATGTTAGACCGCCTATGGTCTTTCCTTAACTATTTCGACCTCGTTTGATCAATCCTACAGTTATCATATCATTCCATTGCTTGGCCCTACCAACCTCGATAGAGGCGTAGTCAGTATTTCAACTTTCTGTATTCTGAAGTTTTGAATGACGACCGCAAGTGCTAGCTATTGTCTGAGTTCTAAATTTAATATTTTACATATTTAATAAAATTTTAATATAAATATATTATTTTAAAAAAAAATAGTAGATTCGATCGAACCCGTAACAAAACTTCTAGCTCCGTCCCTAAACCTCGAACCAAACAATCAGGTTAGCTCCAAGTTTAGGATGTAATTCTCATCCTTTATTCGAGTTTGAAACCGATTGTGAGAAGCTCTCATAAGATACAAAACGCACATAGATGGAGTACTCCATTATTTTTTTAAAAAGTTGACATTAATCAACAATTTTAAATCATAAAAAAGGGTAATATCGTAGATATAGCTCCTACCAAGGATATAAAAGTAATTCAAGACTAAACAAAACAACTTTATCTGGTGAATGAATTGATTCTTGGCTTTTCCTTTCATCAGGAACCTACTTTGGCTTCTCTATATAATAACTCACTTAGCTACTCTTATTTTCCCCCCTTTCTTTCTTTCTTTCCCCACCCACTCACTCCAAACCCAAACTACTTCCTTGCTAAGTATCTAATTAATATTTTCATCTCTCTCACTCCTTCAACTCCCCTTTGGCTATATGGAGAAGAAAATGGCTAACTTTGCAAATATTAGAGACATGAAGAAAAGCCCTTCTTTATTGGCTTTTGAAGAGTACTTTAAAACTGGTGATGGTTTTGGAGGCAGTGATCATCATCAAAATACCAATAATAATAATATTAATGATGACGACAATAACAATAATAATGTTCATGCTGATATTTTTGGTGATATTTGTTCAGTTGCTCCTTCATTTAATCAGGTTAGCAACTTTCCCTCTTGATCTTCTTGAATAAATTTATAGTGCGTGTGTATGTGTTTTTTCAAATTTTGGACATGGGGGTGTCTTCTTTATTTTCTTTTCATGTTTTTATATGTATTGAATATTGATAGTACCAAAAAAGGAAATTTTACTATCAGTATATTTTAACATAGAGATTATATGTTACCCGAATTTGTGACATTTGTCTAAAAGATTGTTTGGAAAATTATTTTTCTTTTAATTTAGAATTTCTAGGATATTGATAGTGTACGAACATTTTTAGGGGTGTTAAAAAATCAGTATATCAGAATATTTGCTAAACAAGATCATACTATTATTTTTAACATAATGAAAGCTAGCGAATCTTTTTTTTTATTTTATCAAATACGAAAATAGAACTTTAAAAAGGAGGAGAAATGAAATGAAAGAGATGATTATTATTTGAAGGAGGACAAGAATAATGAAGAGGGTGGGTTGATATTTAAAGAGAAGATGCTATACAGATTTGGAATCTGATTGGGTGAAATAAAGTATAATTGGTGGTTTATTATTTATAATAGACTCTAGCTACTTTATTATGTTTAGAAATATTAAATATAAAAGGGACCATCTTTATTTGGAACGTGACTCTTTATTATTGGTGGTGCAAAATCATTTTTCTAAATAAGTTTATCTATAACTAACAACAACCCAGTAAAATCCCACTAATGGGGTTTAGGAAGTATAGTGTGTACGCAGACCTTACCCTTATTCCTTCAGGCTGTTTCCGAAAGACCCTCGGCTCAAAAAAATAAAAAATAAAAAATAAAAAACCAAAAGGACAAAAAGGGAGCAATATTAGTATCACAACAACAATCATATGATAAATAGGAACACCATGAAATCCAGAAGAAAGATGCAAAGCAAATGGAGACAATATTAGTAAATATTAGTATCACCACAACAATCATATGAAAAATAGGAACACCATGAAATCTAGAAGAAAGATGCAAAGCAAAAGCGATAACTAGTAAATAGGGCATGCACTGAAAAGCGAAATAGTAAGTCACAACATTGCCACTAGCTATCTTAGCCAAAACCCCTACATGGCTAGTCCCACAATGGTACGAAGTAAGGCACGACTCAACTGCCTCCTAGCCTACAACCCTAATACTCGACATCCACATCTTCCTATCAAGTGTCATGTCCTCGGAAATCTGAAGCCTCGCCATATCCTGCCTGATCACCTCTCCCCAATACTTCTCCCCAAAGGTTTATCTATAACTCTAGAAAAGAATATTTGAGACATAAAAAAAGATTATGGGCAGGGTAAGGGCAAATATATCTATATATCTATATACATATGTATACATATACATATGTGTGTATATATTATAATATATATATATATATATATATATATATATATATATATATGCACATATGAAGTGAGCCGTAAAGCAACGATAAAGTTTTATAGTTCACGGTTCGAGTCGTGAAAGCAGTCTTAGACCTTGAACGTGAAATGACTTATGTATTGGACTTCCCTTTTTATATATATTAGGTTAACAGTGACATGTAGATAATTGGATATGAACTTGATCACTGGGCAGCTACCCCAAAGACTAATACATACGATCTTATCTTTACATATATAATTGAGGATTTCATAAGAAAATTATTAGGGATCTGCCAAAAAAATATCAAATTAAAGTTTTTAGAAAGTAGCGGTAATAAGGACATAAATGTTCACTAAAATTTCAACCTTGGAAAATTGTGACTTTATATATATATTTTTTGTAATAGTGACTTTATATTTATTTGTTGCTTAGGAAAATTTTAATTATTTCTTATATATTAGTCCCTTTTTGTGTTTATTTTCAAAATACATTTTCAAATTATTCCTTTCAATTTCCAACGGTGCTTAATAGGCAAAAATGGGATATGACTTTTTAAGCAATAAATTAATGAATTAAATAATGTATGCGGTTCGTTCAAAAGTTGTAAATTTAGTTTGTTTGTTTTTGTTTTTCAATAGGTGTCTGAGTCCGATTAAGTTAAAATTCCACATAAATAAATAAAATACTCCCTAACAAAGATACTCGAGAATAGAAAAAATATTTACCACTTTATCATAATTAATGAATTAAATAATGCTTAGGGGCCTTTCTAAAGTACTAAAGTGAATTGAAGTACTGAATTTCCACGTTACTGTGAATGGTCGGTTTGCTGTGTAACTTTCGGGGGAATATTTTTGGAATATGACAAAAACTTGAGTTTAAGAAATTGATTGTACAATTATATTTTTTTTAAGTGGTAAGTTGATTGATTTCGGCCTTTGATCAAGTTGTATAGGCAGTATGAGATTTTGAGATTGTCTTAGTTCTTTGTATTATAACAAAATTAGGTATAGATTGAGAATGACAGCATCAAAAACTAAACCACGAAAAAGACAAAACAAGAAAATAAGAAAATAATTATATCTTTCTCTATCTCTTTCGTACCTCACACAAAACTATAAAATAATAAATAAAGTGATGTATATGAATTAAAGTATAGTCTTGGTTGAGAATTTGAAAGTTCCCTAGGAACACTTTTAGAAGTTTAAAAATAAAAAGTAGAATCGGAAAAATTCGTGAAGTCTTTTTAGTAGTTTAATCACACCAAGGTCCTTTGAATTACTCAATAATAATAAAAACAAAACAATTTTTTGTATACATTTCAAATGGAAGTTGGGCTACATAATTTATTAACGAAATAGCCATTCAAGTTCTAAAGAGACACATCTATAGCCTTTTTCTTTCTTTGAATCTATAGCTTTCTTGATGATGCGATATAAGCAGTACTCCATTATTTTTGTTTTGGCATTTATACTTTATTTAATAATTGTAAGTTATATTTTAGTAGTGACGCATTGGACAAAACAAGTGCATAATACTATTGCAAAAAATAATTCTTCCCTTCTTTTTATTTTGCATACTTAATACAATCAATTGATTATGTCTTTTTTCTTGCTGTGGCAGGAGATGGTAAATGGTTTCTCAAATTGTGCACTGACAGACAAACCCCTTTGGTCTCCAAACCTTACTCCCAAGCAGTCCAGCATTTCTGCAACTGTGGATTCACAATCTTCAATATGTGGTATTTATATCCAAATTTACCCTCTAAAATATATTTTCCTTGCCTTTTTTTCGCTTATTTATTTATTTATTTTTTCTTTGCTGACCTTTTTTATTAATTCCTTAATATTATTTGTGTGTTTGTCATGACACTGAGTATTCTTTCGAAAAAGGTTCATTTTTTCAACAAAATAACTTATTTTCTAGTGTTTGGTTCGTTGCAAGAAAATATTTTTTTTCAAAAAGAATACTTATTTCTTTACAAAAATGAGGAAAATGACTTCTTTCACTTTTGGATGACAATCTTTTTCCTTCGCAACTATCTCAATTCTTGATTTCATATGACTAATCTAACCAATATATACACATTATTATCAATCTTTAAAAGCAAAACTTTTTATTATAACACCATCCAATTTACTAATATTATCAATCTTTTATAAATTATTTTTCAAAATGATAGTTTCCTCTGCAGGCTGCAGCCAAACAATGAAAATTTCTCTAGAAAATAATTTATTTTTCAAAAATTATTTCACGTCACACCAAACACACAATTTGTTTTTTAAATTTATCTTTAGTTCTAAAGTTTCTAGCATATGAATTTGTATACTATACTCAGCTGGGAGTCCAACGCCAACTATAATGCCAAAGATGAAGGAAAGTCAAGTTATGGGAGCTACAAGTGGGTCCTATTCAGATGATGATGACGTGGACGCTGAAGTGGGTCCCTGTGAACAAAGCACTGACCCATTGGATATTAAACGCACCAGAAGGTGAATCTTATTTTTTCGACCATAGAGTAAAAATATTATACTAGTAAATTCTGAACTTTCTTGTCTGTGGAGTTATTTTATTAAAATTAATAAAAACACAGAAACTTTTTTTCTTGAAAAACATTATATGTCGTGTCAATTAATTAACCTACAAATTATGAGTTCAGTGGTATCAGTAAAAGTCTCACGACAATAAGTGTGAGTTTAATTTTTATTGTCTTCCTTTCTTTTTTTCCTTTACCATACCTAATGTAATAACAATTTAGAAAAGGAAAGATGGGAAAATTATTGAATTTTCATGTCAGCAGACACAATAATTTTAACAATACAAATAAGAATTAGCCATTTATCCACCCTTAACCAGAGTTCTCAGGTTCGAACTCTCTGAATGAAAAAAAATTAAATCTGAAGTAGTCAACACTCCATTACGAATATCAAACAATTTCGAGTGGAAAAAAAAAAGAAGAAGAACTAATCATTTTCCTTTAACTAGTGGTCCTTTGTTCTATATAAATGACATCTTTTTTTATTTGATCTTATTATGTTAATCTAATTATGATAATAATAATGGTACACGTGTACTTCCAAATACGATATGTATTATTCCTGAAGTAGGATAAAGACTTGGAAGTAAAAGGCATGTTTTGGCAAATAAATCAATGATCTCCAAAATGTCACTGTCGTTGGCTTAATTAAAAATAATAATTATTTGTCTCTATATAGAGTTTTATTTTTGGCTAATAATTTGGATATGGTGATTTCAATTTTTAGGCAAGCCTCTAATAGGGAGTCTGCAAGGCGTTCGAGAAGAAGAAAGCAAGCACATTTAGCAGATCTTGAAAATCAGGTATTTAAATAAATATTACTTCTTTTATAAGAGTTTATAAAAAAAAAAGTATTTAAATTTAAAGAAAAAGTAATTAAATTAGAGATCTGTCTATAAATTTGTTTGTCTCTTCATATTAATATATTAATTCACATCTTGACTAATTATATCTAGATCAATAATCATCACATATATGGTCATTGAATTAATTATGAAATCATTATATGCTAGTGAAATTTCTTGTTACAACCATTTTGAGCTGAAGTCTAGTGATACTAGTAGTTACTAGATCCTCTTCGATTAAAACTTCAAAATTGTTTAAAATATATATAGTTATTAGAAAAATATCATTGAGTGCCTAATACGAGTAGATTTTTGTTTTTTACAAAATGGATATAGACAGAGTAGTCCGTCAAAAAGTTGACTTACTAGTCATATATTGAAAGGTGTTATAATGCTAGCAATTCATAATTAGCATCATATTAATGGTTCACTCATTCATCCTAATTAGCAGTATAGGCTCGGTACCAAGATTACACTTACATTTATTATAATATAAATACTTTAAATTTTGTTAATTGTTATAAGTTCTCCTTTTTCTATAATTCTTTGAGGTATTTTATGTACATATTTTATCAGGTTGATCAGTATCGAGGTGAAAATGAATCATTGTTCAAGCAGCTTGCAGATGCTACTCAACAATATAAAGATGCTTTGACTAATAATAGAGTGCTCAAATCAGATGTGGAAGCATTAAGAGCCAAAGTATTGTACCCACTATTCTTCCTTTTCTTACACTCCGTTTCCCATTTCAATATATTTTTAATGGTTCCTCAAAATAGAGGTTTAATTTTGCCCATGAAAATATAATTATTTGAATCGCCTAAGTTTAAACAAGTTAGATTGGATATATATTCATTTGCGGGTCAATTTTGGTATAACCCAAATTAGCTCACATATTAGTTCGGGCCAATTTGGACTATCTATATACAGTCAAACCTCTTTATAACAGTCTCGTTTGTGTCGAATATTTTTGGATGTTATAACGAAGTGCTGTTATAGAGAACATATATTATAACATAACATAAAAATTGGTTCCGAAAAAGCTTGGCTTTTATAGTTAAGTGTTATATATAGGGATGCTGTTATAGAGAAGTTTGACTGTAGTCCAAATTGACCTGTAAGGAAACTTATCAAGAACATTAAAGTATACTAATTTTTTTAGCAAATATTTTTTTGAGTATGATTGATTAGATATAGTCATGTAATAAATAGAAAGGAAAAGTTTTTGTTAGTTTGATTGGTAATTAAATAGATTATAAAAGGAAAAATAAACAAATGAAAAATAATTTTGATTTGAGGGTTGGATTTATAACGCGTTGTTTAGTCCAAGTTGACCTGGTTTAATGCAAGTAAATTTTGAGTGGCCGGGTGATGACTTTACTCGTATATTGACTCAACCTATTTTAACACGGTCAAATTTAATCCAACCCATTCATTTTACGCCATTACTATTAAAAGTAATCCGTTTTGCCTTTGAGAAAAATGACATGACTAATGGTCAATTTATGTGATTCTCTTGCATGACGCATTTGATATTTTAAATTATGCTTAAACAAGTCAAATCATAATTTAACATGACTGATAATTTTTGTTAGTATTTGCGTATCGTGCAGATTCTAATACTAAATTTTTATGCGATGCAGGTGAAGTTGGCTGAGGACATGGTGGCTAGAGGTTCACTAACGTCAACAAGTTTAAGTCATCTTCTTCAAAATTACTTGAACACTCCTCAACCACTTGGTACTAACAACAATAATTTGTGTCGACTCGATAATGTCTCTCCGACCATCACTGTGCCCGGAGAAGACGCGTGGAGTGCAATTTCCGGCCAGAATCCGGTGATCGGAGTCGAAAATGTCAATGCATTTAACCGGAATTTCAGGAATGGTGGTGCCATGAGTGATACTGTTAGCTGTGTTTCTGATGTATGGTCCTGGGAATCACATGTCCCTTCTATTTCAAAGTGAACTAATTATTATGGTTTTATGTTATATAAATATTAATTATTGTGGTATGTATGGTCACAGACAATTAATCATATGATATGGTTTCTAATGTGTATGTGAGACTTATCATAGTTGTAACTATTTCAGGACTTTGGTAGTTAATTTAAGCTACTTATATGTTTGAGTTTGCCAATACTATATGTGAACTTTAATTTCTATAGTGGATACCTCGATTCTATGTTGTGTTATTCCACCTTTAATTATTATATGTACAAATTAGCATATTAGCCTTACATTAAAGAACAAAATACAAAATTGGTCGGTTGGCCGAAATTGATTACATCCGCTAGCCAAAAAGTATATAAAATATGTATAGTATATGCATATAATATACAATATATATATAAAGTATGTTATGAAATATAATCAAAGTAACAATATAGAACAAGAAAAAACAAGCTAAGAGATATATATAGAGAGAGGAGAGATTTTTATTTCTTCTTCAATTGTGTATATTTTTCTATCTATTTCAAGGCCTTTATATAGGCATGAAAAGTGAAGAAAAATATGTTATTGAATATGTCGTTAAGCATAGAAATATGTCATTAAGCATTTGAGAAGATCATGAAGGAAGAGTAGACATCCACCATAATTTGATTTTTCTTATAACACTACCCCTTGGATGTCCATAGATAATGTGCCTCGTTAAAACCTTATTAGGAAAAAACCCTATGGGAAAAAAATTCCAGTGAAGGAAAAAGAGTACATATGTTTAGAAATACGCCTTTTGGTTGCCTCGTTAAAAATTTTGCAAGGAAAACCCAGTGGGACAAAACTTTGTACAGGAAAAAGAGTACAACGCGTATTAACTCCTCATGATGAGAGCATCAATTCATATCCTTGAGTCTTCGCATCCCAATCTTGTACACTAGTTTCTTGAGGTTGACGTCGGTAGAGATTTGGTGAACAAATCAGCCATATTATCACTTAAACAGATCTGTTGCACGTTGAAATCACCATTCTTTTAAAGATCATGTATGAAAAATAACTTTGGTGAAATGTGCTTTGTCATATCCCCTTTTATGAATCCTCCCGTCAATTGGACTATGCATGCTGCATTGTCTTCATACAAAATTGTGGGTAGTTTGTCACACTTCAAATCACATTTGTCTCGAATAAGGTATATTATAGACCTCAACCATACACATTCTCGACTTGCTTCATGAATAGCAATTATCTCAGCATGATTAGATGAAGTAGCCACGATTGATTGCTTATTCGATCGCCAAGATATGGCAGTGCCTCCATATGTAAACACATAGCCTGTTTGAGATCGAGCCTTGTGTGGGTCAGATAAATACCCAGTATCGGCATAACCAACAAGATCGGGACTGCAATCATTGCCATAAAATAATCCCATATCGATAGTCCCTTTTATGTATCACAATATGTGTTTGATTCCATTCCAATATCTCCTTGTAGGAGCAAAGCTATATCTTGTTAAAACATTAACTGAAAAAGTTATGTCAGACATTGTAATGTTAGAAAGATACATTAGTATACCAATTGCACTAAGATATGGTACTTCAGTACCAAGAAGCTCTTCATTATTTTCATGAGGTCGGAATGGATCTTTATTTATATCGAGTGATCTCACAACCATCGGGGTTCTCAATGGATGTGCGTTATCCATATAGAATCGCTTTAAAATTTTTTTAGTGTATGCTGATTGATGGACAAAAATTCCATCTTTCATATACTCAATTTGTAGACCAGGACAAAATTTTGTCTTTCCAAGAGCTTTCATTTCAAATTCTTTCTTTAAATAGTCTACTGCTTTAGGAAGCTCCCTAGGAGTCCCAATGATATTTAAATCATCAACATATACGGCGATTATAATAAATTTAGATCCGGATCTTTTTATAAAGACACAAGGACAAATTGAATAATTCTTGTACCCTTCTTTTAACAGGTACTCACTCAAGCAATTATACCACATGCGTCCTGATTGTTTCAATCCGTATATGAATTTTTGAAGCTTTATTTAATAAATTTCTTGGAAACCTTAATATGCTTCATAACAATTTAAATCCTTCAATGATTTTCATTATACGCATATCACGTTTTTCTTGTATTGCCAGATTAAAACCTGAAATGACGACATCTACCACAGGAGAACATGTCTTTATATAATCAATGCCAGGATATTTACAAATCTTCTTGTGACACAAGTCGTCCTTATGTCTATCGACTTGACCTTTATTTTTTCGTACAAGAACACATTTATACCTCCACTGGCTTTATACTTTCAGGTGTTGGGACTATCCGTCCAACTTCATATTTTTCAGGTGAAATTAATTTTTATTGTGTATTTTTTATTTGGCCAATCATTTATCTATCCAAATTTCATGACAGATTTGAGCTCAAGATCCTCGCCAATATTAATAATATTGAGCGCTACATTATATTAACAATATCGTCGACAATTATTTTATACCGGTTCTACTATTACACAATAAAGACATAACTTATTGAGATCTCTTTATCTTATTATTTTCAGGTACATGAGCCTCTCCCATGAGGTCTTATGAAGTGTTATGTTGTGGTGCTCTTCTAGAGCACTTGCCTCCTTATTATGATCATTTTAAACATTTGCTCCTCTCCTTCTTCAAAGAGTTTTATCTTTGGAACCGATTAGTCTATTATGCTTCATGCATGCCATAGACTCTATTCATTATAAACTTTATATTATTTGGAGCATTAGCAGCTGAATATGACATTTAACTTTGGGCAGCAAATACGCGTGTCAATATTTTGCAAATGAATTATCACTTGAATTTCAAGTTCACATTTTCTCGTACGAGGATCTAGATGTACTCATAATAATTCATTACATGCATTACCTTTTCAGCTGCCCATTTTCTTCCCATATTGTTGGGATCACCAACATATATACCTAGCCTTATTTGGGGATCCATCTTTGTGCATTGTGGTGGAACAATTAAATCATATAGCACATTCATATTTCTAGATGAAAATTATTTGGTTTCTGACCCTGAACCAATTGTGATAGGGAGAACTTATCATAACTTGGCTAGATACGTACACGTGTTGTTGTATATTAAATAATACATCACATACCAAATTTTATTTTGGTAGTTTTGTTCTCATGACCAATGGTTTAGATATAATTGGAGGTATACAATTTCTGCTAAACCAACTTGGATTTAAACTAGTATTATCAAGATAAATTATCATAATTTATATTCTGGAACTGTGCTCTAATAATTTGAGCAATCAATCTTGCAAAAGCCAAACTGCAAGCTGATAACAAATGCACATGTGACCATAGAATAGATGCATCTATTAAAATCATATAATAGTAAACGGTCCACATGCAAGGTGACTGGGCCCATATATTTATCGGGATTCAATCCCAACCTTAACTGGTATATCATGAGAATAAGCAGCACAAGAGAATTCTTGAAGAATCTTCTATTTCTTCAATATATGCCTATGTAATTCTCAATTAATTTTTCGCATCATAATTGAACCGGATGGTCAACCGGTCATGCCAACTAATATTTGTTTCAGTAAACCTCTAGTTTACTTGTGACATATGATTCCATCATCATGCTTATATTTGTATAGTATAAATAGAAAGAAAATTATAACGACCCTGCTGGTCGTTTTGAGAGTAGTAGCCCCGATCCCCTATTAACTGCTTTCCCCGTATCTATTTCTGCTATTGTGACTTGCCGGGAGGTTTCATTTTATTTTTTGGAGTGTTTTGGGACACTTAGTCCCTAAAACGGGAGCTTAAGTCTTAGGATTTTAACCGTAGTCGAAACTATATGAAGAAGACTCAGGAATGGAGTTTCGTCAGTTTCGTTAACTCCGTTGGGTGATTTTGGGCTTTGGGGCGTGTCCGGATTGTGTTTTGGAGGTCCGTAGCCCAATTAGGCTTGAAATGACGAAAGTCGAATTTTTGGAGATATGGACCGATAGTGAAAATTTTGATATCGGGGTCGGATTCCAATTCCGGAAGTTGGAGTAGGTCCATAATGTTGAATATGACTTGTGTGCAAAATTTGGGGTCAATCGGACGTGGTTTGGTTAGTTTCGGCATCGGTTGTCGAATTTGGAAGTTTCAAGTTCTTAAGTTTAAATCGGAGGATAATTTGTGATTTTAGCATTATTTGATATGGTTTGAGGGCTCGACTAAGTTTGTATGGTGTTTTAGGATTTGTTGGTATGTTTGGTTGAGGCCCCGGGGGTTTCGGGTGTGTTTCGGATGCTTAACGGATTGAATTTGGACTTAGGCTAGTTGCTGAAGATTTTCTGGTTTCTGGTGTTTTCGCACCTGCGGAGGGGAGACCGCAGGTGCGGGATCGCATGTGCGAAGGGGGAGCCGCAGATGCGGCCAAGAAGGAGCTGGGCAGGAACCGCATGTGCGAAGATGTTCCCGCACCTGCGAGAGTCGCAGATGCAGGCAGCTGGGCGCAGGTGCGAGGGGAAGTCGCAGGTGCGATGCATTTCTGCACTTGTGATAGTCGCAGATGCGGTCGCATAGCCGCATGAGCGGAACCTGGGATTCTAAGTGGAATCTGCACCTGCGATGGCATTTTCACATGTGCGGCGTCGCAGATGCGACAGAGAGTCCGCATGTGCGAGATTTCTGGACAGGACACTTAAATGCAAAGGTTCGCGATTTTTGCTCATTTTCAACATTTTGAACTCGGGTTTGGCGATTTCTTGGGAGTATTTTGAGGGATTTCTTGAGGTAAGTCCCTTGTGCTTATTTTTGATCAATAATCTTGCTTCCCCATTTATTTTCCCACCTAGTTAGTATGTATTTAAGGTGGAAATTGGGAGTTGGAGGCTAGGGATTTGAAGAGTTTGATTTGGGGTTTTGAGTAGTCATTTGAGGTCGGATTTTGATAAATTTGATATGGTTGGACTCATGAGTGAATGGACTTTCAAATTTTGTAATTTTTGCTTGATTACGAGACGTGGGACCGGGTCGACCTTTTAGGGCGAATTTTGGAATTTTTCGTTAAAATATTGATTTCATTATTTAGATGAGTCTATTATGGTTGTATTCATGATATGTAATTTGTGTTTGGCTAGATTTGGACCATTCAGAGTCGGATAATCGAGGAAAGGGCATTCTTACGGATTGATTGAGCTTGACTCGAGGTAAGTGGCTTGCCTAACCTTGTGGGGGGGGGAACTCCCCTTAGGATTTGGACCTACTTTTGATATTTGAGCGCCGTGTACGTGAGGTGACGAGTGCGTACACGGGCTATTGTTGCAAAAATACTCTGTTTTCATTAAGTAAAATACATGTCTTCCTTTAACCGAACTACACTAGCATATGAATTTATCCTGTTTAGTCTAGAACATCATGTCTACGTGTCTTAATTGCTTATGTGAACTCTGTGCAGCATGCTTAGTGAATTTCGTGCTTCTTCCTTGACTAGTACTTAGTCTAAATCGTGAGATTTCGTGATGTACTTGTATTTTTATTATTTGCGCTGCATATTTACTTTGGGACTACGGAATAATATTCCAGTAGATCCCCCTGTTGCATTTCTGTGTATTGAGCTGTTGACTTGCTATGATTTCATTCTTGTTAAATTTCAGTACTTATTTTTACTGAAATATTTCATTCTGTCCTAGTTTATTATATATATACCAGTAGGGTCCTGACCTGATCTCGTCACTACTCGACCGAGGTTAGGCTTGGCACTTACTGGTACTGATTATGGTATACTCATGTTACTCTTCTGCATATGTTTTTCGTGTGCAGATTCAGGTACTCCTTATTAGCCGCACTATCAGTGAGCCAGGCCAGCTTTGGAGACTTCAAGGTATATCTGCCGCGTCCGCAGACCTCGGAGTCCCCTTCTACTCTTCTCCATGTCCATTATCTTCTGTATTTTCTTTTGATAGATTCTGATGTGTAGAGACACTAGATTTTCCTTCTGTAGTTTGTGATTCACGATATTCCGGGTTTTGGGAGTGCTATGTAGTATACTAAGGAGTTGGTTATTGTGCATGCCAAGCGGCATGATATTCAGTTATGGTGTTATTGCTATAGTTAGTTGTTGAATTTATGTTTTCATCTCATTATTCGGCAAATGTTAGGCTTACCTAGTCATAGAGACTAGGTGTCGTCACGAAGTCACATGGAGGGGAAATTGGGTCGTGACAAATTGGTATCAGAGCTCTAGGTTCATAGGTATCGTGAGTCACAAGCCGATTTATTAGAGTCTCACGGATCGGTACAGAGACGTCTGTACTTATCTTTGGGAGGCTATGAAACTGTTAGGAAAGTTACACTTGTTTTATTCCTATCGTGCGAGCTTATTGATCTCGGAGTTTGAACTTTTATCATTACATTCTCTCGCAGATGGTGAGGACACGAACTGTAGTTATCGATGACGCTGCTCCCGGAGCAGGTGTCGCTAGAGGCAGAGACAGAGGCAAAGGCTGACGAGTAGTGCTCACCGCAGCTAGAGCACCTACCAGAGCATCAGTTGAGGGGCCGCCAGTAGCTCCAGTTGGGGGCCAGGTACCAAAGGTGCCTGCTGTTACCTCCGAACTTCAGGAGACCTTAGCACAGTTCCTGAGCATGTTTGGTACATTGGTTCAGGCAGGGTTGATTCAGGTTGTACCAGCTACTTTACAGACCGGGGGAGGGACCCAGACTCCCGCCGCCCACACTCTAGAGCAGCGAGTTCGCGTTGGTCATGTTCCAGGTGCCATGGAAACACAGCCTGTGGTCCCATTTCAGCAAGTGATAGGGATCGCTTGCCGGGTAGAGGATAGGTGGGTCCAGGCAAGAGAAGACAAACGAGGTCAGGAGAGAGAGTACAGGGAGGCGAGGAGACCTAGTAGACTGGAAGATTCACTGGTCCTTATTTTGGAGGTAGGGTACGACATGATAGAGGTTTTATGGGTCAGCCAGTTCAGTTTGCGTTTCAGGCTTCGCACGGTGTTTCAGGTGTTCATGGGTCTCAGGGTACCCGTACCGCACAGTTCCCACAGCTACGTCAGCAGTAAGGTTGTTTTGAGTGTGGCGACACTCGCCATGTGGTGAGGATTTGTCCCAGACTTAGGAGGGGAGCACCTCCACAGACTTCTCATCCACGTCGTGCTCCACCGGGTCCTCAGGCTATGATTACAGCACCAGCTGCCACCCCACCTACTCAGCCAGCTCGAGGTGTAGGTCGGGGAGCTAGAGGTCGCCCTAGAGGGGGAGGTCAGGCCAGATATTATGCCCTTCCTGCTCGAACAGAGGCAATTGCTTCTGATTTTGTCATTACAAGTATTGTTCCGGTCTGTCATATAGATGTATCGGTATTATTTGACCTAGGCTCTACATATTCTTATGTGTCCTCTTATTTTGCCTCATATTTAGGCGTATCTCGGGATTCTTTAAGTTCCTCTGTTTATGTGTCTACTCCTGTGAGAAGTTCTCTTATTGTGGACCGCGTGTATCGGTCGTGTTTGATTGCTCTTAGAGGTTTTGAGACCAGAGCCGATTTGCTATTGCTCAGCATGGTAGACTTTGATATTATTTTGGGCATGGACTAATTGTCGCCCTATTATGCTATTCTTGATTGTCACGCTAAGACCGTGACATTGACTATGCCAGGATTTTTGCGATTAGAGTGGAGAGGTACCTTAGAGTATACTCCCAACAGAGTTATTTCATTTCTTAAAGCTCAACGAATGGTTGAGAATGGGTATGACGCGTATCTAGCTTATGTGAGAGACGTCAATATTGATACCCCTACAGTTGAGTCAGTTCCAGTAGTGAGGGACTTTCCATATGTGTTTCCAGCTGATCTTCCGGGCATGTCGCCCGACAGAGATATTGATTTTGGCATTGATTTATTGCCGGGCACTCAGCCAATCTCTATTCCTCCATATCGTATGGCTCCTCTTGAATTGAAGGAGTTGAAGGAGCAGTTACAGAAGTTGCTTGATAAGGGCTTCATTCGGCCTAGTGTGTCACCTTGTGGTGCTCCTGTCTTATTTGTGAAGAAGAAGGATGGTTCTATACGGATGTGTATTGATTACCGCCAGTTGAACAAAGTCACAGTGAAGAACAGGTATCCATTGCCTCATATTGATGACTTATTTGATTAGTTACAGGGTGCCAGGGTATTTTCCAAGATTGACTTACGTTCAGGATATCATCAGTTGAAGATTCGAGAGCCAGATATCCCGAAGACTGCTTTGAGGACCAGATACGGTCACAATGAGTTTCTTGTTATGTCTTTTGGGCTGACCAATGCCCCAGCAACGTTTATGCACTTGATGCATAGTGTGTTCCGACCTTATCTTGACTCATTCTTCATTGTGTTTATTGACGACATTCTGGTGTACTCCCGGAGTCAGAAGGATCATGAGCAGCACCTGAGGACTGCGCTTCAGACCTTGAGAGAAAAGAAGTTATATGCAAAATATTCAAAGTGTGAGTTATGGCTAGACTCAGTGGCATTCTTGGGTCATATAGTATCGAGTGAGGGGATCCAGGTGGATCCAAAGAAGATTGAAGCAGTGCAAAGTTGGCCCAGACCGTCCTCAGCTACAGAGATTTGGAGTTTTCTTGGTTTGGCGGGGTATTACCATCGATTTATAGAGGGTTTCTCATCTATTGCAACTCTTATGACCAGGCTAACCCAGAAGGGTGCTCCGTTCAGGTGGACAGAGAAATGTGAGGAGGGCTTTCAGAAGCTCAAGACAACTTTGACTACAGCCACAGTATTGGTATTGCCTACAAGTTCGAGGTCTTATACTGTATATTATGATGCATCGCGGATTGGTCTCGGAGCGGTGTTGATGCAGGACCATTGGGTAATTGCCTACGCGTCCAGATAGCTGAAGGTGCATGAAAAGAACTACCCGATCCACGACCTTGAGTTAGCAGCTATTGTTCATGCCTTGAAGATTTGGCGGCATTATTTGTACGGTGTTCCTTGTGAGATTTACACCGATCATTGGAGTTTGCAGCATCTGTTCAAGCAAAAAGATCTTAACTTGCGTCAGCAGAGGTGGTTGGAGCTACTTAAGGACTATGATATCACTATTTTGTACCATCCAGGGAAGGCCAATTTGGTGGCCAATGCTTTGAGTCGCCGGGCAGAGAGTTTGGGGAGTTTAGCATATCTACCAGTAGCAGAGAGGCCATTGGCGTTGGATGTTCTGGCCTTAGCCAGCCAGTTTGTGAGATTGGATATTTCTGAGCCGAGTCAAGTATTGGCTTGTGTGGTCTCTCGGTCTTCTCTTTATGATCGAATCAGGGAGCGTCAGTATGATGACCCTCATCTGCTTGTCCTTAAGGACACGGTCCAGCACGGTGATGCTAAGGAGGTCACTATTGGGGATGATGGTGCATTGATGATGCAGGGTAGGCTATGTGTGCCTAATGTGGACGGTTTGCGTGAGTTGATTCTCCAGGAGGCTCACAGTTCACGGTACTCTATTCATCCGGGTGCCGCAAAGATGTATCAGGACTTGACGCAGCATTAATAGTAGAGGAGAATGAAGAAGGACATAGTAGAATATGTAGCTCGGTGTCTAAATTGCCAGCAGGTAAAGTATGAGCATCGGTGGTCGGGATTCCGGAGTGGAAATGGGAGCAAATCACTATAGATTTCATTGTTGGGCTCCCACGGACTCAGCGGAGGTTTGATGCAGTTTGGGTGATTGTGGATAGGCTGACCAAGTTGGCTCATTTCATTCCTGTGATGACTACCTATTCTTCCGAGCAGCTAGCTCGAATTTACATCCGTGAGATCGTCAAGCTTCATGGAGTACCAGTATCTATTATCTCTTATCGGAGTACGCAGTTTACATCACGGTTCTGGAGAGCTGTACAACATGAGTTGGGTACTTGGGTTGAGTTGAGCACAATATTTCACCCTTAGACGGATGGACAGTCCGAGCGCACTATTAAGATACTGGAGGATATGCTCTGCGCTTGTGTGATAGATTTTGGGGGTGCTTGAGACCAGTTTTTGCCACTTGCGGAGTTTGCCTACAATATCAGTTATTAGTCCAGCATTTAGATGGCACCGTATGAGGCTCTGTATGGTAGGCGGTGTCGGTCCTCAGTGGGTTGGTTCGAGCCGGGCGAGGCCAGATTATTGGGTACGGACTTGGTTCAGGATGCCTTAGAAAAGGTTAAGGTAATTCAGGATAGACTTTGCACAGTCCAGACAGAAGAGTTACATGGACCGAAAGGTTCTCGATGTTGTATTCATGGTTGGAGAGCGGGTCTTGCTTCGGGTTTCGCCTATGAAGGGTGTTATGAGATTCGGAAAGAAGGGCAAGCTGAGCCCAAGGTTCATTGGTCATTTTGAGGTTTTGCGGCGTGTTGGGGAGGTTGCTTATAAGCTTTCCTTACCTCACAGCCTAGCAGGAGTTCATCCGGTATTTCACGTTTCTATGCTCCGGAAGTATCACGGTGATCTGGCTCATGTATTGGATTTCAGCTCAGTCTAGTTGGACAAGGATCTATCTTATGTTGAGGAGCCAGTGGATATATGAGACAGGCATGTCAGAAAGCTAAGGTCAAAGAATATTGCTTCTGTGAAGGTTCAGTGGAGGGGACAGTCGGTCGATGAGGCGACTTGGGAGACCGAGCAGGATATGCGCAACCGTTATCCTCATCTTTTCACCATTTCAGGTATGTCTCTATGCTCGTTCGAGGACGAACGATTATTTTAAGAGGAGGAGGATATAACGACCCGGTCGGTCATTTTGAGAGTAGTAGCCCCGATCCCCTATTAACTGCTTTTCCCGTATCTATTTCTGCTTTTGTGATTTTCCGGGAAGTTTCGTTTTAGTTTTTGGAGTGTTTTGGGATACTTAGTCCCTAAACGGAAGCTTAAGTCTTAGGGTTTTGACCGTAGTCGAAACTGTGTGAAGACGACTCCATAATGGAGTTTAGTCAGTTCTGTTAGCTCCGTTGGGTGATTTTGGGCTTAGGGGCGTGTCCGGATTGTGTTTTGGAGGTCCGTAGCCCAATTAGGCTTGAAATGGCGAAAGTTGAATTTTTAGAGATTTGGACCGGCAGTGAAAATTTTGATATCGGGGTCGGATTCCAATTCCGGAAGTTGGAGTAGGTCTGTAATGTTGAATATTACTTGTGTGCAAAATTTGGGGTCAATCGGGCTTGGTTTGGTTGGTTTCGGCATCAGTTATCGAATTTGGAAGTTTCAAGTTCATAAGTTTGAATCGGAGGATGATTTGTGATTTTAGCATTATTTGATATGGTTTGAAGGCTCGACTAAGTTCGTATGGTGTTTTAGGATTTGTTGGTATGTTTGGCTGAGGTCCCGGGAGTTTCGGGTGTGTTTCGGATGCTTAACAAATTGAATTTTGACTTAGGCTAGTTGCTGAAGATTTTCTAGTTTCTGGTGTTTTCGCACCTAAGGAGGGGAGACCGTTGGTGCGGGATCGCATGTGTGAAGGAGGAGCCACAGATGCGGCCAAGAAGGAGCTGGCCAGGAACCGCAGGTGCGAAGCTGGGCGCAGGTGCGAGGGGAAGCCGCAGGTGTGATGCATTTCTGCACCTGCGATAGTCGCAGATACGGTAGCATAACTGCAGGAGTGGAACCTGGGATTCTAAGTAGAATTCACACCTGCGATGGCATTTCCGAAGGTGCGGCGTCGCAGATGCGACAGAGAGTCCGCAGGTGCGAGATTTCTGGACAGAACACTTAAATGCAAAGGTTCACGATTTCTCATTTTCAACATTTTGAACTCGGGTTTGGCGATTTCTTGGGAGTATTTTGAGGGATTTCTTGAGGTAAGTCCCTTGTGCTTATTTTTGATCAATAATCTTTCTTTCCCATTTATTTTGCCACCTAGTTAGTGTGTATTTAAGGTGGAAATTGAGAGTTGGAGACTAGGGATTTGAAGAGTTTGATTTGGGGTTTTGAGTGGTCATTTGAGGTCGGATTTTGATAAATTTGGTATGGTTGGATTCGTGAGTGAATGAGCTTTCGGATTTTGTGATTTTTGCCTGATTCCGATACATGGGGCCAGGTCGACATTTTAGGGCGAATTTTGGAATTTTTGTTATAATATTGATTTCATTAATTAGATAGGTCTATTATGGTTGTATTCATGATATGAAATTTGTGTTTGGCTAGATTTGGACCATTCAGAGTTGGATAATCGAGGAAAGGGCATTCTTACGGATTGATTGAGCTTGACTCGAGGTAAGTGGCTTGCCTAACCTTGTGGGGGGGGGAACTCCCCTTAGGATTTGGACCTACTTTTGATATTTGAGCGCCGTGTACGTGAGGTGACGAGTGCGTACACGGGCTATTGTTGCAAAAATACTCCATTTTCATTAAGTAAAATACCTATCTTCCTTTAACTGAACTATACTAGCATATGAATTTATCCTGTTTAGTCTAGAACAACATGTCTATGTGTCTTAATTGCTTATGTGAACTCTGTGCAGCATGCTTAGTGAATTTTCTGCTTCTTCCTTGACTGGTACTTAGTCAAAATCGAAATATTTCGTGATGTACTTGTATTTCTATTGTTTGCGCTGCATATTTACTTTGGGACTACGGAACGGTATTCCGGTAGATTCCCCTGCTCTGCATATTTACTTTGGGACTACGGAACGGTATTCCGGTATATCCCCCTGCTCTGCATATTTACTTTGGGACTACAGAACGGTATTCCGGTAGATCTCCCTGATCTGCATATTTACTTTGGGACTATGAAACGGTATTCCGGTAGATCTCCCTGCTCTGCATATTTACTTTGGGACTACGGAACTGTATTCCGGTAGATCCCCTGTTGTATTTCTATGTACTGAGCTGTTGACTTGCTATGATTTCATTCTTATTAAATTTTAGTACTTATTTTTACTGAAATATTTCATTCTGTCCTAGTTTATTATATATATATACCAGTAGGGCCCTGACCTGATCTCGTCACTACTCGACCGAGGTTAGGCTTGGCATTTACTGGGTACCGATTGTGGTGTACTCATGCTACTCTTTTGCACATGTTTTTCGTGAGCAGATTCAGGTACTTCTTATCAGCCGCACTATCAGTGAGCCGGGAAAGCTTTAGAGATTTTAAGGTATATCTGATGCGTCCGTAGACCTCGGAGTCCCCTTCTACTCTTCCCCATGTCCATTATCTTCTGTATTTTCTTTTGATAGATTTTGAGGTATAGAGACACTAGATTTTCCTTCTGTAGTTTGTGATTAACGATGTTCCGGGTTTTGAGAATGCTATGTAGTATACTAAAGAGTTGGTTATTGTACATGCCAAGTGGCATGATATTCAGTTATGGTGTTATTGCTACAATTAGTTGTTAAATTTATCTTTTGATATCATTATTCCACAAATGTTAGGCTTACCTAGTCACAGAGACTAGGTGACGTCACGATGTCATATGGAGGGGAAATTTGGTCGTGACAAGTGAGGTAACCTTTCATATTTACCCGTTATGATTATAGAAATATGAAGATATTCAATATTTCTTTCATTTATAGTCTCAATATGCCAACCACTTTGACTTTACATTTGAAACATAAAAAGTTTATTTTGAGACTTTACAATATCAATGTCGTGAATAATTTTATTCATCCGAGTAATAACAAATTTATTTTTCCGGAGCTCTTAACAACTTTTGTACTACAAGATCTTTTGTCACATCATTCATATGGTAAATGTCTTCTTCACGGAGAAAATTATATCATAATAAATTATCATGGTCAAAATCATCATAAGCAAAATCATTTCTTACTTTAATTTTGCCTTTAATAACCTTTTATAAGGCACAACAAAATATATATTTTTTGGCGTATCATATGTACGCGACCAATGACATATTCATGTAACTACACAATAATATTTATTCTCTTTATTTCACTCAAACCTCCCTTAGAGGTGAGTTGTGTGGTATTCATCTAATCATGCATTGCATGTCTTTATTCATTACTTTTATCACATATTGCCACATTAACCTTTAGGAATGGGTCTGCATTCTCAATGTTTATCACAAGTGATAATCGGCTTAATGTATGCATATTTTGATATATATCGCCTCACATTTTGCTCATGTCTCATAGATTTTAGATGTATAATATAATAATTTATGCTAAATTATGGTATTTCTATGTGAAGGAATCATTTGGATGCAATTTGGGACGAAAGTGCGCGAATTGGAGCGAAATTGGGATGAAAAGGCAAAAAGTGGAACTCGCAATTTACAACATGTATAAAATCTGAGCGCCAGGGCCAGCGCCCCACGCTGCCCTGGACGCTCAAGACGGGAAAGTGGCCTTTTTCTACTAGAACTCGGTTATTTCGACCCCTAGACACCTCAACTCATATAAAAACCAACCTAAACCTATTTTAAAGAAGAAAACGTGACTTTGAGAGAAGAAGGGAGGCGCCAAACACTCGGGAGCACAGATTTGATCAATTCTTCCATCCCTTTCCTAGTACTCATTGATTTTATGTTTGAAAACCTTATTTTTGATGATTGTATGAACATGAATGGCTAAGAACCCTATTATTCTAGGGTCATGGGTGATACATGAATGTTGATGTTTGAAGTTTAATTTGACGAAGTTGATTTTATCATATTGGGTTGTTTATTTAATTCTGTTCTTAATTATTTTGCTGAGTAGCTAACAGTGAAATACTATCTACGAATCTAGAGTTGAACTCGAAAGTGGAAATTCTAGATTGCATATAGAATTAAATAGAGCAAGTTCTTAAACCCTGACATCGAGGAACATATTCGCGGTTACGATAGAAATATACCTAATTGCCTTGCTCGGTTGAAATACAGGAATTGTAAATACAGTCTTGTTAATCTTAATTCCATAGATATATAGGCATTAGGTTAGCTTGAATAGGCGAGTAAGGACTCGACAGATTCTTATGAGTAATATCAACACTGTCAATCAACAATCTAGATAAATCAATTAGTTATTTTAAGCTAAGAACGCAACATGATTGTTAGCTAACCCGTGACCCTGGAATATTATCTCCTATTGATTGTTATTCAAAATTATTTTAAGTATTGTGGTTGATTTCTAGTATTTCATTACTTGATAGTTTTTAGGTAGTAAATTAGGAAATTATCTATTTTGTGAGAAATCGCTTGAATCGATAAGAAATTTGAGTTTGAATTAGTCAAAAGTTAATCATAAGTCTTCGTGGGAATGATACTCTACTCACTACTCTATTACTTGACGACCACATATACTTGCGTGAGTGTGTTTGGTCACAACAAGTTTTTGGCGCCGTTGCCGGGGACTTAGAAATTAGCTACTTGACTGAGTTAATCTTTTATTAGTTATTTGTTCAAGCTCTAATTTTCAGTTTACCTTGTTTGTGTTAACGCAGGCTCTTCCCTTGAATGCGGAGGAGTAGAAGCGCAAACAATCTCCTTCCTCTTGATCCTGAAATTGAACGAACACTTCACAGAGTGAGGAGGGAAGTCGAAGCTAGAGCTGGAATAGAAGGAGAGTTGGACATCGTAGTTTAACCACAACCAACAGAGATGGCAGGTAATGAAGAGCATGCGATGATAGAAGTCGCAATGCCCAATCTTGCTAATATGACTCAGGCTATTGTGAAGCCTGATATCACAGGGAATTTCGAACTCAAACAGTACACGGTATAACTGATACAGTCCACAGGGCAAAAGGAGCCGCAAAGGCACATTCAGAATTTCCTGGAAATTACGGACACCTATAATTATCCGAACATTTCCAAGGACTATGTCAGGCTGACACTACTTCCCTTTTCACTACTGGGGGAATCTAAGGAATGGTTGCAAAAGGAGCCCGCGAACTCAATCCACACTTGGGATGATCTAGCAAGGAAATTCTTAATCAAGTTTTTCCCCACTAAGAAGACAAAGTCGCTGAGCAGCCAGATTCTTGGGTTCCAACAACGGGATGGAGAGACACTGCGTCAAGCTTGGGAAAGATACAAGAAGTTACTCAGAGACTGCCCGCATCATTGTCAGACTGATGAGGTGTTGGGTCACACTTTTGTTGATGGGCTAGACGAGGCATCAAAGATGAATCTTGATTCAACTTGTGGGGGTAGTTGCATGGTGAGGCCTTATAGTGAAATACAACTCTTGCTAAATAGCTTCACTGCTAATGACCATAATTGGCAAGGTGATGGGGACTCACGAAGAGCAATTAAATAGAAGGCAGCCGGGTTGATTGAGCTTGATGACTTCTCAGCCATGAGAGCCGATATAGAAAAATTGGCAAATCATATGAATAGAATGACAATGCAACAAACACAACAGATGCAACATGTACAACCGATGTTTATTTGCTGCGAACTATGTGGTGACAGTCATATGAGTGACATGTGCCCCACGAATCCTGAATCTATATATTATGTGGGGCAACAGAGCAGAGGTCCAATGAATCAGCATGCACAATATGGGAACACTTATAATCCAAATTGGAAGAATCATCTCAACTTCTCATGGGGCAGAAATCAGCCGAATCAGAATCACTATAGGCCCCAAGGAAATTTCAATAAACCTCAGAAACCTCCCCAACAGATAGAATAGAGTACGAATGACTTGCTAAAGAAGTTGTTGCTAGACAATAAACAGCTCAGGACCGATTTCAGAAATCTTGAGAGGCAAATGGGGCAGTTAGCAGCAAATCAAAATACTAGACCTGCAGGCGCTCTCCCCAGTGATACAGAGAAAAACCTTCAAGTTAATGCAGTTACACTAAGAAACGGGAGGGAACTAGAGGAAGTGCCAAAGAAAAGAAAAGACAAACCTATACCTGAGGGGGAGTTGATTCCTAAGGCAACACACGAGAAAAAAAAATGATGCAACTTCAGAGCCAGTGGAGGCTGCGAGGCCACCACCACCTTTCCCCCAGAGATTGCAGAAAAAGAATGATGATCGCATGTTCAACAAATTTTTCTCTATGTTGAGCCAGGTTCAATTGAATATTCCATTGGTGGATGTACTTCGTGAAATTCCAAAGTATGCTAAGTAAATAAAAGATATAGTGGCTCACAAGAGAAAATTGACTGAGTTCGAGACAGTTGCACTTATTGAGGAGTGCACTTCAAGGGTCCAAAACAAGCTTCCTCAAAAGCTTACGGATCCTGGCAGTTTCACCATCCCTGTGCGAATTGGTAATATTGATGCGGGTCGTGCTCTTTGTGATTTGGGGGCGAGCATAAATTTGATGCCCTTGTCCTTGTTCAAGCAATTGGGTCTTGGAGCTCCAAGACCAACCACTGTGATGTTGCAATTAGCTGATAGGTCCATAGCCTACCCTGAAGGAGTGATTGAAGATGTATTGCTACAAATTGGGAAATTTATTCATTATTCTAGATTTTGAGGCTGATGAACAAGTTCCAATCATATTGGGACGACCTCTCTTGGCTACTGGTGATGCAATTATTAAAGTGAGAGAGGAAAAAATGATTATGAGGGTGGACAAAGAGGAAACAGTCTTTAATGTCTACAAAGTGGTCCAACTTCCCCGCCACTATGAAGAGCTCTCTATGATATCTGTTGTGGAGGTGGATGGGCAACTTCTTGACACAAGTGTATATCTAGACGATTCTCTAGAGAAAGCACTCATGTTGTTCGATAACTTGGAGATTGATGATGAGGTTGAGGGGATGATGCATATCCTAGATGCATCATGTGCTTACATGCCGGGAATACACCCCATTTGAACCCCCGAATAGGCCAAGTGAGCCTCCTCCAAAGCCGTCAATTGAAGAGGCTCCAAAATTGAAGCTTAAATTACTGCCCCCTCACCTTCAATATGCTTATTTGGGTAGTTCTGACACTTTACCTGTTATTGTTTCTTCTTACTTGTCTAAATTGTAGGAAGAAAAGTTGTTGAGAGTGTTACGTGAGCACAAGCGAGCAATTGGGTGGACGACGTCTGACATTAAAGGCATTAGTCCAGCTTTCTGCATGCATAAAATCCTCATGGAGGACGGACACAAGCCAAGTGTAGAGCAGCAACGCCGACTAAATCCAATCATGAAAGAGGTAGTAAGAAAAAAAGTGATTAAGTGGCTTGATGTAAGTATTGTATTTCCAATATCTTATAGCAAATGGGTAAGCCCCGTCCAATGTGTGCCTAAGAAAGGCGGGATGACTGTAGTGATTAATGAAAATAATGACTTGATTCCCACAAGAACTGTCACTGGGTGGAGAATTTGTATAGATTATAGAAAATTGAATAATGCCACCCGAAAGGACCACTTTCCCCTCCCCTTTATTGACCAAATGCTTGATAGATTTGCTGGCCAGGAATACTACTATTTCCTAGATGGTTATTCGGGGTATAATCAGATTGCTATAGCCCTAGAGGACCAAGAGAAAACCACATTTACGTGTCCCTATGGCACGTATGCGTTCAAAAGAATGCCCTTTGGTCTCTGTAATGCACCTGCGAATTTTCAAAGGTGTATGATGGCTATTTTTACTGACATGGTTGAAAGATTTGTAGAAGTGTTCATGGACGATTTTTCTGTGTTTGGGTGCTCTTTTGATAATTATTTAATGAACCTTGATAAAGTGCTTGCTAGGTGTGAAGAGACAAACTTGGTACTAAACTGGGAAAAGTGCCATTTCATGGTACGTGAAGGTATAGTCTTGGGACACAAGGTGTCCAAAAATGATTTGCAGGTGGATAAAGAAAAGGTGGAAGCGATTGAAAAATTGCCCCCACCGACATCCGTCAAAGGAATTCGCAGTTTCTTGGACCATGCAGGTTTTTATCGTTGTTTCATTAAAGATTTTTCGAAAATTTCTTCCCCTTTGTGCAGGCTTCTTGAGAAAGATAACACCTTCAAGTTTGATGATGCCTATCTGAAAGCATTTGAGAAGCTGAAGGGAAGGTTAGTGACTGCACCAATTATCATTGCCCCAGATTGGGCGCAACCATTTGAGTTAATATGCGACGCAAGTGACATAGCAATCGGAGCTGTTTTGGGGCAAATGAGGGATAAAATCTTTCACTCCATTTATTATGCGAGCAAAACTATGAATCCAGCTCAGATGAATTACACAGTTACTGAAAAAAAGTTGCTTGCAGTGGTGTGGGCGTTGTGTGGTATTCATCTAATCATGCATTGCATGTCTTTATTGATTACTTTTATCATATATTGCCACATTCACCTTTAGGAATGGGTTTGCATTCTCAATGCTTATCACAAGTCACTTTCTCTTCAAGGAATGGATCATAATCAGCGGCGTGCTTTATTATTTTTCATACTAATTTGATGGTAAACATTGCCTTCATCTTTTGAAAGACTATTTTGAAAACCCTTATTTTTCTCCTTTTATAATCATAGTGATGATTATTATTATTTTGATCTTTGGAACGCCCACGTTCATTGTTCAATCATTTATTTTTATTTAATCTTATTATGCGCCGCTACCACATTCACTTCAAGAATGGAGCAAATCAAGTGGGACAATATTCATGCCTTTTCATGAAAAATATATTATTTTTCTTTAGTTATCATTATATCATCAATATGGCATAATGAGACTCAAACCCAATGTTTTATCAATATAAAAGGCATGTTAGACGATAATGAATTGGGACTCAAACCCAACTCTTATCATCATGGAGCATCAGGACTTGATCCTGATGTCTTACCCTCATGGTGCATTGCGACTTGAACTCATTGAAGTTGATATCATTAATAAAAACAATTTCAAATACGAAGGAAATGCTTACCTCTTGAGTTAAACTCTTCATAATGTCATTTGGATATAATTCTCAACAATAGATTTTCGTTTACTCAAATCAGCTAAGTAATTAGTGTCAAACAGATATATAAAAATATAAAATAATATTGAAAATTCACATATGGTCTCTGCTGCAATAAGCTTACTTCAAGATGAAAGTGATATGACCAGAACATTAAGAAAAAATTATGTATCAAACAGAATAATAGTACTACTAGTTACCATGCGCTTTTGTGGAAACTAAGTATTATGCTCTCTAGGAAAAAAAAAGATATAGCAGAACCTTTAAGTCAATCAGGAAAATAAAAAAATAGTGGACAAATCTCTGTCTACTATCTACTATTATATGCTTTCCATACAGAAATGATTCAACATGTTAATTTGATAAGAACTATCATCAATGAAAAATTTGATGTAGTACATATTTCTTATACTAATATTTTATCTTATCAAAATAAAATAGTTACGAATATTATTATTATTATTATATTATATTTGACAGTAAACTAATGTATAACCATTATACTAGGCATACTAAAATCATATTATAAGGTAAAACCATAAGCATACATAATAAAGTATAATTTTAATTTTGTAGATTATTTAGTATACCACATGTCACCTATTATTTAGTTCATGAAAATTTAACAAGGTGACATCCTTAGCAGCCACATAAATACTAATTTTCTAATAACCGGACCATTACTTATTCCAAATATTGGTATAAACTTATATGGTTTAAAACTCGGACTTGTTGATGTAGCAGAAAGACGTGCCTATAACTCAGAAGTGTAATTCAACCTTGAGGTTAGAGACTTCGTGTTGATAACGTGTTATAAAATATAACTCAAAGTAACAATATAGAACAAGAAAAAACAAGCTAAGAGATATAGAGAGAAAGAGAGGAGAGATTTTTATTTCTTCTTTAATTATGTATATTTTCCTATATATTGCAAGGCCTTTATATAGGCATGAAAAGTGAAGAAAAATATGTCATTGAATATGTTATTAAGCATAGAAATATGTCATTGAATATGTCATTAAGCATTTGAAAAGATCATGGAGGAAGAGTAGACATCCACCATAATTTGATTTTTCTTATAACAAAGTATACATTTTATCGACTATTATTTTTAAGAGCGCCTAAAATTATATAATTCTCTATATTAAATCATATTTGTCCCTACAATTAACAGACGTTAACTAACTCTTGTGCAAATACCTAAACTGTTGAGATGTATATTTCTGTTGTATAGGTTGCTAGCTATGTTGAGAGAAATATTATTTAAGTTGTGGTCGCTAATAAGTAAATTTAACTTGTAATAGCAGGTTAACTAGTTATTATTTTTATCAAATTACTAATTAATGCTTATTAAAAGATTTACCTCTAACTAGTTATTAAGCAAGCAGTAAACCTACAAAATTGAAAGGAAAAAAACTTACAAAAATTGCTCAGCCTTGTTATAATTTCTAGCAAAAAGACCACATAGCTTACAAATTTCATACTACAAAATCTTCCCATTTAATTACTTGTGCTCATCATCCTCTTTATCGATATTGATTGTTAAGTAATTTAACAACTGATTATAACTCAACGAATCCTAGAGCGAGAAACTCTCATCTCTCACTAGAGCCAGGATGGATAATACAATCAAACCACCAAACATCCCACCAGAACCACTAGATAATAACCTCATGGACGAAGACGCTAACCCAACACAATCCTATAAGGAAATGCTACTGGACAAAAAAGAAACAACCCAAACCCAGTACTATGAAAATGAGCCTTGCATAACAGAAGGGACGAAAATGGCAAAGAAAATCTGGGCCCAATCACCCTCTCCCAAGATGATAAGAATTGCATATACCAGCCATTGCGCTTCTATGTTATTATCAAAATCTTTTGTAGAAGAATGCTACATTACCTCCTACAATCCAAACTAATTGATCTATGGAACCCTTCTGAATAGTTAATCTTAATTTACCTAGAATGAGATTTCTTTATAGTCAAGTTTGGTAAAGAGGAGAATATGATTAAAGCATTACACCAAGGGCCATGGTTCTTATCTGGGAACTTCCTCTCAGTCAGGAGATGAGAACCGAAATTTGTCTCGTACGAGGCACAACTGTCCTTTATCGCTATATGGGTATGTTTACCATAATTACCTACAAAGTTCTATGACAAAGAAATACTGAAAAAGGTCGGGAGAAAATTGGGAAAGCTTCTCAAAATAAAGATGTGCACATGGGCCACTCTAAGGGGTAGATACACGCGAATTTGTATCCAAGTACCACTGGAAACGCCAGTAGAAACATCCATCACAAAACCATAAACAAACGGTGGTATATGAGGGAGAAAGAGTCCAATACACAGGATGCGGAAAGATAGGGCACACCCTAAAGTCATGTACTCACAGACCAAAACCACCAACCCCCTCCCAGGACCAACCTGAATGCTCATCATCACGAATCAATGTTGATGGGGGGGAGGGGATGAATGGAAAATGGTTATCTTTCCAAGAAGGAGAAAACAGGGCCAACCTCTATCACAAGTTCCAACAAGAGCGACATAGACGAGCAATGCCAATGCCAATACTACTCCAACAAGAGGCATTCACGTTAAAATATTCGACGCAAACTCTGGTAAGTTCCTTGAAACTAAGGCTTTTCAATATTATTCTAAGAGTAACCCCAAACAAGTAAACTCAAATCGTTCTACTAACATAAACCTTAGTTTAAATCAAAATACCTCCCTCCCCAAAATTCAGCCCATACAAGAACAGCCCAAATCGAGTGCAAAGAGGAGGCGGGCCCAGCAGGAGAGGACTAAAGCATCAACTCGACAATAGGCCCTACCCAAGCAAAAGACCCCGATCCAACGGCCCCCAGAGAAAATAAAACAACAGGCCCAAAGGTATTAAGTAGGGAAATGTTAGCTAACCAAAGAATGACCTACCCAATCCCAATAACCCTTCCGTCACGGGGGTTCATACCCACTTGGAGAACCCCATTACCAATGATATCCCCTACAGAGCTACTCCACCCCTACCAAGTAACCCTGCAGAAACACCCTCCACAGATACTCAAGTGCCTTACCTGCGAAACTACCAAAACTCAAGTGATTTGACACTCTCCATCAACTCAACCGGATACACAATTAATTCCAAATCTCCGGTATTAGACAAAATTATCAAAACCCAGCAGCCCGATAATGATTTGACGCCTAATAACGGAGATGACAAATATCTACCCCAAACCCCTCATAATTAATTACAGTTCCAAAAGAGGAACAATAAAAAAAAATCCAAAAATGGATCAACCCACCAGGCTCCCAATCATCATAACCTCCATTCCGCCGCCACCAGACCACACATTGGCATTGTGGACGAAATTGGCCTTGCAGGGTCAGGATTATGCTATAATTTTCAACTGGGCAATCAACCTATCACCCTCATCATCCCAATCTCGGCCCATCTAGAAAGGGTGAAAATGGGGGCGCTGAATATGGGTTTGGCGACCTTTGGAACCCAACTCTGGCAATCAATGACCCTTCAGAGCAATCTCAGCTCCACGCAAGCCAGTAATGATCCCCCATCAGTGCACAACCTCATGCAATAAGCCTTTCACTCGATCCCGTTCTTCCCAGATCCAACAATGATAGACCCAGTGGCAATGCCACACTTCACAGTGATCGAATAATGGCCTCAACATGAACCTTCGTCTTCAGTATCGGAGAAAAACCAAATAACACCATTGGGGAACATCTCAAAGGATATCAAAAGCATTGAATATCCTGAAAGGGCAGAGAGCCAAAGAGGAGATGTCATCACAAAGATTCTATTGCCCATCGAGGACAGAATCCATATGGCTAGAGGCAGTGAGAGCAACAGAATTCAGTATGGACTACATCGAGATCCTAATCTTGTTATGCACCAAAATGCTTGCCAAAAATGGATTGAGTCGGGGATCTCACTAGAGCCAGGGGGTACTGAATCCCTTATTGACAAAGACACCAATGATGCGCTCTCAGATACCAGCATCAATGAGAAAATAGATGCATGCCCAGGGGAAGAAAAAGGTACAAGTTGTGACGCCCCAAACCAACCACAACCCTCTAATGCATTTCATCATATAGAATGTTATAGGGGCAAACAATGTTAAGTTTAAGAGGCACTGCTCCAAAATGACAATATTCACAGGCCGATCATGCTAGTGTTGCTAGAAACCAAGATGGCAGACCATAAAAAGCTAACAGAGGAGCTACAGTATGACATGCACATCTAATTCCCATCAGTGGGCCACTCATGAGGCATCGTCATTATGTGAAAAGAAGACATCCTCCAGGTAGATGAGGTATCCACCACACCCCAAGGTATTCATGCAATGGTCAAGGTACTACCCTTCTATACCCCATGGCTCTTTTCTGCTATTTATGCAAGCAATAATCTAGAAGATAGGAAAACACTTTGGGGCAATCTAATGGAGATTTCAAGTAGCATAAATGGAAGCTAATTTGTGGGTGGGGACGTCAATGAAGTGTTAAAAGCCAGAGATAAGTTTGGTGGTAACTACATTAACACCAGCAGAAGCAATTTATTCTGGAATTATTTTAACCAGTGTAAACTAGTGGACCTAGGCTATAAAGGTAGTAAATATACATGGACTAACGAGAGATAAACAGAACAAACCTAATCTTAGAAAGAATTGATAGTTGTTTAGCTAATAATTGTTGGATTCAGAATACCCTGAGGCCACTTTAACACACCTGCCTAGGACCCATTCGGATCACTGCCCCCTCATAATAAAGCTAAAACATGACCTCCCCCCCCTAATGCTAGCACCAAACCCTTCGGATTTGAGTCAATGTGGTGCAGCCACCCTGCCTTCCCACAACTCATTCAGGACTCTTTCACAGCTGCCTCCACTCTTATCCCATCTTCCCAAAGGCTCAAGAACAATGCCACCTATTGGAATAAACACACCTTTGGGAATATATTCCACAAAAAGAAGAGACTTCTAGACAAGATTGAAGGGATCCAAAATTCACCTAATTACTAGTTTCATCAATTCCTCCTGAATCTAGAAAATACCTTAATTGAAGAATTAGACTCCATTCTCAAAAATGAAAAGAATTTCTGGAAATTGAAATCCAAAATCAACTGGCTCACTGATAGAATTGCCAATACCAGATTCTTCCACACTTCTACTTTAAATAAGAGAAGAAGAAACATGATTCTTTCTCTCAAAGATGAATCTGGTAATTGGCAAGATGAACTACATGACATCAAAGATTCCATTACCAGATTCTTCAGTTCTCTCTATACATCTTCACATACACAATCACCCATCGAAACCACCAACTAAAACTCCTAGAGCTATACACTGTCTACAATCCAAAAAGGCAATTTTTCCCTACCTCTAAGAGACGGTGAAATTAAAAGAGCAATCTTCTCCTTTAAACTATTCAAAGCACCAATGGCCAAATGGACTGCACCCTTCTTTTACCAAAAATATTGGGACATTGTTGGGAAAGATATCATCTAGTTCGGCAAATAATATTTGAATAAAAAGTAATGTAACCAAAACTGAATGAAACACTCTTATGCCTCATACCAAAATGCCCTCATGCCTCAATGCTTAAGAATTTCAAACATATAGACCATTGTAATACTATCTACAAAACTATGACCAAAATTCTGGTTAACAGAATTAAGCCCTGCCTGCCCTACATAATTGGTCCCAACCAAGTCAGCTTTCTGTCTAACAAGAGAGCTTCTGATAATACTATTATAGTCTAGGAGTACATCACCCACTTTGGGAATATGAGAGGGAAGAAAGCACATATGATCTTAAAAATTGACCTGGAAAAAACATTCGACATGATTGAGTGGTCTTTTATCAGGGACACCCTCCATGCTTTTAACTTCCACACTGATCTTATCAATCACATCCTATCTTGTGTAAGCTCCTCCTCCATTTCAATCTTGGTGAATGGAGACCAAACTCCTCCTTTCAAACCATCTAGGGGCATAAGACAAAGAGATCTCTTATACTCTTACCTATTCATCATGTATATGTAAAGGCTCTCTAGGTTAATTGATGATGTTGTTCAAGCCAACGAGTGGTGCCCAATCAGCATCATCAGGTTTGACCCTAAAATCTCATATATTTTCTTTGCTGATGATCTAACCTTATTTGATAGGGCTGACTCCAATAATTGCTCAGCCATCATCAATACTCTAAACTAATTCAACCATGCTTTAGGTCAGAAAATTAATCTTACAAAGTCAAGGGTCTTATTCTCTGTTAATTGTCACCCTTTTCAGATGGAGGCTAACATTACCAACCTATCCATCCAAGCCTCATTTACCTTTGGCAAATATTTGGAATTTTCTATCTTCCATAAAAACCCAGTGAATAATGACTTCCAATTCATCATTGACAATATGCAATCCAAACTGGCTGGGCAGAAAACAAGTTTCCTAAATATGATTGGGAGAACCACCCTAGCAAAAACATCCTTGAATAGCATCCCAAATCATATCATGCAGTTCATCAAGCTTCCCTAAAAAACCACTAAGGCAATTGATAAAATCCAAAGAAACTTCATCTGGGGCATCACCCCTAGCA